>NW_022589750.1:9617165-10102414 GCF_004348235.1 Phoca vitulina | reverse complement strand
ATGGAGCACTGGGTGTTATACACAAACAATGAATCATGGAACACTACATCAAAAACTACTGATGTATGGTGATTACAGAACAGTAAAAAAAGAAAAAAAAAAAGAGATGAGGATGAAATAAGCATCTCTGGATAATGGTTTGATTTCAAAATCTCTGGATGGCAAAGGTAGGATGACACTTGACCCTTCTTCATTTGTTAATTCTGTTAATACCCTTCTGAGAGGATCCAATCACTGTAGTTATGTATCCCTGCTGTTCCTTTTTCATACACCAATCCTCCTCCAGGACATTCTCCAAATCCTTCCAAATTTGCAAGTGGGTGTGAGAGAAAGGAAAACCATTCCAATCCTTTTATTCCCCACCTCAAGTTCCACTTTGTAAACTGATTAAACAAACAGGATAAATAGACAAGAAAACCACATACTTACTTTTCATTAATTTTCCTGATAATTCCTTTAGTGGTGAAGAGGGACTATTTCTATTGGCTACTAGAAGTCTGGAGGAGGATTCTTGGGTTTCCATGGAAATTTGATGCATTCCTGTTCTGGCCATTTCAAGATGGAGAGAATGGGCATGGTCACATTCCCGGGAAAGCAGCAAGTGATTCTGAATGTTGCTAGTTCTACTGTTCAGGTCAATTCCTTCGGATTGGGTCATAAGCAATTGGGCTGGGCTAGAATCCTCCAATCTCTTGTCAAGAGACTCAGTTACAAAAGATGTTGCAGTTTCATGCTTTTTAGATGGAGAGAGAGGCTCAGCCAATGAGCTCTGCTTCACAGTGTTCAGACTGTGTGCTCTTATTCGGGACCAAGTTGTAGAGTGAAAACTTTCAGCTTCTAACCAAAATTTAACCAAATGCTCCATTCTCCGAAGTTCCATGAACTGAATGAAATAAGGGAGGACAACAGTGTCGCGCAAGACTTGTTCAAGGGTCTTTGAAAGACTTGATTTGGTCTCTTGAGTCTGGTAGTCCAGACAAGATCTGCCTGAAAGAAGCAAAGATTAGCAGTTCAGTAACAATTTAAGATTAACGGATTTGTCAGCCACCTTTAGCATCAGTGGTACCAGAATTCTTGAATAAAGTTTATTTCCCTAGCAATTTAAATGAATAAAGAGCTAGAAATACTATCATTGTGGCTTCTAAACTGGCAAAGAAACAAGTCTCCAAAACTTAATCCATCTATTAAAAAGCTCTAGCTCAATTATTTTTACCTAACTTTTAATGGCAGTTCAGACCATGTAAATTCTTGAGAAAAAAAAAAATCTTATGATACTAGTCCCAAAGAAAGAAGGCCAATAAAAATATGAAAATAGATTCAATCTAATTAAAAATGCAAAAAAGGAAATTAATACAAGATAACATTTTTGTCAAACTGGAAGATGTTTTTTCAAAAAATAACAAAAACAAAGGCATAGCAGAACAGGCAACACTGGCACCCACTGATGATGAAAATAAAAAATGGCAAAACCTCTTTGGAGGAGCAAAGCTCTAATAATCTGCATGATCTGCAACCCAGTAACTCCACCTCTAGGAACTTTTCCTGAGGAAAAATGGTCCATGTGTGGATACAGCCAGAAAGATGTTACCAGCTCTCAGCATTTGTTACAACAGAATAAAGAGTAGCTCTGGGATTTTATCTTGAAAAATAAAATGAAACTTACCAAAACTTAATAAAAATAAGTTCATTTTATATGTAACTAAATTTAGGTTATGATTATAACCACAGTTATTTTTTTTTTGTTTATATTTACAGCATTGACATATTGAGGTTCATCTTCATAAAATTAACAGGGTTTCCTCAATTTTTCAAAAGGGCTTTTCTTAATCCTTTGATATTCAAATCATTTTCTTTTGAAGCATTTCATGTGTCATCCTTGCTGGCTGTCTCATTTTCTTTTTCTTTTTTTGAGAGAGAGGGCACACTTGAGCAAGCACAGCCCAACACGGGGCTCTATCTCATGACCCTGAGATCATGACCTGAGCCGAAATCAAGAGTGGGGCGCTTAACCGACTGTGCCACCCAGGCGCCCCCTGGCTGTCTCATTTTCAATGTTAACCAGTGCATCTCTGTCAACATCACTTCCTTGAACTTCAGGAAATCCTGATCCTTTGCAAGATTTACAATTTTTTAAATTAAATTTTTAATTTTGAGATAACCGTAAATTCAAATACACTTGTAAGACACAACACAGAGAGATCCCATGTACCCTTTACCCAGGTTCCCCATGGTAACATCTTACAATACTATAGTACAGTATCACATCAAGGTACCGACATTCACAATCTTACAAGGTATGACCCACCAATCTTACTCAGATTTCCCCATTTCACCTGTACTCACCTGTGGACTTAATTCTATGCAATGGAATCTATGCAATTTTATCATATGTAACCGCCAAGATACTGAACAGTTCCAATGGCACGTGGATCCCTTATGTGGCCTTTCATAACTAACTCCTCCGTTCTTAACCTCTGGCAAACTCTCCTCTGTTCTCCATTTCTCTAATTTTGTCATTTCAAGAATATTATACAAATGGAATCATACTGCATATAACCTTTTGGGACTGGCTTTTGACGCTCAGCATAATTCCCTTGGGATTCATGCAAGCTGTCAGGTATATCAATAGTCTGCTCTCTTTTATTGCTGACTAGTATTCTCTGGCATGCACGTACCAGTTTGTTTAACCATTCACATGCCTGCTGAAAGACAGTCAGTTTTTTACTTTTACACTGCTATGGACATTGGAGTATAGGTTTATGCATGAATATAAGTTTCCATTTCTCTGGGATAAAGGCCGAAAAGTGCAATTGCAGGGTCGTATGACAACTGCATGTTTAGCTCTAGAAGAAACTGCCAAACTGTTTTCCAGAGTGGCTGTACCATTTCACATTCCCACCAGCAACAGAGGAGTAATCCAGTAAAACTTACAATTTTACTTTGTGATCAACAAATGCTGTTTGCAATGTACTGCTGAGCGTGACCCATCAACACTCTGACACCTCTGAATATATACAAATGTTAAGCAAATATGTCAAAAGAGGAACTAATTTTATTAGACATCAATTTATTCATTTTTTTTTCAATTTATGATACCACGACATGGAATTTTTATAAGTGCAGAACTTTGGGTAATAAAAATTCAGAAATCATTGATCTCTTGCATATCTTTTTTTGGGGCGGGTGGGGGGAAAGGAGAAGTTATTTTAACATAATAGGGATCCTACTACATTCATTGCTATGTGACCTGCTTTTTGCACTTTAACCTTAGATATTTCTCTATGTCATCTTCAGACTTTTAAACGGCTCCCCAATATTCCAGATGCAGGTATACCACAATTTGACTACTTCTCCATTAATAGATATTTGCATGTTGTTCCTCATTTTTTTGCTTTCACAAACAATACTGCAATAAACAGCTTTATATATACTTGTATATACATCTTTTTGCATATATGTGAATACATCTGAGGGCTAGATCTTCTATTTTATATTTCGATAAATATTTCCAAACTGCCTTCCAAAAAATCTTCATGAATTTACACTTCCACTAAATAGGAATGGCCATTTCTCTTCATCTCCATTACCATTCAAATGATCAAACTTTAATATTTGCTGATATGTTGGGGGAACATTATCTCATTACTAAAATTTGCGTTTCCCTGAGTATGAGTGAAATGAGGCATCTTTTTCATATAATTAGTGACCAAATGTATTTCTTCTCCTGTACATGGCCCATTTTTTTTTTTAAGTTGAGAATGCTTTATATTTTATGCTTATGGGAACACAATAGAGTATCATTATACTTACAGCTATTATTTTATTTTATTTTTTAAATTTTATTTATTTTTTTAAGTAGGCTCCATGCCCAATGTGGGGATTGAACTCACAACCCTCAGATCAAGAGTCACATGCTCTACTGACTGAGCCAGCCAGCCAGGCCCCCCTATAGCTGTTATTTTAAATACATTTTTTCAAAGCCCATTCCCATTATACAGTTCTAGAGTGCAAGAGTTTCACATAATACAATCAATCCTTCTTCCTGCTGGACGTTAACAAAAAGTGAGTCACTTACCCAGGTCACCAAAATGAGCAGCCTCCATGTGGCTTGGCTGCTTCTTAAGTGTCGCTGTCCTACTACTTGAAAAGGAGTCCATGTTGGCAGAAATGGCATTGATTGCAACATGACTTGGTCCTGCCGCCTCCAGCAAGGCATGATTTTTAGTGCTTTTTTGTGGGGAATGTACAGATACTGAAGCTATAATTTTTTAAAAAAAGAAAAAAGGTTAAAAATTTAGCACAATTTGATAGCCTAAAAATGTCTCATAAAGGGCTTTAAGAGAACTTTAAAAATTAAATTTTGTAAACACCTCTCTTAAGTATGCACACTCAACAAAAAATACTTAGGGGAAAGGCAATCAAGCAGCAGAAAACTGGAAAGAAATGTCCTATTATTATTTATAACTCTCAAAATACTGTGCCAAAAATGGAACTTAAAACAGAGATGTTTCTTTGAGAACTTCTACTGATGACAGAAAGTACCAAAGCCAGAAAACATTCTAATATATGGACCCTTTTCTGTTTTTTTCTATTTTTTAAGATTTTATTTATTTATTTGACAGAGAGAGAGACTGCGAGAGAGGGAACACAAGCAGGGGGCGTGGGAGAGGGAGAAGCAGGCTTCCCGCCGAGCAGGAGTCCAACGTGGGGCTCAATCCCAGCACCCTGGGATCATGACCTGAGCTGAAGGCAGATGCTTAACAACTGAGCCACCCAGGTGCCCCTATGGACCCTTTTCAATTCCTTAATCCTTTTTTGTCCAAGGAACAAAACTAAACTTGTTGAATGGGGTAAAAATGAGAAAAATACTCCTCAGAATACTTATTTTACTTCTTTTTTTAAGATTTTATTTATTTATTTGTCAGAGAGAGAGAGAGCTCACAAGCAGGGGGGAGCCGCAGGCAGAGGGAGAAGCAGGCTCCCCGCTAAGCAAGGAGCCCGATGAGGGACTCGATCCCAGGACCCTAGGATCATGACCTGAGCCAAAGGCAGACGCTTAACCGACTGAGCCACCCAGGCGTTCCCTTATTTTACTTTTTAATTGGGTAACAAAATTTCTCTAATGAAAAACTTTTATGATCAAAGTTCAAGCTGCTTAAAGATAAAGCACACTTAAAAAATTCACAAAATACATTTTCTTTCGTAGTCTGAAGAAATATCCTATTGACATCAGAATAAAGAGGTTACCCATCAACATGTTAATAGGATATAAACAACTCAGTATCACAATACTGCCAAAGTAGTCCTGGGACCTTGTTGCTACAGCTGGATCAACATTCTACCTCTCCTATTTATTCCACACAAATATTAATGACTCTTATTAAAGGTTTTTAAGAAGTGTCGGCCTAGTACATTGCTATAGCAAGAAGGACAGAAGGGATGCCTGGGTGGCTCAGCCGGTTAAGTGTCTGTCTTCAGCTCAGGTCGTGATCCCAGGGTCCTGGGATCGAGTCCTGCATCAGGGCAGGGAGCCTGCTTCTCCCTCTGCACCTCCCTCTGCTTGTGCACTCTCTCTCTCTGACAAATAAAATCTTAAAAATAAAAAAGACAGAAATGATACAGGTCAGCCTCAAGATAAATACTCTCAGAGAACCAAACTTGAAGCTACTAGCACCATTTTTTTATTACATTGTCAACAGATAAGTGCTCTCATCTCAGCAAGCAGTTCCCAGACACAGAATCTGAGTAATACCAGGCAATACTTCTTATGAAGAATACATAGTAACGTAATTCAGTCTATTACTCTTTGAGATGCTTTTATAAATATTAAGCAGGTAAGAACGTGAATGTCCATACCTGTCTGCCAGGTATCTATATTTACTAGTCATTCAATGAGAGGTGGGAGAATGATGCAACTGAGTTGTCTTCAAGAAATTTTTAATTTTATTTATTTATTTTAAAGATTTTATTTATTTATTAGGGAGAGAGAAAGCACAAGCAGGGGGAGTGGCAGGCAGAGGGAGAGGGAGAAGCAGGCTCCTCGCTGAGCAGGGAGCCTGATGTGGGACTCGATTCCAGGACCCTGGGATCATGACCTGAGCTGAAGGCAGACGCTCAACCGACTGAGCCACCCAGGCATCCCGAAATTTTTAATTTTAGAAGAAAGTCTTTTTTTTTAATTTTCATGATAAACTGAAGAAAGCAAAATCATTTCAGCAAGTTTATAAACAGTAATAGCTAGTTTTTTTCTATAGACAACAAGCTACAAATATCATTCTATAAGAACGATAAGACTTTCTAATTGTTTCCGAATTAGGTATGTATGGTGATACAAAATGCCATTAATTTATTTGTGCAAGGCTTTTTTTTCCTCCTCTTTCTGAACTTCTCTGTTAGAACTATTAACTTATTTTAGATGTTGCTTCCAGATAGTCTATCTTCCTTTGGTCTCCATGGTACTACCTGCTCCTTAGTTTCCTTTTCTATCTGTGCCTGTCTCTCAAGCCCTTAGAACACAGTTATTAAATGCCCACTAGGGGCACCTGGGTGGCTCAGTCGGTTAAGCGTCTGCCTTCGGCTCAGGTCATGATCCCAGGGTCCTGGGATTGAGCCCTGAGTTGGGCTCCCTGCTCAGTGGGGAGCCTGTTTCTCCCTCTCCCTCTGCCTGCCGCTCCCCCTGCTTGTGCGCTCTCTGACAAATAAATAAATAAAATCTTAAAAAAGAAATTAAAAAAAAAAAAGGCCCACTATGTCAGATATGGTCTCTTTCCATGACTCCTCTTCCTGAGGTTCTCTGTTCTTTTATTCTTTCTGCTAGAAACATTTATTCTCAAACCTTTAATTATTACTGGAGCTATCTTCTCCAAACATATTATTTAAACCTGTAAGCACTCCTCTTTTTCCCCCAAATAAACTTAAGTGAGACCCTAACACATCTGTAAAATAGATAAAACTCTAGAAAATATAGGTACCTAAATCTAGATAGATATCTAAAGGAGATTAAAAAAAAGACTTAGTAACTCTGGCTGATTCAAGGAGAAAGTCTCACTCACACTCTGGCCTGGACCTCTCGGCAACAGCTCATAGGGTACACCTCTATGGTACTGGAACCCCAGTGGAGAAGCCCTGACCTGTATCTGAGACCCGTCCTTTGATCTGGGCTTGGGGCCTGTATCTCTAATTCCTTACTGCTAGCTATTCTCACTATGACTTTACCATATCAAGACCAACTTGTCCAAATATCAAACTTACCACGTTAATTCTCCTACTCAATTTCCCCAGTCTCTGTTCAATCTGCCAGTCTCCAAAGCTCAAAATCTTGTACCCATTCTTTTTCAGTCTACATGTTTACCTGCCCAGATCGGTTAATTTTTCCTTAAAGATATTTAAACATCTACTAACCTGTTTATTACCAACACCACACCTTTAGTACAGGCCTTTCCGTATTACAGCAAAAGAACTTCTAGGGTCTCCATTCTATAGAACTCTTCCGGACTAACCTTTCATAAATACCAAGTGTAAAGCATTGACATCCTGTTCAAAAGCCTACAGGCTCCCTATTTTCTCTGTCTCAGCTCTCTGTTCTGGTCTTTAAGGCCCTTGTAATTGGCTATCAGTCTTCTGTAAAAACATCCCTTTAACTTGTCTGAAGGTCCCTTTGCCCAATATATACTCAAAGAAATAAGAAGCTGGGCTGGTAGGGAAAAGAGAAAGAACTGCCTCTTTCATTCAAATCCTTATTATTCAACTTTTATATAGATTAAGTCCCATTTCTACAAAATCTTCCCTACACTTCAGAAACCATTTGCTGATCTCAAATTCCTCTGAACTCCTCACAATACTTCATTTAATGAAGTCAGCATACTGAGGCCTCTTGTGCTACAACCAGAAAACGAGGCTACCAAGGAAGGACCTCCCACACACCAGGCATCGTGCTGGTTGCTCGATATCCATTTGTGGGGGTACATTATTTCATTATCTCCCACAACAATTCTGCAGGACCAGCATTTTCCTCATTTTGGAGATGTGGATACAGACAGACAAAAGTTACATACTTTGCTCTAAGTCAATGAGCTGGTAAAGAGTCCTATCAACAGGCAGGATTTCAACTTTGGTCTGCCAGACTCTAGGAAATCACCCTTTTACCTTTGGTTGGAAACTCAGACTCTAGAATTATTGTGTGGGTAAAATAATATATGTAAATGTCTCCAAGTACCTCCCACCCAACATGCCAAAATTGAACATATAATTTCCCAACTTGGTTCTCCACCAGTCGCACTGTTAGGCAAGCCAGAAAAGTAGGTGTTAATTTGAAACTTCCCTGTCCCTTACACCTCATATTTAATCAATAACAAAGTTCTATCCATTTTAGCTCTAAATTGATCAATCCAGATCTCTTTATTTTCATCATTACAGATCTAGCCCATGCCATCTGTGGAATCACTTGATTAATGTTCCTCTCCCTTACCAATCTGTACGTTCAATGAGTGCAGATCAAGTCTTTTTTGGTTTAGCCGCAGTTTTGGGCTAATGCCTAAAACAGAACAGGTGTTCAAGAAATGGTTGTTATTAGTATGTTAATAGTATGATTCTATTCCGTGTCTAAGTTCTAATCAGACTGCAAACTTCTTGAGGGCCTGTTTCCTATACAGCTTCCGTATGATTTTAAGGTAAGCCAATGAATGCTAAGCACAGATTATGTACTGTCACAGGGTAGAAGAATGGAATTTAGCCGGGTACAGATTTAGAAGTTAGGCAGGCCAATCCTCTCCACAAATGAAGAATCTGAAGAAGGTTACATGACTTCCCAAGGTCATACTGTTAGTAGCAGAGTTTAGAGCAGAACACCTGAGAAATCTAAATGCCTGAAACATCAAATCCTTTCCTTCTTACATTCAGATCTAGTCTTTACACATGTTGCTTGCTAAGGGCTTGAAGTCTTTATGAAAGTCAACCAAATTTTGCTTAAGGAAGGCACTATGAACCAACATGGAATTCCAACTGGCTTTAAATTATCAGAAGTGAGCAGAAAATAAGACTGTCAGGTACCCTAGTTCTTCCCTAATGTTACAAATCTCCTAAGTTATAATTAGTCTCTCTCCAGCAAACTGAGCATATATGGTTAATACTCAATGCTAGCCACACAAGATACAAACATTTGAAAGAAAAAAAAATCTAAGTAGCAATCTACAGATCTCAGGTAAATAAATTTTATTTATGAAATTTATATGTAATGGCTATATAATTAATTTCCATTATAATTTTCCATTCCAATCTTTGTAATTAACATAATGAAATCAGTCAAAACTATAGTAGAGATTACAACCTAAAGAAGCATGCTCTAACCTATAAACAAGGACAATATACTGATTACAATACGGTACTCTGAATATATTTTAAGACCATTCATCCAAAGTAACAGAGAAGTAAAAACTGTAATCATCCACACTTCTGAATAAACAACAGAAAACCAATCTTATAAGTGGCAGTTCTTTACTCCAGAACTGTCAGCTCATTTCAGAGTATTTTTCACTTTTTGTTTTGTTTTTAAAGATTTATTTATGGGGTACTAGGTGGCTCAGTCAGTTAAGTGTCCACCTTCAGCTCAGGTAATGATCCAGGGTCCTGGGATTGAGCCCCGCATCAGGCTCCTTCCTCGGCGGGGAGTCTGCTTCTCCCTTTCTCTGCCCCCCCCCCCATTCATGCTCTCTCTCTCTCTCTCTCTCTCTAATAAAATAAATTAAAAAAATAAAAAAGATGTATTTATTTATTTTAGAGAGAGACAGTGCGCACAGTGGGGAGGGGCATAGGGAGAGAGAGTCTGAAGCAGACTCCGCGCCAAGCAGGGAACCCGACACAAAGCCCGACGCAGAACTTGATCTCACGACCCTGAGATCACGACCTGAGACAAAACCAAAAGTCAGACGCTCAACCCACCCAGGTGCCCCTCGCTTTTTGTTTTTTAAAATAAAGTCAACTACAGGGGCGCCTGGGTGGCTCAGTCGGTTAAGCGGCTGCCTTCGGCTCAGGTCATGATCCTGGGGTCCTGGGATCGAGCCCCACGTCAGGCTCCCAGCTCCGCAGGAAGCCTGCTTCTCCCTCTCCCTCTGCCTGCCACTCTGCCTGCTTGTGCTCTCTCTCTCTGTGTCAAATAAATAAATAAAATCTTTAAAAAAAAAATAAATAAAATAAAATAAAGTCAACTACAAAGCATAAGAGACTCTCAACTATAGGAAACAAACTGAGGGTTGCTGGAGGGGAGGAGGGAGGGGGGATGGGCATGAAGGAGCACACCTGATCTAATGAGCACTGCATGTTATATGCAACTGATGAATCACTAAACTCTACCTCTTAAACTAATAATACACTATATGTTAATTCGTTGATTTTAAGTTAAAAAAATAATGAAGTCAGCTCATCGATTTTAGGGAACAAACATGATTAATAGGAGGGCACTGGTTTACTCTATCACTAGAACAGCCAACAAGTGCTTAGTAAAAGCCTATTATATGCAAGGTGTTGAAGAATGTACAGGTTGAACAAGGAAATAAGTCATAATCATAAATAATTATAAAAGAAGGAAGAGACGATTAATGGCAAAAGAAGGGGGAAGATAAAAGGATTAAAAATAGCCTGTAAATGCAAAGCACATCACTTTTTTAATATAATGGAATGCCACTGAACTCACCTTTAATTGACTTGACATCTGAGGTCTTCTCTTGTTCTTTGCCTTTCACTGGAAGATAAAAGAGCATTCATGACCAACTTCTGCAGTCAAAAAGATCCCATCTATACGATGTAAAAATTAGACAAGCTTTATCCTAACAGATGAATATTCAAAGTTGAACGATGGAATAACAGCCTTGGAGGGGGACAGGGCAAGACAGTTGTCAGGGGAAGCTTCTCTAAGGAAGTGACCTTTGAACATCATTCAGTCGAGAGGACTGAGTGTGCTTATGGAGAGACAGGGTCAGAATACCTGGGTTCAAATTCTAACTTGCCACTTTTTACACAGCCATGTGATCACGGACAAGTTACTTTACTTCTCTGGGTCTCAATTTCCTTGATTTATAAAATTAGAACAGTAATAACAACACCTACCTTAGAGGGTTATGAGTGAAAAAATAAAAAGTTGTAAAGGGCTTAGAAGAGGAACAGGCACACCGTTAGTTTAGGATGTTAACTAATATTATTAAAATATGCCTACTACTAGATGCATCTTGAAGAAAAAGAGTTCTTTGATTGTGTATCCTATCTGACTTCTTGTGTATTCCTCTCACAACATCAAATACAAACATTCTAAACTTATATTCTAAATATCTAATACTCAAGGCTTAACCATTTCAGTCTCTTCTCTATTATACAGAACAGTAAAAATTCTACTGCAAATATGCTAATAATATAATATCCAAGAAAGGAAGGTACATGGCAGCTTAACCAAAGCGTGAACTCTTACAGGATCTGACATAAGACTATTTTTAACCTTCCTTACTTTTCTTGTATTTTTTTTCAACATTAAATTTTCTTCAACCCTACCATGAAAAGCCTATCAAAATAAGAAATCCCAAAATGTGACCATCTCTCTACTCGTGCTCTTAAACATTCAACACTGAAAGGCTAGTAGCGGGAAATAACTAGCTCTCAGAGTATCTGATAAATTAATCCATCAACAAATATGTGAGTGCCTCGTATGCGCTAGACACTCTCCCGGCTCCGAAAAAACAGTCCTGTCTTCAAGAAGTCTATATACAAGAATGTGGAGACAAACATGGACAAAAATAAGATCATTTCAGGTACTGATCACTGCTGTTGGGAAGAAAAGAAAATAAGGAAATGTGGTAGAAGTAACTGGGTTGCAGCCCTCACTGTAGCATCTGCCAACTGACTACATCTCCCACTTGAAACATGAACTTGTCTTGACTTCCAAGGCACTCAACTCCCCTCGTTTTCTAGCTGCTCCTTCTCAGTTTTATCACCTGGCTAACTTCTCCTCTACCTACTGGGAGTTCCTCAGAGAAAGGGTTTGAGCACCTTTTCTTTTCACTACGTACACATATGTATTTCTTGGCTGAACTGACCCATTCTGAAGGTTTTCAATACCATAGATAAGCTATGAATCCTGAATTTCTATTTCTAGTCTAAATTCTTTTTGACCTTAAATTCATTTAGTTAACCATCTACCCATCCTCTTCTATAATTACACTGGTCCAAAATGGAACATACCATCTCTTCCCAAACCTGGTTTACCTTACTTCTCATTCTCTCTCATGAATGACACTCCCACCCCAGTTTCTCAGGCCAAAAATCTCGGAGTCATTCTTAACATGTCTCTCCCTTACTTCCCACACCCAAACCACTTCTAAGACCAATTGATTCTACCACTAAAACATACCTCCACAGTTCTACTTTGTTACTCTCAATACATTCTCATCAATCAGATCTAGTCAATATTTCAAACAGAAAAGTAACACACAATCCAACTTCACCACATATTAGTGTTTTGCCTTACTTCCTTTTCCCCCCTAAATATTATATAAAGGGTCCTATGACTCACTACCTGATCCCATTGCTCTTCTTCCCTTCCCAGAGATAAATATTGCCCTAACTTGGATGTGTTTACTACCATGTGTTTACTATCAAACAAACCATGTATGTTTTTAGACTATTACTACATGCATGTAAAACATATCATTATTCTGTACATTTTTAAAAATGACATGAATAGTATTCTTCTACACATATCTGAAACTTGTATTCATCCCATAATTTGACTTGTCTATACTGATGCATTCATGTAGCTCTAGTTCATTCATTTTAGCTGCTTAATTCCTAAAATACACCTTTATTTATTCATTTTCCTGTTAATGAACACTTCGGTTTTATTTCCTAGTTTTTACTATCACAAACAATGATGTGATCAACAGGGGCACCTGGGTGGCTCAGTCGTTAAGCGTCTGCCTTCGGCTCAGGTCATGATCCCAGGTCCTGGGATCGAGCCCCGCATCCAGCTCCCTGCTCCGCGGGAAACCTGCTTCTCAGTCTCCCACTCCCCCTGCTTGTGTTCCCTCTTTCGCTGTGTCTCTGTCAAATAAATAAATAAAATCTTTAAAAAAAAAATGATGTGATCAACATTCTAGTACATGTCTTCCTATGCAGTCTATATGTAAGAATTTCTCTAGGAGGGGCGCCTGGGTGACTCAGATGGTTGAGCATCTGCCTTTGGCTCAGGTAATGATCTCCAGGTCCTGGGATCGAACCCGGCGTCCGGCTCCCAGCTCAGCCGGGAGTCTGCTTCTCCTTCTCCCTCTGCCCCTCTCCCTGCTTGTGCTCTTTCTCTCTCTCAAATGAATAAATAAAATCTTTAAAAAAAAAGAATTTCTCTAGAACACTATAAATGGAACCGATAGGTAACCAATGATGGGCATTTTTAATTAAAGTGGCTATTTAATCAATATTTTTCAAATGGTATTTGATGGTATTTTTAATTCATTTCCTTGATTTCCTTTGAGGGGCTATCCTTTCGTATTTATTGGGTATTTAGGTATCTTCTTTTATGGGCTGGCTATTCAATTCCTTTGTCCTTTACTTATTTGTAGAAATTCCATACATAGTCTGGATACTAATCCTTTGTGTTGCAAATACCTTATGTGTATTTTATTGTATGGAAGCTTTAAATTTTAATGTGGCCAAATTTACATTATGTGGATTGTATTTTCCTACCTCATTGTTTAAGATACCCTTTCTTAGCCCAAGATCAGATATTTTCCCCCTGTATTTTCTGCCATATGATTTCAAATTTTGCTTTTTAAAATTCTGGGCTCTTAGCTACCTGTATTTATTTCTATTTGTCAGAAATCAGGGAACTACAGCCCATGGGCCAAATTAAGTTTTTATAAATAAAGTTTTAGTTTAACACAGCCACGTCCATTTGTTAACATACTATCTATGGCTACAAGGACACCATCTTGTCTTTTACAGAGTTAGCTGACCCCTGATGTATATGATAAGAGATAGAAAAACCCTAATTGTTTTTTTTGCCAGAGGGATAGCAAACATCATTTACTGATTAGTCCAACCTTTCCCAACTGAACAGGAACTCTTTATATACCAAGTTCCCATACATACATAGGTCTGTTTCTGGGCATTTAATTCTACTGTCTTAATTACCTAACTATATAATCAGACTTTGGCAGGGCCAAGTCCTCTACTTTATTCTCTTTCGAAACTGTCTGCCCTATTAATTATAGGGTCAACTTGTCCTGATCCTAAAACCCCCATGGGAATTTTTAAAAGTAGCACTGACTGAATGATTAATTTGGGCGAGAGTTCACATCTTTCTGGTATTGAGTCCTTCTATCTATGAACATAGTATACCTCTCCATTTATTTGGGTTTCCTTTCACGTCAAACTAGGTTTTATAAACTCCATAAAGATTTTAGTCTTTTGTTTTTACTAGCATACAGCAGTACAACTGAGTTTTAAATACTTACATATAAATGCATTTATTTTAAAAACCCAGTTGAACTCTTAGGAGTTCTAATAGTATGTGTGTAGATTTTCTTCAGTTTTTTAGATATGCAATCACGTTATCTGGGACTAATGATTCCTTTGTTCCCCCTCCCTCCCAAAACTTAAATTTCCCTTCTTTTTTGTTTTGTGTATGTGCTACTGTGAAGACTATATTAGCTTTCTTTTTGTCTAATATCCCTGATATGTTTTCCCATCCTTTTGCTTTTAACCTTCTCATGATCCTTTTTATACTAAACAGTATACAGGAGGAATCTAGTCTTTTCACTGAGACAGCCCATTTCTGTTTATTGTGATTACTGCTCTTGATTTCTAAAGATCATTCTTAAAACTTTAACTATGACTATGAATTTGTTGATTTCTCCTGGTAATTCTGTATATTTTGCTTTATGTATTTTGAGACTGATATTGGTGCAAAGCAGTTCAGAGTTTTATCTTCCTACTACCCTGTTCATCTTTTCATAATGTAGTGACCTTTTTAGCCCTGATAATGTTTTGCGCTTTGAAGTATGTCACCTGCCACACAGCTTCTTCTGGTTAACATTTGTCTGCTATATTCTTCTATCCAGTTATTTTCAATTTCTCTATGTCCTTATGTTTTAGTTGCGTTCCCAGTAGTTCATGGCTGGATCTTATCCAGCCTTTTTGTTTTTTAGCTATACAATCTTCTGCTAGAATTTAGTCTATTTACATTTACTGTGACTACTGATCTATTTAGGTTTATTTCAGCCACCTTATTTTGTACTGCTGACTATGCTTTTTCTTGTTTCTCTATTTCTTTTTATTATGAAACATCTAAAACAAAGACAATACTAGAAAATAATTTGAGTAACACTCAGGCTTATCAAATCTTAACATTATGCTGTATTTGCTTCTGAAAAATTTTCAAAAGAAATAAGACATGTATGTGCAACTTAAGTCTCTCCCTGATCTCATTCCCCCTTCTCCCTAGGGAAATAATTTCATAAATTGAATATTTATTGTTTCTACTCATATTTTTATTCTTTAATATATTTCTGTATCTATAAACAACATACAGCACTGATTGAAGGTTTTTAAACTTTATACAAGTGGTCCTACCAATTGCCATTCCCAACAGCAGCACACCCTAACCAAATCTTGGTATAGTCAGGCTTTAATCCCATCCCTCAGGACTTAACACCTCTCTCTTCTGTACCATTTTCTCCCTCTCTACCAGATCATTCCTATCAGCATACAAACATATTCTAGCATCTTTTATCTTAAAAATAAATAAATAAATAAATAAATCCCTTAACCCAAGAGCCCCTTTCAGCTCCTTTTCACTGTAGTTTCTTGAAAAGGGTGTTTTTACTCTTGCTACTTTCCACACTTCACATTCTCCCTCCAACCCATTCCACTGATATCCCTCTCAAAGTCATCATTTACTTCCACATTATCAAACTGAGTAGTTATTTCTATCTTGATCTTGCAAGTGACATTCAACACAATACTCCCTTCTTTTTGAAACATTATCTTCTCTTAGCTTCCATGATATCACACTCCTATATAACTGGCATTTTATTTTCGATTCTCCTTTGCCAACGGTTCATGTTCCTCGATTTAACTTCTTTTTAAAAAAATTTTTTTAAAGATTTTATTTATTCATCTGAGAGACAGAAAGAGAGAGCACAAGCAAGGGGAGAGGCAGAGGAAGAGGGAAAAGTAGACCCCCTGCCAAGCCAGGAGCCTGACAGGGGGCTTGATCCCTGGCCCTGGAGATCATGACCTGAGCGGAAGGCAGACACCCAACCATCTGAGCCACCCAGGTGCCCCTCAACTTAACTTCTAAAAGCTGGCTTAACTCCAGAGCTTTCACCTAGGCTCCGTTTTTGTGTATAGTATGGCAGGAAAGGCTACCTGGCCCACAGAACTCATTTTCCTCTTTCTAGCAGGGGGGCTGTAGCCTAGTAGCTAGTTACTAGCTGGCTAATTACTCTAATTTCCCAGAAGCTTTTGCAGTTATATAAACCATATGACTAACTTCTCACCAATAGAAGATGAATAGAAATGATTATGTGCCACTTTCTGGCCAAAGCTTCTCTTTCCTCCTTACCATGGGTCAAAGGACTGAGGACAGACAGAAAGGGCTATGACCCAGTTTTGACAAAACAGACCATACCCTAAGGGAAAGAGGTGTAACAAGATGGGAGGAAAGTGATCCCTGAATGATTGTGAAGCAAAGCCACCCAATGAATTTGGACCGTTACACTCAAGAGAGTAATAAAAAAATCTATCTTGTTTGAGCCATTACACTTCAGTGTATCTTTGTTACAACAGCCTTAGCCTTTCAACACAACTAATTCACACATTTTATGTATTCTCTAGGTGATCTGATCTAGTCCCATGTCATTAATCATCAGTTATGCATAATATTTTTTCTTTTTAAAAGATTTTATTTATATATTTGACACAGAGAGAGAGAGAGAGAGAGCACAAGCAGGGGGAGCGGCAGGCAGAGGGTGAGGGAGAAGCAGGCTCCCTGCTGAGCAAGGAGCCTGATGCAGGGCTCAATCCCAGAATCCTGGGATCATGACCTGAGCCTAAGGCAGCAGCTTAACCGATTGAGCCACCCAGGCGCCCCTGCAAAATATTTTTAAAGCCAGAACCAGATCTCACGTTCCGACCTCTTTCCAGAACTACAGACTCATACATCCCACTGCCTCCTCGATGTATCCACATGGATGTGTTATCACAAACTCACAATTGCCAAAAGACAGTTTTTAATTTTTCCTGCCCCAAGCTCTAAGCCCAAAGCTTTCCCAGTTTTTCTTCACTCCAATCACTTATTCAAGTTATGCTATTTCTATCTCCAAAACATATCCCATACCCAGTAAGTTCCAGCCTTCTTCAGGTTCCTTAAACACACCCAGCTATTGCTGCCTCAGGACATTGGTACTTCTAGTTCTCTCTGGCTAAAATGCAGTTCCTTTGATCTTTTGTGAGGCTGGCTCTCTCCCCTCATTCAGATCTCAAACTAAATACCATCTTCTCAGACAAGCCTTCCCTTATTATCTGAACAAATATTATCATCCTGTGATCTAATCCCACATCAGTTTAAATTCCCTGCTCAGCACTTTTTACTAGTGGATATTTTTTCTTGTTTTTATTCACTTATTCAACAAATATTTACTAAATTCCTAACTATACCCAGGCACTGACCTAGACATGGGGATACAGCTGTGAACAAAATCAGCTTCCATCTTAATAAAATACAGAGAAAAGTAGATGGTGATAAATGCTGTAGAGAAAGTAGGCAAGATAGGAGTGCAGGGGCTAGGGACTGCAATGTTAAAAGTAAGATGAACAGAGAAAGCCTCACCAAGATGCCAAATGATCAAAAACCTGAAGAAAATGAGAGAGCAAAATAGTGGGTGTCTGTGGGAAGAGGTTTCCAGGCAGAGAGAAAAAATAAGTGCAAAGGCCCTGAGGCGGGAATGTATTTGACAACAAAGAGGCCAATATAAATAGAACAGTGATGGAAAAGGAGAGGAGGAGATGAACAGAGAGGAAATGGGAACTAGATTAAGGAGGGCCATGTATAGGAAGCTACTGGAGGAATTTGAACAGAGATGTGGCATAATGCATTTTGAAAATATACCATAGGGGTCAAGGATGGAACAAGGGAAACCAAATTGAAGCCTACAGCAACATATCTCTGCTTTTTCTATTTCCCTTTTGTCTTTAAAGATTTTATTTATTTATTTGACAGAGCGAGCGGGTAAACAAGCAAGCGCTGCGGGGGGGTGGGGAGGTGGGGGGGTGGAAGAGCAGAAGGAAAGGGAGAGAGAGAACCCCAAGCAGGCTCCACGCTCAGTGCGGAGCTCAATGCAGGGCTCAATCTCATGACCCTGAGATCATGACCTGAGCCAAAATCAAGAGTCGGACACTCAACCGACTGAGCCACCCAGGCGCCCTTGCTTCCTCTACTTTCATAAAACCAGCTTCCTCTTAACATTTAAGCTGAGATTTGAATGACATCCTCTCAGAGGACTTCCTTAACTGTCCAATCTAAACAGAGATGACCACCTAGACCAGGGAGTTAATAGTCAGGGATGGCGAGAAAAGGCTGAATTTGGTTACATTCTGGGGTAGACTTAGCAGATTTGCTTATGTAGATATAGAGTAGGAGAGAAAGAGAGGTTCAAGAAGGTACTAAAGTTTTAGCCTGAGCAATTAAAAGACCAGAAATGCAATTTACTGAGGTGACAAAAAATCTGGAGTTAAATTTTAGATATAGTTAGTAAAAGATCCATCTGTTAGTCTATTATTTCTATTAATAGATATAACTATATCTATTAGGTAGAGGTATAAAGTGGACCAACAGTTGGATGTATATACCATTCCTAATTCAGGGGAGAGAATTCAAGCTGGAGATGTAAATTCAGGAGTCATCAGCATATAGGTGGTATTTAAAAATGGTATTTAAAGACTGGATGGGATCCCTAAACAGAAGCATCTCCAGCTTCTACTCTTGCCACATTCAGTCTGCAAAAAGCATCTACAATGATCTTTTTATAACATAAGATCAAATCATTCCTCTTTAAAAATTTTTAAGGGGCGCCTGGGTAGCTCAGTGGGTTAAGTGTCTGACTCTTGATTTCAGCTCAGGTCACGATCTCAGGGTCATGAGATCCAGCCCCAAAGCGGATGTAGCCTGCTTAAGATTCTCTCCCTCTCCCCTGCCCCTCTTGTGCTCTCTTTCAAAAAAAAAAAATTTTTTTTTTTTTAAATAGTGTCCCTGCATTTGGAATAAAACCTAACTATGGCCTACAAAGCTCTGAATCTTGTCTACCTCCCTAAGCCCAAATCACAGTGGCCTTCCATCCTTTCTTGAAGGGCACCAAACTCTTTCTTGACTCACAACCTTTGAACATGCTCCTCCCTAGCCTCTGTTACCTCCTACTGATCCCTCAGCTCTAAGTGTCAAGGTCACCTGCCGAGGCTTTTCTCTAACATCAAACCAAAATATGCTTCTCCTCTCACCTTATCTGTGTTAGAACATGTTATCAATTTGTAAATACACACAGGTACTGAAAGAGATTTATTGTCTGTCTGCCCCAGCAGACAATAAGCTCCATAGGTGCAGGGACTTAGTCTTGTTCAGTGCTTAATAATGAGGGCCTAACACAGTGCCTGCCAAGCAGCAGACATTCAATAGTATTTGTTGAACAGAGACAACGGTCTATTACGCAACATGCAATCTGCCTCATTATACATGGAATGCTTTCTTTCCCCTTAAAAAAACAAAAACAAAACCACAAAACCTACTTTAACACTGTCAAACAAATTAGAGCTATAAACTACACCAAGATACCTTATCAACAAAGCTTCCTTGTACCATTTTACAGGTTTCCTTCATTCAGCAGTGCTTTCATTCATTCATCACAGTTTCATTCACTCACCCCATGACATCAGTTACTAAAACTCTACTTGTACTTAAAAGGAATTCTTGAATTCATATCTGAATGGGGCCTTTAGGAATCATCTAATTCTCGGTTGAAAGAGGAGAAAAAAGTGGGTTAACGCTTTTCTGTCCCAGGTGACAGAAAGTAGCAGAGCAGTCATGTGAACCCAAGTCCCTGATACAGTTTGGTGTTTTTTTTGTTTTTCTCTTGTACCTTTTCTCTTAAATAACAAGAACTGAAAGAACCACTATCATCCAAAAAGACCTCCACTTGTTCATTTTGGATATATATTTTGAATGCAACACAACAACTTTATCCAGGATCAAAATTAAGCTGCCTCTACTTAAAAACTGGGCAGCTATTACAACTGAAAATCAGAAACACAAGTAGTTTACAAAGTGAGCGTTCCAATAGTTAGTCGACTTGCTAAGTCATCAAAAGAAATAATCTTCTTCATTAGGGAACTTTTAGCAATAAGTCATGTTATTTTAGGAACTGCAGGATTCCCCCTCCCCACACCCCCCAAAAAAGGGAAACTAGAAAATAGCACCAGTTGAAGAAAACAGCTTTTTCACATGTTGCTTTTAGACATAAAACCCTCAATATTCTGAAAAGTCAGAGACTTCCGTAACACGGTACTAAAGGAATTTCTTTTCTGGATCCGCCGTTTAGACACGCACGCACACAAACGCGAAAACTGTTTTTGCGCAAACAGGCATTAACTTGTACGGGCTTCGGCAAATACTTTTGGACCAGCGAGACGATTCCCCTCTGACCTCGCGCGAGGAGGCCACCTTCTCCCTCCCTGCAGAGTCCCGGAGCAAAGCAAGGCACGCAGGGGGGGGTCTGCGCGGAGGCCGAGGGCCTCGCCGCCACCCGGGAGGAAGCCCGTGCAGGCCCACCTGCCCCACCGCCGCCCCTGAGGCCCGGCCTGACTCCCCGCCGGAGCCCCCTCTGCTACCTTTCCGCCGGAAGAAGGACATGGCGGGGCCCGGGTCGGGGCGGAGGGCGCGGGGGGACTGTCGCGGGGAGGGCCCGGCTCCCCTCATTCAGCAACCGGCCCGGACTTCCGGGTCCGCAGCGGCCGCCGCACTAGCCTGAAAAGAGACCCTTCTTCCGGGTGTGGGCCCCACCGCCTCCTCGAGAAGCCCAGGCAGCTCCTGCCGCCATATTATCAACAAGCCGCCCGCCCGGAGTTCCGGTCCTTCCCCGCGCGAGGCTTCACGGGAGGCCGCGCCGCCGGCCCCGCCCCCCATCCCCGCCTCCTCTCGAGGGTGCGGGGGCACGCGCCCGGCCCGCCCACGTGACCCTGCGCGCGTGCGGCCTGTGCACTTTCCTAGGTCCCGCGTCGCTGGCCCGGGTGGAGAGATGCCGCGCGAAAGTGACCGTCCCGGAGCCGGAGCGCCCCCCTAACCCCGCGACCTTGGAGCTGTATGGCGCGGTGTTCAGGTTTGGGGCGGCCGGCCGTGGGCACTCACAGCGTGCCCTCGTACACAAGGCGAGGCCAGCACTGCCACGCTCCGGCTTAGCCGCTTCTGCTTCTCCGTTCCGGTTAGCTGGCCGGCCAGAGCAGCTGCCCCCTGCGCCGCCAGGCCTGCTCTCCCAGGCGAGCAGAGCCCCCCACCCCGCCCCGGGTCGCGCGGGTACCAGGAGGTCACGGTGCCTCGAAGAGGGAAGAGGAGGCATAACCTGCTTCATGCGGCTCCACTGGCTTCTCAATCACAGTGACCTCGGCAATAAAAAGGAGAAGTGGGCTTATTTTCAGAACCAAATCCCTGCACCAGTGCTCAAGTTTGAAAGGGACGGTAAAATAAAAGCATCGCCAGTAATTACAAGGCAAACTCGTGAGAAGGATCCTTCAAGCTTTGTTCAACTGCCTTTTCCCCAGTAACTCTGGCCCTCCATCCATCCTTAAAGCAGAGGGAAACAAGTCTTCCCCGCCCCCCACCAACCCCCACCAGTGTCCCTCACCACCTGGTGAGTGCGCTGATTGGGTAATAATTGTAGCCTTGGGGGTACTCCTTTGAGGAAGGAGTCTGGAAGTTAGCACTCAATAAATGTTCACTGAGGTTTTTTTTTTTTTTAACATCAGTGAAGTCCATCACGTGACGGTCGGTCGAGGGCAACAGGATCAAAAAGAGTCCAACTTGTCCAAGACTATTAAGTGTCAGTGTTGGGACTATAATTAGAACCCAGGGTCTTTTCACTATATAATTAGAGCAACTTAATAGGTTTGTCTGTTTTGGTCCCGGGCCTGTGAGGTAGTCACAGCTGATATTTATTGAAAGTTTTCTATGCAGTTACTGTGCCGGACCCTCCAGATTAATAATGGTCCTTGGGTCAGTCTTGGTGTGGGGAAAACTAGGCACAGAAAAATATCTTGGGGCGCCTGGGTGGCTCAGATGGTTAAGCGTCTGCCTTCGGCTCAGGTCATGATCTCAGGGTCCTGGGATCGAGTCCCGCATCGGGCTCCCTGCTCCTTGGGAGCCTGCTTCTCCCTCTGCCTCTCTCTCTCTCTCTCTCTGTCTCTTATGAATAAATAAATAAAATCTTGCCCAAGGTCACAAGCTAACTAGGGATGAACCCTGGATTTCAAACTTAGAGAGTCACCTCCGAAGCTAAAGATCGAACCTCTTGCTGCCTGGGTAAAGAGAGTGTGGTCAGGCAGAAGCGAGAGAGACTGGCCGAGGCTCTGGATGCCTGAGTGTATCCTCGACCTGAGTTGGTGCTGAGAATGGATGTCTGCTTAACTCCTGTGGGCCTCAGTAGAGGCAGCAAGGGGATTTGGGCAGTGTCTGTCCTCCAGCGATCAGAGGGGCTGTTGGAAACCAGGCTGCACTCAGGAGGACCACTTTGCTGCCTGTGGCCAATAAAACCAAAGGTCTTGCCCTTCGCTCCCAGGAAATGGAGATTGGCTGAAGTCAAGGAAGAGTGCGGCCGAGGTGCAGTTGATATAAGGGAATAAGTGGGATCTAGCAGAAGTGTAAGGACAGGGCATCCACACACTTGGCAAGAAAGCACAGTGCCCTTCTCTCTTTCCCTTCTCCCCCAGAGTCCAATCCCTTGGCAGCGCCTTTTTGTATTTGTTGACTGGTTAGTTTCCTGGGTCAGAAGAGGGAGTGCAAGAAATCCCCTGAATATCATCACTGAACGGGAGCAGTGCCAAGGAATATGGGGGGAATGTTCTAATACCTGTAAGTCGTAAACCCTTCCTCGTTTTCTCTAACTAAGCATAGAATCAATGTAAAAGCAGCGTCCTACCCTGCCTTCCCTTGTGATTACTGCTCTTGAGGCCCTCCTAGCAGAAATTCTGGAGCTGTCTTTACTCCTCCAGGCAGCAGAATATGTATTCTCAGTGAGGTAGTAATACCTGCCATTATTTCTTAAGTACTTCTGTGCTCTCAGTATACTAAGTGCTTTATAATCACAATCTCAGTGTATCCTTTACATTCTCCCCCCGCCAAAAAAGACCCCATGAGATGGCTTAATATCATTCCCCCCAATTTACAGATGATGACCTTGAGGCTCAGAGTAATTTACCCAGGGAGCACAAGGCTAGCAAGGGGTAGAGACAAGATTTGGACCACTGTCAGTCTGACTCCAAGCTCTTTGCTCATACTGCTTGCTCCTGTCTTTTTCTCCACCTCCAGCTAATACCTATTCAGCTGATGTTCCAGCGTGGAGTGTCTATTTATTGGGCAAATACAAGGCGATGAGTGATAGCTAGTAGTGCAGATGCCTTCTGAATCATCACCCATTAAAGGGTTTATACGCTTAGGGAAGCTTTAAGTGTACTGTACTACCATTTAATCTGTAGGAATTTGATGACCCACAGATGAATAAAGTTGAAATAAAACAAGAATATAAAAATAAGCAGGAGTATTCCATTCGCCTGAATACCCAGTTGTGGCAAACTGGATATTCTGCATTGCATTTCTAAATTAATTTGTTAAAGCCACTTTAATTTACACATAAAACAAAATGAGTTTTCACCAGAAGGAATCCCTTTAATTATATTCCTAATTTTTTAAAGATTTTATTTATTTATTTTTGAGAGAGAGAGAGAGATAAGCATGCACACGCACAAGCCAGGGTGGAGGGAGGGGCAGAGGATGAAGCCGACTTCTCCCTGAGCAGGGAGCCCAACGCAGGACTCGGTTCCAGGACCCTGAGATCATGACCTGAGCTGAAGGCAGACGCTTAACCAACTGAGTCACCCAGGCGCCCATTATATTACAAATTTTAAGGGAATCCTCACAGTCTTTTTTTTTTAAGATTAATTTATTAATTTGGGGGGGGAGGGGCAAAGGAAGAGACGGAGTGAGTCTCAAGCAGACTCCACACTGAGCGCCGAGCCAAACATGGGGCTCGATCTTACAACCCACGAGATCATGACCTGCGCAAAACCAAGAGTCAGACGCTTAACTGACTATGCCACCCAGGCGGCCCCCTCACAGTCTTTTTATAACAGTTGTATCAATCACAACAAATCAGCGAGGTAATTATCACAAAGCCAGTGAATAAAAACACCTTTTACAAATTTAATGAAAAATTCTAGGGCGCCTGGGTGGCTCAGTCGTTAAGCGTCTGCCTTCGGCTCAGGTCATGATCCTAGGGTCCTGGGATCGAGTCCCACATCAGGTTCCCTGCTTGGCAGGAAGCCTGCTTCTCCCTCTCCCACTCCCCCTGCTTGTGTTCCTGCTCTCGCTATCTCTCTCTCTGTCAAATAAATAAATAAAATCTTTAAAAAAAAAAAAAAAAGAAAAATTCTATAACAAACATTCTAACAAATGTAGTTGTCTATATCAAACATTCATAACCTGAAGGAAATTATTCAAATAAATCTTTTGACACTATAGGAAAAAAAAGTTCCCTGTACCAGATAAAAACAAACTCAGATTTATGACAAGTCTCAGAATATGTATTGCTGTAACTTACAATTCTCATCAACTCTCAAAGGCTAATTCTTAAACCAGTGTTTTACATTCTCAAAAGCATTTGCATCCACAGCTTTGTAAAATTTATCTCTAAGAAAAATCGTGGCCTCTGAGTTTAGCTTTAATCAAAGCTAAATCAAAACAATTTGGGCTTAATGTAATTTATTTCTTCTATAGTCTCTAATCATGCCAGATAAATGGGAGTTTAGTGCACATTTTTGCCATCAAAGGAACCCAAAACAAGTAGGAGACATGACAATAATCTCTTAAATATGCATAACAGAGACTTCCTTACGTACACCCCTGGGGCATAACATCCTTGATCTGCTCTGGAGGTAAGACTATGATACACAACTACTCTCAAATATTTCTTCGCAGGTGGTCTACAAGCATGTACTCCCCGGCCTCTAGAATTATAAAAGCAGTTCTCACTGGAGGTGGGGTTGTGGAAACCCACTTTCTTACAGCTGCCCAAGACACACTTCTGTCCATAAGTCCCCTTAATAAACCATTTCTTGTCAAGCTGAAGTTGTTGGCCTTTTCCTTCAGTCTTTCCTTTGGCCTTTGGAGATCCCCTTGCATATGCCTCCCTCTCATGAAATAACTTCTAATAACAGTAAAGCAGGTCATTTGGACTAGTCACCTGCTGTGGAAAACTAAAAAAGGAAAACTAAACCCAAAAACCGCAAGACATTGAGGCAATAAGAAGATAATGAAAATTATCAGATGAAGAGAGAGCAGAAAAACAAAATCCAGTGAATTAAGTCCTGCATTTGGGGCCTCTTTTCTGGGAGCTTCCTTGTTCAGGGAAAAGAGACTGAGAAGCTAGCTGAGTGATGCTTTTGATAATGTCACAGACATTAGGACAAAATTTGGAGCCCCAGGGTTGCTTTGGGTCAGGATTCTGAAAAAGCTACATCAGAAGTAAACCAGCCCTTTGCAGGGATGGCAACCCAGCTTCAAGTCATCTGTGTGACTCAGGAAATCTTAACCCCCAGCAATTCATCAAGAAAATTCTGATTCCTGGTGCCCTGGGTGCCTGGTGGAAGCAAATAAAAATCCACATGGAGGGGCGCCTGGGTGGCTCAGTCGTTGAGCGTCTGCCTTCGGCTCAGGTGAGGATCCCAGGGTTCTGGGATCGAGCCCCACATCGGGCTCCCTGCTCAGCGGGAAGCCTGCTTCTTTCTCCCTCTCCCACTCCCTCTGCTTGTGTTCCCTCTCTCACTGTCTCTCTCTCTCTGTCAAATAAATAAATAAAATCTTTAAAAAAAAAAAATCCACATGGAATAAGGTAATACCACCCAAGGTCTCAAATTATTTCCATAAACGATTGTTCAAACATAATGTCTGGCACAATCACAGATACCAGGTGCATGAGGAGATAAGACGCTGGGAACAAGAGCCAAGAAAAATGATAAACAATAGAAATAGTGATACGGGAGCTCCAGGTATGGAATTATTGGTCATAGATTTGAACATACTTATGCTTATTATGATCAAGGATATAAAAAAGAACATTGGAAATTTGGGCAGAGAACTGGAAAGTATAAAAACTGACAGAATATAGATGAAAAAGAAGCAACTAGAAATTCTAGAACTGAAAAAAACAAAATAATTGAAACCAAGAACCAAATTGATGGATTTGTAGGCAGGGTTACAATAGAGAGAATTTGTAAAATGGAAGACAAGTCAGAAGAAAATATCCGGAATGAAGCATGTAGTGAAGGTGAGAGACATAGAGAAGAATACAGTGAGGTCTACCATATGCTTGATGAGAGTCCCAGAAGGGGAGAAGAGAGAGAATGTAGCAGAGGAGATATTTGAAACGTTAATGGCTGACAATTTTCCTGAAGTGAAGACAGAAACCAGCCTACCAATTCAAGAATCACTATGAGGGGCTCCTGGGTGGCTCAGTCAGTTAAGTGTCCTACTCTTGATTTCAGCTCAGGTTATGATCTGAGGGTCGTGAGATCGAGGCCCTCGTTGGGCTTCACACTGGGCATAGAGCCTGCTTAAGATTCTCTCTCTCCCTCTGCTTCTCCACCACCCCCCCCCACTAGCACACTCTCTCTAAAAAAAAAAAAATCACTATGAACTCCAAACAAAAGGAAATACACACCTAGACTATTATAATGAAAATTCAGGAAATAAAAAAACAAAAAAAATTATTTTTTAAAAGATGTTATTTGTTAGAGAGAGAGTGTGTGTGTGAGTGGGCAGGGGAGGGGCAGAGGGAGAGGGAGAAGCAGACTCCGTGTTAAGCAGTGAGCCTGATGCGGGACTCGATTCCAGGACCCTGGGATCATGACCTGAGCCAAAGGCAGACACTTAACCTACTGAGCCACCCAGGTGCCCAACAAATATTATTAAAAATAGCTGGGGGTTCAGGGCGCCTGTGTGGCTCAGCCAGTTGGGAACCTCGGTTCATTGATAGCTGTTACCTTCACAGCTATAATTTCTAACTGCTAAAAGATACAGGTTAGAGTCAGCCAAGGGAAGGAATGCATAGGGCAGAATCCAGGCAAGTACAAAACACAGAGCTTCCAATTGTCCTCTCCCCATGGAGTCAGGAGAGTATTATTCTCCTGGCATTGATATATGACAATACGATGGAGTATTTCCAACCAGGAAGCTTACCCAAGGGTAGAGTTCAAAGTCTCTATTGGGACTCCATCACACAAGCATGGTTGATTGCCTTTGCAACTGATCTCAGTGTGCAGCACCTCCAGAGGTCACCACGTGATACAAAGGCCCCACCCCAAATCATATTGTTACAATATGGCTGGCCCAAGTTATAACAAAACACTTCTATCAGATACGACATTACAACAATCTAGAAATGACTGCCTACTAGCCAAGAGCTGAGGCCAGACCTCTCTTTGGGCAAGTTAAATTATTTTCTACATAAATATCTAACAGTTTTAAAAATTTCGGGCGCCTGGGTGGCTCAGTTGGTTAAGCGACTGCCTTCGGCTCAGGTCATGATCCTGGAGTCCCTGGATCGAGTCCCGCATCGGGCTCCCTGCTCGGCAGGGAGTCTGCTTCTCCCTCTCCCGCTCCCCCCTCTCATGCTCTCTCTCTCAAATAAATAAATAAAATCTTTAAAAAAAAAAAAAAAAAAAAAATTTCACCAGTGTGGCAGGCCCCTGAATCTTTGTAGGGCTTATATCCCACCTTCTGGCATGTATGTGTCTTACCAGGGCATCTAGAATACCTGCCATTTCTTGTTCACTGGGTCTAGTTAGCATGATGTCATCAATATAGTGTCCTAGAGTGATGTTCTGCAGAATGTCCAGACAATGAAGGGTTCTTTAGACCTGCAGTGTCCAATATGGTAGCGCACTAGTTCCATGTAGCTATTCAGCACTTGAAATGTGGATAATTAAGATGTGCTATAACCATAAAAAATACACTAGGTTTTGAAGATTTGGTATGAAAAAATAATGTAAAATATCTCATTAATATTGTTATATCAATTACATATTGTAATTGATAATATTTTAGATATGTTTGGTAAGTCAATACATACATTATTAATTTCACTTGTTGCTTTTTGACTTTTTCAGTGTGGTTACTAAAATTACACGTGACTTACATTATAGTTCTGTTGGACAGCATTGCTTCAACTATTTTGACACTGAGTGTGATGGTTAGTTTTATGGGTCAACTTGACTGGCCACAAGGTGCCCATAGTAAGCGTTCTTTCTGGGTGTGTCTATGAGAGTATTTCTGGATGAGTTAGTGTTTGAATTGGTAGACTCAGCAAAGTAGATTGCCTGCTCCAGTGCGGGTGGGCATCATACAGTTGTTGAGGGCGTGAACAGAACAAAAGTTGGGGGAAGGAGGAATTTTTACCCCCTTTTTTCTGCCTCACAGCTCCAGCTTGGACATCTCATCTCATGGTCTCCTTCTCTCAGACTGGGATTTGTACTATCAGTTCTGGTTCTCAAGCCTTTGGACTCAGACTGAATCACACCTTGGCTTTCCTGGGTCTCTAGCTTGCCGATGGCATATTATGGAACTTCTCAGCCTCCTAAATCACATGAGCCAACCCTTTATAAAAAAATCTCTCTCGGAGTGCCTGGGTGGCTCAGCTGTTAAGCGTCTGCCTTCGGCTCAGGTCATGATCCCAGGGTCCTGGGATCGAGCCCCGCATCGGGCTCTCTGCTCTGTGGGAAGCCTGCTTCTCCCTCTCCCACTCCCCCTGCTTGTGTTCCTTCTCTCGCTGTGTCTCTCTCTGTCAAATAAATAAAATCTTTAAAAAAAAAAAAATATCTCTCTCTGTCTCTCTGAGTTCTGTATTACTGGGGAGCTGTGGTTAATCCACTGACAGCAATAGAATTAACAAGGACTGGACAAGACTGAGTTTGTGCTGTTCTCCATCCCGCATGAATGCAAACCGCTTTTGAGCCTCCTTCTTAATGGAATTCGAAAACAATGCGTTTGCTAAATCTATAGCCACATACCAGTTGTCAGAGGCTGTGTTAATCTGGAAGGGCAACTATAATTAGGGCTACATCTTTGTTAAATTTATGGTAGTCCACCATCATCCAACATGATCCATCTGGGTTTTGCAGGGCCATATGCCCATGAATGAAATGGAAAGTACAATGGGAACCACTGCTCATTCTTTAAATCTCTGAGGGAGGCAGTGATCTGTCATTCCACCGAGGATGTAGTATGGCTTGATTTATTTTCTTGGCCAGGGGTTGGGAGTAGTTTCAGAAGCTTCCAGTTGGGGCGCCTGGGTGGCTCAGTTGGTTGAGCGACTGCCTTCGGCTCAGGTCATGATCCTGGAGTCCCTGGATCGAGTCCCTGGATCGAGTCCCACATCGGGCTCCCTGCTCGGCAGGGAGTCTGCTTCTCCCTCTGACCCTCCCCCCTCTCATGTGTTCTCTCTCATTCTATCTCTCTCAAATAAATAAATAAAATCTTAAAAAAAAAAAAAAAAAAAGAAGCTTCCAGTTGGCCTTTCTTTCTTTTTCTCCTTTTTTAAAAAATTTAATGACGCTCACTCAATAGGTCAGGGGGCCAATGTGAAGTTCTGCCAAATTCTAGGGAAATCCATATTGATTATGCCTCCATAAATGACTAAAGGCCCTATTTGAAGAAAGGATTGGGAGAATAGCCACTATATGTATTTGTTGTGGTATTTCAGGGTTTCTCAAGATTTGGCCTCCTTTTCAATTGCTAGGCTCAGATCTTACAACTCTTTCAGGTTTGGAAACTGATGAAAGATCATGACTTTTCTATCATGGTAGTGACATCAGCCTTCTGATACCTGGTCTTGATCTTTTGATTTTGTGAGTCAAATAATACCCTGTTTGCTGCCTGTCTTAGTCCTTTCAGGCTGCTCTAACAAAAATACCATAGTCTTGATGCCTTGAACAAAAAACTTTTATCTCTCACGGTTCTGGAGACTGGAGAGTTCAAGATCAGGGGCGCTGGCAGAGTCTGTGTCTGCTTAGGGTCTAATTCCTGGTTCATAGATGGTCACATTCTCTCTGTGTCTACACAAGGCAGAAAGGGCAAGAGAGTTCTCTGGGGTCTCTTTTATAAGGGCATTAGTCCCACTGATGAGGGCTCTCTGATGACCAAATCACCTCCCAAAAGCCCTACTTCATAATAACATCATACTGGGGGGTTGGGATTCCAACATATGAATTTAGGGCAGACATAAGCATTCAGTCCATAACACTGCCCATCTGCTCACTCCAAGAACATAATCATCATTAGCCATTCCCACATATCCCTGTGGATCCAGGCACTCTTGGTACTCTTCCCACCAATGTGGTAATTATATCTCTGACAATTTAGGGCTGTCACGTGGGCTCTGCGATTCTGGAACCCTGTTATCACCATTAACACTAGGGAGCCCAATTCCATAACAGCCTCTCCTACCATAAATCCTGGGCCACCATTCAGGTTCTCAATAATCCAGTGGCCTTCTCACTAATTCGTTCTTTGTTTTACAGAGGGGTGACTCCTGGGACCTCTTAGGAAACATAGTCAACTGAGAGACCCTCTGGCATGACATAATACATTCTGACATTCCAATCTCTCTGACCTGGAATTATCTCTCTGGCAAACCCAACCTTCTCCATGCATAGGCTAGCTGCTAAAGAAAGACCATAGGCAAAGACTCACTGATGTTTGCTGTAGGAAGATATCTGGTTACGGTGCACAGAAGTAGTGAGTGGTGTGGGCCAGTAGCTGCTGCATTATCACAATCCCCACTTTGTGGCTGAGGAAATAATCACAGGGCCCATCATCAGCTAGATTTGAGCCTGGACTTGATTATCATTTGGCCTGCATAAGCCTTCATTCTAGGCAGAGGAGGATGTGATGTCCTCTGGTTTCGGTCAGTCTTATCTGAGATCCCTTGTCACAGTCCTTGGAAATTCTGGGTCTTTCTTTTATCCTAGTGCATAGGTACCCTGGAATATGATCTCAAGTCTACCCGGGGGAAAGATTGGGGAAAAATTCACTATATAGACTTAGGGTGGTGTTGCAAGGTCCTTCCTTAAGGGGACTCGACTTCCCTTTCGAACAATGAACTCTGGGCCTGTGAAATGACTTTCCCTTGGGAACTTGAGAAGGAATGTGGTTTCCATGATGACAGCTGACATTAGCCTTCTACTCATGAGCTCTTGATTTCTTTTTTAATTATATAAATAAGCATGCCCTGCTCAGTTGTGCCCATCTTTTCCCCACTAGTAACACTGTGATCCATTAGCCATCTCTCCAAATAGATCCCTGTGGGTCAAGGAACCTTGATGGCTGGTTCAGCCTTGCTTCCCAACACAATAATTACACTCACCTTCCTTTGATGTTTAAATGCAGATACTGGCCTCTGCCATTCTGCAATCCTGTCATTCCCATTGCTGGTAGCACCTCTCTCACTGTCCACACCAGGCTGACAGAGGTCTGCCACCATTGAGTGTTTCAGAGATGCTGGTGGCCTTAATAAAGGCAGTGTCTCCTCTGACCGGTTCTCGGGTCTTACATAGTAAATCAGTTCCAACGTCCATACTTATCCTTCTGACCTTTCCTTGATCCTGTGTCCAGGAAGTTCTGCTAATATCCTCTTCATTTCTCTAGGCTAAGTTCCAGCTCAGTAGTTAATTAGGACCAGCTGTGGGTATTGTGGCCATAGCGCTGTGTCTCGATTTGTGGATGAAGGCCCCCAAGTGGGGAAAAGTCCCCTTTACCCAGGCTTATCTTTCACCCCTCCCCCAAGCCAACAGTTTCAAAATCCACTCTCTCACGCCCCCCCCACCCCAGGTTCTTCCCATCACAGTAGCCAGGGCCCACGAGTCCTATGATATGTGTGCTATTTTCTCCCAGAGCATCGACTGATTTTCTTGTCCAGGATATGCAGGCACCTGACTTTGGTTATTTGCTTAAAATAGTCAAGAGTGGAAGGGTGGATCTTCAGTAGAGAAAGAACATTCTGCAAGGTTTCTGCTTCAGCAGATGTCATGGTACAGTGTCCTCTGGGGAGAAGGGGGCTCAAGAAGTCTCCCGGGTCAAGCTTCTCAGGCTTATCTACTCAAATGTGTCCCCATTTCACAGCTCAGATTCCACTCTTCTCTGTCGTGCTGACCTTGACTAGGACGCCTGTCAAGACGATGCATTCTCTTTTTCAACTCTGCCATTTTTTGTTTGTTTTTAATTAACATATGATGTATTATTTTGTTTCCGGGGTACAGGTCTGTGATTCATCAGTCTTACACAACACCCAGTGCTCACCACAACACATACCCTCCCCAATGTCCATCACCTAGCCACCCCGTGCCCTCCACCCCCCTCCCCTCCAGCAACCCTCTTTCCATCAACTCTGCCATTTTTGCAGTTAGATCCTAGGCCGCTCTTCAGCGAAGTCTGTTCTACAGGTGCTTCTTGAAAGCTGCCAGAGGGGCCCTGTGGCTTTTCACAGTGTGGCTGGAATTGGCGATTGGCTACCCTGAACCTGCTGTTTTGTTTTCAGCCAGAAGCCAGACCTACCACCAAACTTCATTTCAATGACTCATAGCTGAAAGCCTGAGTAATTGTGACACATGGGGTTCCCCTCTGTTTGCACGGGCCTATTTGCATCTCCACCCACCACAATTCACCGTGTTTTTATGTCTATCATACCGGTGAATAATCTAACTCCCAAATCTCAATCACCCAGTTAGGCTTAGCCTGGGTTCCCCAGAAAGCAGAGCGGGTAGCAGAGGGCTCATGGCAGGGCTATGTCCCCAGGAGCACATTCCCAGGGAGCAGGAGCAAAGAACAAGGGGAGGGAAGCAGGACAGAGTGGAGCCAACATGAGATGGTGTTACTGAGTGGGCTGACACCAAGTGGGAAGGCTTGCCGGTCTGTAGGGTCGTGCCCTCAATAACCTGTATAAATGCACCCACCAGCTCTTATCTCCCATTGATCAACAATTCACCCCACAGGGCATTAACTCTCCTGCACCCTAGGCTGTGCATACAAACCGCAGGGTGTTGTCAATATGGAAGCCCCAGAACAGGGGAGAGGAACAGTTGGGACAGGAGGTGAGGTACCTGGTATGAATTTGTCCAGAGCCCCTGTAGAGCTGGAACCAGAGCCACAGGAGACCAAGAGGGTCTAGAGTAGCCCAAGAGAGGGATGGGAATTAGTGGGGCACCACACATGTTCCACCCCAACTCCAGACCTGAAAGTCCAGAGTGGCCAGGAGTGAAGCCAAGGGAGTGTGTTTGTACGAGTCACCAAATTGCATGGATTCTAGGTATCTGTAGGGCCCAAGGTTTGACTGCCCATATCTTTAATGTGCTGCTGGGACTGAGGGCTGTAAAGAAACTAGATAAATGGATTGCTAGAATAACCCATTTGGGTTTTGGTTTTGGTTGCCATTGTTTTGTGTGTACAAGGACAGTTGAGTCATGTCCAATGCGTCAGGAGTGGCTGAGCCTCCCAAGTCAGTCAAGCCACCACAAGTCCTGTGTGGTCCTTTATCCAGGATGTCTCAAATGTATTTCACAGAGCACCCTACTATCAGGAATGGTCAAAGCTAGAAGGGATCTTGGCAATGGCCTCCCTCAAGTCCCCACGCTCTGTGGATCAGAAAACTGAAGTCTCTCACCGTGTAAGAACAACAATCATTACCACCATAGTGATAATTTCAGCTAGCATTTTTGAGCACCTACTAGACATACTTTCTGGAAAACTTAATCCCCATAGAGCCTCTCATTTTGCAGATGAAAAAGTCTAATATAGGCTCTGAGGTAACACCAGCCTGCACGATTCTAAAGAAGAGAATGTAGAGACTGATCTTTAACTTAAAATTGCTTGATCTTCCCCATCCCCCCAAAAGGAAACTAGTGAACCTGAACCTTTATAATCATTCCTCTTGCCCCCTCCTTCGATCGCCTATCTGCCCACAATCATGGAATAAATTTGGATGATGTCTTCCCATATTCTATTACGAGCATCTATTCCTACATGCTCAATATCTAGATAAAAAGATAGAGATAAAGGACTCACATGTGTTGAGTGTATGCTGTATGCCAGATATGGTCCAAGGGACTTTTCATTTGCTTAAGTAACATAGCATTTAAGTCTCACAACAGCCTGGGATGTTGGGTATTATTATCTGCCTCATTTTGCAAATGAGGAGATGAGCCATTGGAGAGATAAAATGAATTGCCTAAAATCTTTAAGCTAATAAAAGGCAGAGCCGAGGATTGGAACATGGTTCTGTGTGCGTCTAAAGCCCCTTTTCTTTATACCATGCTGCATAATGGTTGGGTTTGGTAAATTTTTTTTTAAAGATTTTATTTATTTATTTGACAGAGAGAGCAAGAGAGCACAAGCAGGGAGAACAGTAGAGGGAGAGGGAGAAGCAGGCTCCCCGCCAAGCAGGGAGCCCGATGCGAGGCTCAATCCCAGGACCCTGAGATCGTGACCTGAGCCGAAGGCAGACGCTTAACCATCTGAGCCACCCAGGCGCCCCTGGTTTGGTAAATTTAATGGTTCATTTCATTTGAAAATGATAACCACATTTCATGTGGAAGTGACTGAGAGGTTTTCGGCTCCAGATTTTCTGACTTAAACTCTCTCTCTTGGTCCTGACTGAGGAGAGTCAAAAACCAAGCGTGAGACATGGGTCTGCATGCAGAAGTGCAGGACACCTCCAGAGAGCTTTCGTTTTCAAGTCAAGTAAAGCCACAGGAGAGCCACAAGGCAGAGGATAGACCCCACCTAAAGTGGGGTTTGTCAAACCAAGATGCTCAAGGATGAACTTTCTATGCAGGAGTCTATCCAAGCCTATAATTGCTTTTTGGTACAAATGTTTGTAAGATTTCTTTTTGGTAACGGCTGAAAGTTCAGAGAAACGGAGCCTTGCCCTCCCTGCAACAGGCAATAGTCAACTATGGAGACAGGAAAATATAACAATAACTAGCACCCCAGACTTGTGCAACCTTACTTTTCACAGGCCGCTGGAACCAGACCAGCTGGCTAATTGAAGGCTTCCACAAGGGGGGCTGGAAAGACCAGAGCTGTACCACTCTTGCGGCAAGATGAGAAGAGAGATGGTGAAGCCCACATTCTATTTGGGGTGGGGGTGGGGTCTCTGTGTATAAAGGGATCAAAAGGGATTTCTTGTCTGGTCTTTCCTCAATGGCAACTGCAGAGCAAGGTGAGTCCATCTCTTTCTCTCTCTCTTTTTTAGATGTATTTATTTATTTTGGGGGGGAGGGGCAGAAGGAGAGGGAGAGAGAATCCCAAGCAGACTCCGCCCTGAGCGTGGAGCCCTAGGTGGGGCTTGATCTCACGACCCCGAGATCACAACCCTGAGATCACAACCTGAGCACAAACCAAGAGTCAGATGCTCAACTGACTGCGCCACCCAGGCGCCCCAGGTGAGTCCATCTCCTTATAGTGACAACCTTTGGACCGGCAGGGAGGACGGAATCCAGTCACCATTCCTTAAACATTTTCTGAGTTCCTGTTACATGTCTGCTCTTAAAAGATGGTGTCTCGTACAAGGAAGAATGTAGGTTTGAGAACATTAGTGATCTGGATACCTATCCCGACCCAGTCTTTGTCCTTGGGTAAAATATTTACCCTAGATGAGGGGCATCTGTAAAATGAAAATATCACCTATCTCATAGGGTGGTTGTACGTTTAAAAATAATATAGTTGAAGTCTGTAGAACAGAGTCAGGCCTATAGAAGTCATTCAGTATTGCTGCTGTTGTTCCAATGACTTTGTTGTTTATTTATGTTGAAGGTCTAGCCCCTGTTCTAGGCCCTGGGGCAGGTGCATGGAAGATTAGACCCTGTTGTTGCCCTTGAGAAGGGCACTGTAGCAGAGAAGCCGAAGACCTGAGGCTCTGTGTTCATAGAGTCAGAGGAAGAGGGTAGGTAAATGTGACTGGGCCACCACTTGCACTAATAATAATCCTAGAGTCCCTTTCTGGCTCTTCTATCCATCTCCTACCTTTTCTTCAGGACTCAGCTCCAGATCCACCTCCTGCAGGAAGTCCTCCCTGACTGAGCCAGCCCTTGCAGACTTAATCGCTTCTAAATTGTCATACTTGCAGTAATACATCTACCTATTATTGAATAGCTATTATGGGCAAGACATCCTTTAGGCATTATCTCACAACCTTTTAGAACCTTTGAGGGACAGGGATCATCATTCTAATTTTACAAATGGGGCAGTTAGGGCTCAGGAAAGCCTTGCCAGCACTCTATAGATAATCTGCAGCAGAGTCAGAATTCAAACTCAGATCTGGGTGATTCCAAAGGCGGAGTTGGCAAACTAGGGATCCTGGGCCAAATACAATCCATCCATCACGTATTTTTGTAAATAAAGTTTTATTGGGACACAACCATGCTCATTATTTGCATATTCGCTATGGCTGCTTTCACACCGCAAGAGCAAAGTTGAGTAATTTGCAAAAAGACTACTTTTGTCGGGGCGCCTGGGTAGCTCAGTCGTTAAGCGTTTGCCTTTGGCTCAGGTCATGATCCCGGGGTCCTGGGATCACGTTCCGCATCGGGCTCCCTGTTCCGCGGGAAGTCTGCTTCTCCCTCTCCCACTCCCCCTGCTTGTGTTCCCTCTCTTGCTGTGTCTCTCTCTATCAAATAAATAAATAAAATATTTTTAAAAAAAGACTACTCTTGTCTTATGTTCTGCTCTCTGTGCCACGTAAGAAGCCAAGTCAATCACATGATGAAATGTCATTGAGTTTGGACCCCTGAACCTGCTTGATAATTACGTTAACCCCACTTTAACACTGAACAAAACTGACACGAGAAGCCCGAGTTAACTGACTTCCGAAGGTCTTTCTATTCCTTGGGTTTCCTTTGAAATCTCAAGTCTGGGAGTGGGCTCCTCCAACATCCCCCCTCAAAAGTTTCTGTCTCTGGTGGTTCAGGACCACTGCGTAGTCATCACAATGGAGAGGACCCCACTTTTGCAGCAATGGGTTACTTCTTCCAACTCAACATGGAGACCCAGCGTTGAACTCTGGTGGCTTCTCTTCAATCTGTGGAAATAGTACCGTACATGGAGGCTAAGGCTCTTACTCTTTTTTGTGTGTGGTAAAATATACATAACATAAAATTTACCATCTTAACCATTTTTCAGTGTACAATTCAGTGGCATTTAATATGTTCACACTGTTGTGCAACCAATACCGCCATCCATCTCTAGAACTTTCTCTTCTTCCCAAACTGACACTCTATATCCATTCAACTCTAACTCCCCACTCCCCCTCCCTCTCACCCTTGGCAACCACCATTCCATTTTCTGTCTCTCTGAATTTGACTATTTTAGGTATTTCATATGAATGAAATTACACAATATTTGCCCTTTTTTGACTGGCTTATTTCACTTAGCGATTCATTCATGTTGTAGCATGCCAGAATTTTATTCCTTTTTAAGGCTGAATAATAATAATAATAATAATAATAAAATCCACATTTTGTTCATCCATTCATCTGTTGATGGACATTTGGATTGTTTCTCCCTTTTGGCTGTTGGTAATAACACTGCTATGAACATTGGTATGTAACAGTGGTTAAGTCTTTACTTTGAATTTTTTGGAATATATATACCCATGAGTGGAGTTGCTGAATCATATGGTAATTCCTATGTTAAAATTTTTAAGGAAATGCCAAACTATTTTCCACAGCGGCTCCAGCAATTTTCATTCCCACCAGCAATGCACAAGGGTTCCAATTTCTTATCAACACTTGTCATTTTCTGGCTTTGGTCTTATTTTATTTTTTCTTAAAACAGTAGCCATCCTGATGGCTATGAGAAGTGGTTTCTTTTCTTTTTTTTTTTTAAGATTTTATTTATTTATTTGACAGAGAGAGAGAGAATAAGCAGGCAGAGCGGCAGGCAGAGGGAGAGGGAGAAATAGACTCCCCGCTGAGCAAGGAGCCCAATGCGGGACTCAAGCCCAGGACCCTGGGATCATGACCTGAGCCAAAGGCAGACACTTAACTGACTGAGCCATCCAGGTGCCCTGAGAAGTGCTTTCTTACTGTGGTTTTGATTTGCTCGTTTTCTCATGGCTAGTGTTGCTGAGCACTTTTTCAGGTGCTAATTGGCCATTTGTATATCTTTGGAGAAATGTCTATTCAAGTCCTTTCTTTTTTAAAGATTTTATTTATTTTTGTGTGTGTGAGAGAGAGAGGGAATGAACAGGGGGGAGGGGCAAAGGGAGAAGAAGACTCCCTGCTGAGTAGGGAGCCCAGTGCGGGACTTGATCCCAGGACACTGAGATCATGACCTGAGCTGAAGGCAGACACTTAGCCGACTGAGCCACCCAGGAGCCCTATTCAAGTCCTCTCTTACTCATAAAAGCTGATTCTGTACTTTCTCTAGACCAGCTGTATCAGTCAGTATAGGCTAGGTTATGCTGCAGTAACAAGCAACTCTAATATCCAGGAGCTGAAACAACAAAGTTTATTCTCCACTCATCTTACATGTCTCACACAGGTGCAAGGGGGCCTCTGCTTTACTGTGGTGCTCAGGGACACAAATGACAGTGACTTCATCACCATGTATTCTTTCACTGTTATGGTATCAGGGCAAAGGGGGCATGCTAAAGTGTGTGCTCGGTCTCAGAGCCTCTGCTCACATTACATTTACCAAAGCAAATCATATGGCTATGGCTAACTCTAAAGGAAACTCCAAAAGTACATTTTAAATAAGCAGGGAACTGTCATCCTACCATGATCCAGGAAAAAGAAGAAACAGTATGTTTGTGAACAGGTGTAATGACCACCACCTCTGCCCACATACTTCCTTAGGCAGTTCATCCTCCAGCCTCACTGGGGGTTGGGTTGGAGATGGGAATCTTGCCTGATGCAGAACCACAATTTCTGGTTTCTTCCCTGGCTGCCACTCTTCGAAATTTATTGCTTAATATTATATCCCCTTTGCTTGGTTGCTCCTGTGAATTTTTGACTGTTTTCTCCCTATATTTTGTTACTTTTATTATATTTCAGATAAGGGAGATTCTGGAGCCCTGCTTCAGTTGGTCATCTTTAGCTGAAACTCTTCTCTTACACAAATATTAAAGGTGCACTGCAAAGGCAAGAGCTTTGTGTGATGTCCTACCAAGGCCTGACCAGAAGACCTATCTATAGATATGAACCATTAACATTCATTGAACGTTTATTCTATATCACACACTGCAAGTACCCTTTATAGGCATGATTTCATTTAAACCTCACCCCAGCCCTTTGAGGTCAATACCATTATACCCATTTTGTATCTGGGGAAACTGAGGCTGAGATCCAAAGTCACACTCCTAGTAAATGATACAGCCAGTGTTCTAACAGGATCTGCCCACAGCCCGCCATTACCCACTGCTCTGGAACAAGCGGAGGGGTCCTTCAGAGTTGTACCAGAGCTCAAGGAAAATTTGACTTGGCCCATCTGACGCTCTGCTCTGAATTTCCCTCTACTTTCTCACACTCTGAGTGTCTCTCTGTGGGCCAACATCTCACTGGGAAGTAAAACAAGCAGTCCAGGGCTAAGCTGTAAATAGATGCATTTTTGAGCCTGTCTTTGAATTGTATTTGTATTTGAAATTGAATTGAATTTGAATTCTGAGGTTTTTTGTTAATTCCCATATAAAACAGAGGTTCTTAACTGGGTTCTAAATTTGTGTATGATCTTCAGCAGTCTCAGGATCCCTGGAAATGTATTGGATTGGTGCATTTCTCCAAGAGAGTGTCCACTGTTTGATCACATCTTCAAATGAGTCCATGACCCAAAGTGTTATTAATTCCTGCCATAAAACATCTAAAAGTTCTTGTTTGGGGCACCTGTGTGGCCCAGTTGTTTGCGTGTCTGACTCTTGGTTTCGGCTCATGTCATGATCTCGTGGTTGTGGGGACTCCCCCCCTCCCCCCATGAATGGGCTCTGTGCTCAGCTGGGTGTCTGCTTCTCTCCTTCTCCCTCTCCCTCTGCTCCCCCACACCCCGTGCACAAGTGCTCTCTTTCTAAAATAAATAAATAAATATTAAAAAAATTAAAGTTCTTGTTCAAAATTCCAAATAGGTCTTCGATAAAGGATTTTTTTTATGTCTTTATCTTAACTTTATTCAGGTAAAAGCAGTCCAGTCGGGGCTCTGAATTTTGGCGCACACAGTTCAGTACTAGACAAGTCCTCTAGATGGCAGCAAAACCCTCGATATAAACATATTCCCTCTGGTCTGAATTTTCTTGCCACATTTTTTTATACAGAGCATGGAACCCAGATCCAGAGCTTCTTACAGCTCTTTAAGTGGTTTACCTTAGCATGAGCTAACATGCCAAGGTGCTTACTGCTGTGATTGTCGGTTCCAGGTTTTGACTACTGGACTGATTTCAGTAAGGGCTCAGGTAGTACAGACTGGAAAATCTGAAGTACAGATTTTCCCCCAAATAAACTAGAAGAACACTGATGATACTTTTAACATTGTATTCTCAGTCCCTGGAGCAGAGGTGGTTGAACAAATGAATGAGTGGATTACCACAAGGAATGCACTACGTTAGCCATGACCTGGGTTAGTGGGTTAACCCATTAGTTTGAGGTTTCAATATGTGGAAACCCCAGTGTACCAGCTAATGTTATTATTTTTTTTAAGATTTTATTTATTTATTTGAGAGAGAGAGAAAGGGTACACGCATGTGTGTGAGCATGAGCGGGGAGAGGGGCAGAGGGAGAAGCAGGCTCCCCGCTGAGCAGGAAGTCCAATGCAGGGCTCAATCCCAGGACCCTTGGGATCATGATCTGAGCCAAAGGCGGATGCTTAACCGACTGAGCCACCCAGGCGCCCCAAAGTATCTTATTTAAAGCTGATTTTAAAAATCAGGTAGTAGAAGTATGTGTAAACCTATTTAATTTTAAGAAAAAAGTGAACACTAAAGAAAGATAAAATCGTTTGACATTGGGTGTGGAGAAGGAGAAGGAATAAAGAAAAAGGAGACGTACTGTGTTGTCGTTGTTCAGGAGGGAGTAACAGAAACAGTCTGAAGGAGTAGAGGACTGAGGGTATTATTTACTGTCATGGTTATAAAGGCAACACCTCGAATACAACTTAAACCTTCCACAAGAGCAGGAAAAACACACCTAAAACAGCAAAGCAAACACAAAAGCACATAATAAAAGGGTAAAGAAGAACTTGAAAGGCTAGGAAAACACAGCATAAAATAACATAACCATCACGTGAATAGGGCTAAACCCATCTATTCCAAGAAAAAAGACTTTCAGATCAAATCAGAAAACAAAACTTGGTGTTCTATTCTCCTTTCTTTCTTTCTCTTTCTTTCTTTCTTCTTTGTGGGCAGCAAAGCAAAGTTTATTGAGCGACAGTACAAAGCTCCCGAAGAAGGAGGGGACCCGAGAGGGTTGCCCTTGCTGTTCTAGTCAAGGGATTTGCCTAAAACAAAGGCTTCAGAAAACATAAAAACAGAAGGGCAAAGCTGTATTGGGCTAATGTAAACAAAATTTAGCCGGCTTGTCATAATATCAGACAAGGTTACATTCAGGGCAAAGGTCAAAAACATCAAGTGAGACAAAGGTCCTTTTATAATTAAAAGGGACAATTCACAAGATTATAAAGCTATTTGTGCACAGATAACATAGTGTCATCATTTATAAAGAAGGACTCCAGAGAAATAAAGAGAAATAAAAACACAATAGTAGTTAAGGTTTTAATTTTACTTCTCTCCAATTATATCAGATCAAACTACATGTAAGGATACGGAAGCCTACACAACATAATAAGTTATATCTCATTGCTATGTATCAAAATCTCTATGCCAAAAACAGGGAATATGCATTCCTCTCCACGACCCTTAAAACATTCACAAAAATCGACCCTCGTTTGGACCACATAGAAAACTCAAGTATTTCAAAGATACAAAGTCGTACAGACAACATTGATCTCCCATCTCTGATCACAATGAGATAAAACTGAACATTAATGACCCAATCAGAAACAAAAGACTCTAATCCCTGGAAGTTTTAAAACTCTACCACTCTCTCTTGAAATTTAAAAACTCTGTATCAAAGGCAAGTCAAACACCAAAGTTTTAGAATCTCCACAAAATAACAATAACAGAGATACGATACATCAGAAATTTGGGGAAATAACTAAAGTAATACCTATTTTTTTCTAAAGGCCTCTTACCCTTAAATACTTACATTTACAAGTAAAAATTGAAAAATTAAACATCCAACTCAAGAAGTCGGAGAGTGACAAAAATACCCATAAAGAAAGCAGAGAAAAAGAAATTAATAAAGATAAAAGCAGAAATGAATAAATTAGGAAACAAAAACATAAATAGCAGAACTAAAAAATATATCTATGAGCTGAAATGAAAAGTACAATTTTAAATGGTAACATAATCAAGAAAGTAAACATATGAAAAACAAGAAATTAGGGGGAAATGAACAGGTTTGCAAAAGAGTGCTTTGGTCCACTTGATGCAAATACACTTGAAAACATGGATGAAATATGATTTTCCAAAATGGACTCTAAAAGAGTCTTAAAAATCTAAATTGTGAAATTACCGCAGAAGGAATAAAGAAGATTGTCAAAGGTGTGCTCTCCCCAACGAAAGCATCAGGCCCAGAAATGTTCAACCAGGCAATAATCAAACCTCAAAGAACAGAACATTTTAAAGCTACTTAAATTGTTCCAGAGTAAAAAAAAAAAAAGAACAAAAGCTTCGAAATGTTTTTTATGATGTGAGCATAACATTGATTCTGAAAACCAACATCATTAGACATTCAAGAAGAAAATGATAGCTCATGCTTGCTTTTGAATATCAATGTAGAAATCCTAAGTAAAGTATAAGCAAACAGAATCAGCCACGTACTAAAAAAAAAAAAAAAAAAAAGCAGGACATGTAAGCTTATTCTAGAAATAAATTAAAAATTTTATGGGGGGGGGTGCCTGGGTGGCTCAGCTGGTTAAACGTCTGACTCTTGGTCTCAGCTTAGGTCGTGATCTCAGGGTTTTGAGATCGAGCCCAGCGTTGGGCTCCCTCTGCCCCTCCCCCAGCTCACCTCTCTCTCTCTCTCTCTCTGAAATAAATAAATAAATCTTTAAAAAATTTGTATTAGAAACTTATAACTAAGACTTATTATTTCCATATTAGGAAACTTGTCACAAGTCTCTCAGAGAATGCAATGGGCAAGGGCGGATGTCTCCTCAGCCCCCATCCTGTGCAGTGAGGCAGATTGTCTGGTCTTGAGGCTCAGTCTTCATGTTTCATCCCTGTTTTCATCAGTCAGCTTCCAAAATATAAGATGCTATCCCACCTCTATGCCCCACCACGCCCTGCTCCCCCCCACTGCTACCTCGTCCTTCTGTGAACCTACCTCCTAAGCCCTTCCCATACTGACCTAGAATCTTCTGGAACTTCTGCCCCACACCCTGCATATTCTGCTGTATCTACAAACACTGTCTCCAGCTCTGTCTTCACTGAAACACAGATCTCCCTGAGAACTCCTGAGAACCCCTGAGCCTGTTGTTCTCTAAGCCCCTGCTCCCCTGAACTCTTGTCCAAAGTCCTGCTTCTTTAAGATTTCAGTCACGTGACATTACCACCCTCTCCCCTTGCTGATATCTCTCCACTTTCTTATTCACTGAAGACATCACTTGCAGTGGTGCAAAAGGTGTTCTGCCATGTGCATGGGTATTTCCACACCCACGTGCATGACATTAGCTCTTCTGTTCACCCCACTGCTCCTGCTGGGGCCACCCTGCTTGCTGCACAAAGTACATAAGGATACTTGGTGGTCCTGCCTCCACTCCACGTTAGCCATCCATCCTCACATCCTGACCTGCTCATCAGCAACCATCCCTATTCTCTTACCAGAAGCTCCTCTCCAGCTTGCTTCTTTAATTACTCCAATAAGACAACTAAATCTCTGGCCCCTATCAAAATTCCCAGTCTGTTGAACCCACTACTTCTTCCCCACCATTCAACGATCTCCCTCCTCTACTTCTCTTATTACTCTGCTTAGATCCCATGATTCAGCATTTCACACACTTCCACACTATTGACGTTTGAGGCTGGAACATTCTTGGTTGTGGGGGGCTGTCCTGCGCATTGCAGAATGTTTAACACCATTCCTGACCTCTACCCATTAGATGCCCATACCACCCCTAGTCATGACAACCAAAAATATCTCCAGACATCACCATATTTTCCTGGGTCAGGGTGGGGGGCATGAGAACCACTAGTCTAGATTCATCCCTCTAACTTATGCCTGGGACTCTACCTCCCTCCTCACATATATACAATCTTTTCAGGAATCATACAGTAGGAAATACCTTTTCCTCTCCTGTAGAGTCGGAAGCTCTCTCTCAACCAGATTCTTTTCATAAATACTCAAACATCTTAAAAAAAAAAAAATCCTCAGTCACACTTCCATCCCCGACCACTGGTACCTCTCCTTCCCCTCCCCACCACATCTTGCAAGCGTTGGCTATTCTTCCTGCCTCCATTGTTTGATTCTCTCTCCTTCAAATATGACTCAGGGTTCTTGGCATTCCACTCCTGTAGCTCTCACTACAGTTCTAAGTGACTTCCATGTCTATAAACGCAGTGGACAGTTTTCAGCCTGTGGTCATAGGCACAATGGAGGAGAACCAGATGGAGGGAACTTAAGATCCTGAATTTGGTCTTGACCCTGTTGGATTTCAGGTGTCTCAGAGGCATCCCAGAGGAGATGTCGTGTGGACACCGAGACAATGAGGGCTGGAGTCAGGGGAGAGGTCGAGGCTGGGACATAAACTGCCTGGGTATCCCGCAGTGTACCTAGGGACATGTGGGTATGTGTGTATGCGTGTGGGTAACTGATGCCGTAGCTGTAATGTTAACTACCTTGGCAAGGGGCGGTGGTGTGTAGAGCAATTAGAATCACTTGAAGAGTTTGCAAAATGCAGATTCCTGGGTCCCACCCCAGTTTTTAATACAGTAAAAACCGAATAGCCTCCTTGTGATGGAGAATTTGCATTTCTACCAAGTTCCCACATGATCGATGCTGAAGCTGGTGGTCCAGGTACCACACTCTACACACCACTAATCTGGAGTGAGGAGAGGAGGCCCTAGGGCTCGACTGGGCGCTCCAGCATTTATCAGTCAGAAGCGGAGGTGAGCCCAAGAGAGACAGAAGAAGGACCGGGGAAGAAAGGACCACCACCAGTTTTTGGATGGAGAGCGGCAAAGGGCGAAGCTGCAGAGGCCCCGGGACTACATCTCCCAGGATGCCCCGCGCCGGCTCGCGCCCGCCCCCTGGAGGCGGCTCCCGGAGGCGCGGGTAGGATGCCAGGGACCTTTGGCGGAGCATCCGTGAGCGCGGGGAGCCGCGGCGGCTGCGGGCTGCGGCGGCGGCGGCGCGGCTGGAGCTAGCGGGGCCGGTGAGTAGGTGCGGCGCTGGTCGCCGGCTCCTTTGCGCCTCAGCCGCGTCGTCTTCCCGGGTCGAGAGGGCGAGCCCTGGGTTCCGAGGGTCCGGGAGCCGGGGCGCAGGACGGTCCGTCTGAGAGGGAAGACACTCTGCTGCCGTTGTCGCCGCGGTGGCCCCGGTCCCCCTCCGCCCGGCGGGTCCCGCCCCCAGCCCGGGACGGACGTCCTACCCCGTCCTGCCCACCCAGCCCGGGAGCTGCGGGACCGGCGCCGCAGGTGGCCGCGGCAGGGGGCCGCCCCTCTCCCCTCCGGGCCCCGGGGGTTGGCGCAGAAGCCCAGGACGGAGGGCCAGGTGACTCCGAGGACTGCGGCCCTGAGAGGCGCCCCCAGCCCTCGCCGGGGTGGGACAGGTGCGTGGGCACGCCCGACCGGGGCTCCCCGGGGCCCCCGGAGCCTCCCGCACCCCCCCCCCCCGGTGCTGTCCTGAGGCTGCTGTGTGTGTGTGTCGGGGACCGAGTAACCCTTGGCTGTCCTCCGCGTCCACAGAGCTCCGGCCCCCTTGTTGGCCTGGGGTGACCGGGGAAGGCTCTGGCCGCGCGTCTCCCGGGTCAGCTGGCGGTGTCCTGAGGGACCGTTTGGATGCTTAGGGGTGGCCGGTAATGCGGAGCCTGCCAGGAGTGCAACAGGAACAACCTCCTTCCCAAATATCTTTGAAATACAATTAATTTTGTGTCCTTATTTTTTTTTTTTAAAGCAAGTTTGACCCCGAATAGCTTATTTTTATTTTGTGCGAGCTGCAATTGGCAGCACGCAAGTTTATATAATAAGCAGTATAAGGTTTGAAAAAAATATTCCTCTGAAGGTGCTCTTCCTTGCCCTCTATCGGAAGAATGATGCTGGACTGGTTGGCATGCTTATCCATTAGTAACTGCGGTAGCTGCGGGCAGGAGATAAAGTGTTTTTGAGTAGAGTCACAGCTCAGCCCCTCAGGACCAGTTTTGGTTTGAGGAGATTTTTGTTATCTAGTTTCAGGCTCGATGGTATATCAACGTTTAAGATGGGAGAGGGGAGAAGGAGCAAAAGTTTGTCCACCCTAATTTCTTACTCTACAGAAAATAGCTTTGCATGAGTAACTCTCAAAGCAAGCACGGTTAATTTGGTAGCTAAGACTAGATCTGAAGCTCAGCCTTCATGCTAACCTCTATCAGTTTTAATAGTTTTTCAGTTGATTTGTTTGGCTGTTCTAGGTAAATAATCTCGTCATCTGTTAAGAAGCAGCAGATGTCTCTTATTTTCCATTGACCATCTTCTCTACAGTGTTGACTATTTTGTGCTTGGTTTTAGGGGAATGCTCTCATGGGATCGTCACTAAATATATTTTTATCGTATTAAGTAAGTTTTCATTTATGCCTACTTACTAAGAGTTTAAAAAGTTAGGGGTGGATATTGATTTCCACCCCCCCAAGTGCTTTTGTATAGCATATATTGATATGAACATGTAGATTTCTTCTTAAAATTGATAACATAGGTGATGCTGCTGCTAGATTTTCTGTGTCTAAAATCCTGGGATAGTTTAAAATGCACTTTTGGGTTGTTTGAAAGATTCAGTGAGCTAACATTTAATTAGAGTTTTGGTATTTATATTTATAAGTGAGATTGGTATATTCCCCCCCCCCGCCCACTTTTTTGGGGTCTAAATTCATAATTAGGGTTAGGCTGTCTTCAGTGATTCAATTGGGAAACTTTCCACCATGTTCTATGCTCTGGAGCAGAAGAATTATCTGTTCGTTGAAGTTTGGCAGAATCTGACTGCAGGCTGCCTGGGCTGCTGGTGATAATATTTTTTAAGAAGTTGGTATCAGTACTTAACTATCTTTTCTATTCTTTCCATGATCATGGATTTTTCTCAGGTTTTCTGTTTCTTCAAAGTCAATCTAATATTTTACATCTTCCCAGAAAATCATTAACATTATAGAAATTTAATATGTGTTAGCATAATGTTGTTTATAGTCTTCCGTTGTAAGAAAATAGCTCTTCTACATCTATGGTATGTTGTCTATCTTGTTCACACTTTTGTATGCGTGCTTTTTTTTTTTATTGGTCAGACTTGATTCATGCTTGCTTATTTTATTATCTTTTCAAAGCACCAGTTTCTGGATTTACTGATTAATCCTGTTAATTTTATTTTTCTGTGTCATCCACTTATGTTCTTAATCTTTCTTGCTACTTAATTTGAGTTTATGTCTGTAAGTTCTAGCCTTTTGAATTTGATGGCATCCATCATTGATGTAATCAATCCTCCTGAACAAGGCAAGAACATCTAATATTCTCATGCCAGTCACCTCCTATTTGCCTCTAAGCTCTGTTTTTACTTTAACTCTTTGCATTAGACATTATTGCTGATGTTACTATTATACTGATTTTCCAGGTCAATATTTATTAGACTTATCTACCTGTTTACCTACTTTCTTCACTCTTCATTCCTTCTTATATCATGATATTCTTCTTTGGATCATTTTCCTTTTCCCTGAAGTACACTCTTTAGAAATTCCTGCAGTGATGATGCATTCTCTGATTTTTTATAATATCTGAAAATGCTTTTATTTTGCCTGCACTCTTGAATTTTGGCTTCACCAGGTTTTTCTAAGCCATTGATTTCAAAGTTGTTGTTATTTTTCTAGCAGTTTTTAAAGATGTTGTGTGCCTGGAAGGCTTTGGGATCTCTGTTCTGCCATATTGTTGAAAGAAAGATGGAGATTTAAAAAAAAACAGAAATTAATTTGTAATCTAATGAACTGTCAGTTTTTGTGACATTTCCCTGTACAAAATTATAGATTTATTTCAAATTTCTTAATTACAAATCTTGTTCTCTGTCTCCTTAGCTTATTTTTTCTCTGTTTGACCTGTTGATTCTGAGACTTACGTTAAAGATTTCCACTATGATTCCCAGTGGGTTTCTTTGGTTCTATTAGTTTTGTAATAGGTATGTTTACGGGCCACCCATAAACAGTGTTTATACATTTACATGTATTTTTGAAGCTATGTTTTTAGACACTTTCAAGCTTTGCAATTCTTATATTTTCTCGTACCTTTGGGGAATACATAGTCATCTATTTTATTTAATTGTTTCTGCTTTTGGTTCTGTTTTGTTGGATATTAATACTGCTACATTTCCTTTATTTTTGTGAGTATGTATCTGGCTTATCTGTTTATATTCATTTATTTTCAATTTTCTGTGTTTTAGCTCTTATTCTTGCAATTAGCTTAGAGCTAGATTTTTGTTTTATTACTTAATGTTTGTGATTTTAAAAAATTATGGTAAAATACACATAAGGTTTACTGTCTTAACATTTTTAAGTGTACAGTTCACTAGTATTAAGTATATTCACATTATTGTCCAACCAATCTCCAGAACTTTTTCATCTTGCAAAATTGAAACTCTATACACATTAAACAACAACCACCCATTCCCTCCTCCCCCCAGCTCCTGGTAACCAGCACTCTACTTTTTGTCTTTATGAATTTTCATGTTCTAGGAACCTCATAAAGTACCTATGTATTTGTCTTTTTGTGACTGGTTTATTCCACTTAGCATAATGTCCCCAGGTCATTTGGTGTCATAGCATGTGTCAGAATTTTCTCCCTTTTTCAGGCTGAATAATATTCCATTGCATATATATACCACATTTTGCTTATCATTTCATTTCTCGGTTGCTTCTATATTTTAGCTGTTGTGAATAATGCTGCTATGAATATGGGTATACAAATATCTCTTGGAGACCCCACTTTCAACGCTTTTGGGCATATACCCAGAACTGGAATTGTGAGTCATATGGTAATTCTATATTTAACTTTTCAAGAAACTGCCAAACTATTTTTCATAGCAGCTGCACCATTTTACATACCCAACCAACAGGGCACAAGGGTTCCAATGTCTCCACATTCTCTACAACACTTGTTATTTTCTGGGTTTTTTTTTATTATTATGTTATGTTAATCACCATACATCACATCATTAGTTTTTGATGTAGTGTTCCATGATTCATTGTTTGCATATAACACCCAGTGCTCCATGCAGAACGTGCCATCTTTAATACCCATCACCAGGCTAGCCCATCCTCCCACCCCCCTCCCCTCTAGAACCCTCAGTTTGTTTTTCAGAGTCTCGGGAAACAAACTGAGGCTTGCTGGAATTTCTGGGGTTTTTTTTGATAGCATCTATCATTATCGGTGTGAAATCTTTGCCTTTCAGTAAGCAGCTTTAACCTGTTTATATTTATTTCAATTACTGATATTTGGGACCTGCTTCCTGCCATCTTATTTTATGTTTTCTATATCTTCTGCTTATTTCCTGCCAGCCACCATCCCTTTCCTACTTTTTGTTAGATTGACTGAATTTTTCTTAATCTATGTTATTCCTCTCAAGATACAGAAATTACAGATATTATTTCTACTCTATGTTAGGTACCTTTAAATTTGGAGGCATTTTTTTTTTTTATGGAGGTACAACATAAATGTGTAAAGGTACACACATGTTAAGTGTATAACTCCATGAATTTTAACAGGCTGAACACACATATATTCAGCACTCCAAACAAGAAACAACCTTTCCAACACTCCAGAATCTGCCCTCATGTGGCTTACCACCAAGAATAACCACTATGTTGATTTCTTTCTTTTTTTTAAAGATTTTATTTATTTAATTGACAGAGAGAAAGAGAGAGAGAGAGAGACAGCATGAGGGGGAACACAAGTAGGGGGAGTGGGAGAGGGAGAAGCAGGCTTCCAGCCGAGCAGGGAGCTTGATGCAGGGCTCGATCCCAGGACCCCAGGATCATGACCTGAGCTGAAGGCAGTCACTTAACCAACTGAGCCACCCAGGCGCCCCACCACTATGTTGATTTCTAACACAATGGATTAGTTTTACCTGTTTTCGTACTTTATATTGATAGAATCATAAGTATGTACTCTTTTATATCCAACTTCTTTCCATCAACATTACAGTTGTGTGGTTTGTCTATATTCCTTTTTTTTTTTTTTTTAAGATTTTATTTATTTATTTGAGAGAGAGGGCAAGCACAAGTGGGCAGAGGGGCATGGGGAGAAGCAGGCTCCCCACTGAGCAGGGAGCCTGATGCGGGACTCAGTCCCAGGACTCTGGGATCATGACCTGAGCCGAAGGCAGACGCTTAACCCACTGAGCCACCCAAGCGCCCATTTGTCTATATTCCTGAGTGTAGTTGTGGTTTGTCCACTCTCGTTGCGGTATATATTCCATTGCATGTATAGCCACGATGTAGATATCCATTTTACATGCTTGACATTTGGGTTGTTTGCAGTTTGGGGATGTCACGAATAGTACTGCTATGAACATTCTAGTACAGGTCTTTTGTGGAATGAATGTTTGCATTTCTGTCAAGTATATCTCTAGGAGGGGAATTGCTTGGTCACGGCATGTACGAAGAGTTTAAGTAAATACCGACAGTTTCCAACAGTGATTGTACCAACTTATGTACCTGAGAAGCATATGTGGTTGCTTCATATCCTTGTCATCTCTTGATAACTTTTGTCTTTTCCATTTTAGTCATCCTGGTGGGCATCACATTGTGGTTTAGATTCGTATTTCCCTGATAAATGAAATTGAGCTCTTTAGTTACCCTTAAATTTTCACACATGTCTAAACAATTTTTCTCTCTTGATGTTTAAAGATAATCTGTATATATGAACTCTTCATGATAAAGGAAGAATGAGCCTTAACATGACTTTATTTTTTTTTATTTTATTTTCTTATGTTATGTTAATCACCATACATCACATCATTAGTTTTTGATGTCGTGTTCCATGATTCATTGTTTGCGTATAACACCAAATGCTCCATTCAATACGTGCCCTCTTTAATATCCATCACCAGGCTAACCCCTCCCCCTAGCCCCCTCCCCTCTAGAACCCTCAGTTTGTTTCTCAGAGTTCTGTTTCATCTCCCCCTCCAATTGCCCTCTTCATTTTTCCCTTCCTACTATCTTCTTTTTTTTAAACATATAATGTATTACTTGTTTCAGAGGTACAGGTCTGTGCTTCATCAGTCTTACACAATTCACAGCACTCACCATAGCACATACCCTCCCCAATGTCTGCACCCAGCCACCCCATCCCTCCCCCCCTCCACTCCAGCAACTCTCAGTTTGTTTCCTGAGGTTAAGAATTCCTCATATCAGTGAGATTGTATGATACATGTCTTTCTCTGATTGACTTATTTCGCTTAGCATAATACCCTCTAGTTCCATCCACATGGTTGCAAATGGCAAGATATCGTTTTTTTTTTTTTGATGGCTGCATAATATTCCATTGTATATATGCACCACATCTTCTTTATCCATTCATCTGTTGATGGACATCTTAGCTCTTTCCATAGTTTGGCTACTGTGGACATTGCTGCTATAAACATTGGGGTACACATACCCCTTCGGATCACTACATTTGTATTTTTGGGGTAAATACCCAGTAGTGCAATTGCTGAGTTGTACGGTAGCTCTATTTTCAACTTTTTGAGGAACCTCCATACTGTTTTCCAGAGTGGCTGCACCAGCTTGCATTCCCACCAACAGTGTGGGAGGGTTCCCCTTTCTCTCCATCCTCGCCAACATCTGTCGTTTCCTGACTTGTTAATTTTAGCCATTCTGACTGGTGTGAGGTGGTATCTCATTGAGGTTTTGATTTGGATTTCACTGATGCTGAGTGATATTGAGCGCTTTTTCATGTGTCTGTTGGCCATTTGGATGTCTTCTTTGGAAAAATGTCTGTTCATGTCTTCTGCCCATTTCTTGATTGGATTGTTTGTTCTTTGGGTGTTGAGTTTGATAAGTTCTTTATAGATTTTGGATACTAGCCCTTTATCTGATATGTCATTTGCAAATATCTTCTCCCATTCTGTCGGTTATCTTTTGGTTTTGTTGACTCTTTCCTTTGCTGTGCAAAAGCTTTTTATCTTGATGAAGTCTCAATAGTTCATTTTTGACCTTGCTTCCCTTGCCTTTGGCGATGTTTCTAGGAAGAAGTTGCTGCATCTGAGGTCGAAGAGGTTGCTGCCTGTATTCTCCTCTAGGATTTTGATGAACTCCTGTCTCACATTCATCCATTTGAGTCTATTGTGTGTTGTGTAGGGAAACGGTCCAGTTTTATTCTTCTGCATGTGGCTGTCCAATTTTCCCAACACCATTTGTTGAAGAGACTGTCTTTTTTCCATTGGACATTCTTTCCTGCTTTGTCGAAGATTAGTTGACCATAGAGTTGAGGGTCCATTTCTGGGCTCTCTATTCTGTTCCATTGATCTATGTGTCTGTTTTTGTGCCAGTACCATACTGTCTTGATGATGACAGCTTTGTAATAAACCTGGAAGTCCGGAATTGTGATGCCGCCAGCTTTGCTTTTCTTTTTCAACATTCCTCTGGCTATGCAGGGTCTTTTCTGGTTCCATACAAATTTTAGGATTATTTGTTCCATTTCTTTGAAAAAAGTGGATGGTATTTTGATAGGGATTGCATTAAATGTGTAGATTGCTCTAGGTAGCATTGACATCTTCACAATATTTGTTCTTCCAATCCATGAGCATGGAACGTTTTTCCATTTCTTTGTGTCTTCCTCAATTTCTTTCATGAGTATTTTATAGTTTTCTGAGTACAGATTCTTTGCCTCTTTGGTTAGATTTATTCCTAGGTATCTAATGGTTTTGGGTTCAATTGTAAATGGGATCACCGCCTTAATTTCTCTTCCTTCTGTCTTGTTGTTGGTATATATGAATGCAACTGATTTCTGTGCATTGATTTTATATCCTGCCACTTTACTGAATTCCTGTATGAATTCTAGCAGTTTTGGGGTGGAGTCTTTTGGGTTTTCCACATAAAGTATCATATTATCTGCAAAAGTGAGAGTTGACTTCTTTGACAATTCAGATGCCTTTTATTTCTTTTTGTTGTCTGATTGCTGTGGCTAGGACTTCTAATACTATGTTGAATAGCAGTGGTGATAGTGGACATCCCTGCCGTGTTCCTGACCTTAGGGGGAAAGCTCTCAGTTTTTCCCCATTGGGATCATTCCCTTAACATGACTTTAATTCTGTCTCGTATTAAGATCCTATGGGATTTTCGGCTTTTGTACATTATGCATAAGCAGTTATGTTTTACTAATTATTTGCTCATCAGTTATAAATTTGGCAATTATTTGCTCATCATTGGTTCTTTTATGAATCCCTAAGGAATTTTTTTTTCCCATGAGATTTTGTGGATGGTAAACTTTCTGAGCCCTTGCATGTTTAAAATGTTTTATTTTGCTTTTCTGAATGAGTACGCTTGACTGAGGCTAGGATTCTAGGTTGAAAACCTCTGCATTTGGGGGTGCCTGGGTGGCTTGGTTGGGTTAGCATCTGCCTTCAGCTCAGGTCATGATCCCAGCCTGCTTCTCCCTCTCCATCTGCCCCATTCCCACCCCCACACTTGTGCTTGAGCTCTGTCTCTCTTTGTGTGTGTATCTCAAATAAATAAATGAAATCTTTAAAAAAAAAAAAAAGCCTCTGCATTTTGAAGATAATTCTTCATTTTCTGCTGGTATCTAGTGTGGTTGATGAGAAGTTTCTGCAGTCTGATTTCTGTTTCTTTATGTTAACCTGTTTAATTTCTCTGAAGCTTTACCATTTTTTCTTGTCCTTGGTATTCAAAAACTTCACTATTTGTTCAGGGGTAGTTCTCTTCTGTTCTTCCTGCTCAGTGCTTCATGGTCCCTTTCTTTCCAAAGATCAATGCATTTCTGTGGCACGGGAGAAGTTTCTCTTTGAGTATTTCCTTGCCTCCATTTCTTTATTGTCTTTTCCTGGAATTACTATTAAATAGGTACCAGAATTTCGCAATTTGTCTTTCATGTTTCTGGACTTTCTTCTGAGATGATCTGCCTCCTTATCTTTATGAGCCGCATTTTCTGAGATTCCTTGCCTTGGCCTTTCCTGTTTACTAATCTCTTGTTTGGCTTTGTCCAGTTAACTCTCCAGTCCATCTGTTGAGTGTTTTTCAATGTTGATTATCATATATTTAACTTTCAAAGTCTCCACTTTGTAAAATTTAGCTTTTAGAATAGATAAGATATTCAGTGTTCAAAAACCATACTGTTCTAAAAAGCTATGAGTGAAAGGTCTTCCCCCATCTGCCCACTTCTCCCTCACCCCACAAGCAGGTAGCCACGTTCCTGTTTCTTATATGTCCCTCCAAAGTCTCTTTATGCAAATACAATTCAATATGAATTTGATTCTTAATCCCTCCTCTTTTTTTTTTTTTTGCACAAATAATAGCATTATTCCAGGTACTGCCCTTCACCCTGCTTTTTAATTTCATGACGTAGAGATCTTCACCTCTCAGCTGCTTGCTTTCCTGGATAGAGTGTCCCCTCAAATCTTCCTGAGGATGTTTAATAATTTCTTCTACTCTACTAACTCTCTTTCCTTGGGTATGCATTCTATTGACTTGATGTCCCCATTTTGTGACATTGAATAAAACCTCAGTGACTCTTCCTCTGATGCTCATCTTTGCGTTTGCAGATTCCTGTTTTCCTGCCCATGCTATTTGCCATCGGCTGCCCCTGGTGATTGTTGAAGAGTTGCACCGAGGTGCTGAGCGGGGTGTATATTCCAGGCGAGGGGCCATTTGTTGGGGGCGGCTCAGCGTACGTGGGGGAGGGTCCAGTAGTCCAGGCTGTTCTGAATGCAGTTCCCCAGTTCATCAGGTTGTCATATTCTGTCCCTGCCCCTCTCTCTCTGCAGCCTCAGAGCTCCAAGCCCCTTATCATTTTCCACTGCTTGACAGCCCCCTCCCAGGCGTGCATGGGGCTGTGGTTTGCTCAGGCAATATGATTCTGAGTACTTTCTGCCTTTAAGAAATTTCTTAGACGTTCTAGTTACCCAGTGGCACTGTTTCTTTTTTTTTTTTTCTCAAGGTCTCTTACTGATTTAATATTGTTAAAAAAGTGGTTTTGCCATTCCATAGAATTTTAGGCCACCCGGGAAGCAGAAGGATGTGTTTAGCCCATTATCTTAGTCCAATCTCCACTATTATCTTTTATTTGGAACTTATCTGTATGTCGGAGGTTTGCAAGACCACCCCCAGAGTCAGTGATGCGCTAGGTCTCACAGGACTCAGCATATTGTCATATTCATGGCTGTGATGTATAACATCGAAAGATACAAAGCAAAATCAGCCCAGAGGAAAGGTGCACGATGCCAAGTCCAGAGGACACTAGCTTCCAAGAGTCCTCTCTTGGAAGGAGAGACATGTTTAATTCCCCCAGGATGTTGTGACAGCATGTATGTAATGCTGTCCGCCAGGGAAGCTCACTAGAGACTCGGGGCCCGTGGTTTTTACCAGGGACTGGTCATGGAGGTGCCTTCTTCCTACACATCCAAAACTTCAGGCTCCCAGAAGGAAAGCAGGTGTTCAGTGTAAACCACGGGGTTTGTACAAACTGCTTGGGCCAGTGGGACTCTCTTATCAATTCTGCAAATGTTAGGACCCCCACCCCCACCCCCCAAACCTAAGTTCTCTGATGTCAGCCAGGGGCTAACCTTGCAAGCCGGGCCTTTTTGAGAATTGCAGTCTCAAGCCTGCTATGTTAATTGTTTCCTGCAACGTTTCCCTCCTAGTTTCCACAGAAAAAGGTGGGTACCTTACCTGGAAATGGCTTCTCACTGCCAGATCATCAAGTGTTTTTTGCTCCCTCTCTGAGGAGGGAGCAACATTTTTGAATATTAAGATACAAACGGTGGGTAAAGAAGTATTTGCTGACTTCGGAAGAAGCCAGAGTGTGGCCTGTCAAACATCCTTGAAAGGATATCAGTGGTAGAGCATGGGGGAGCCACTCAACTATTTTAAATTATTTTTTTTTCCCCTATTGGCCTCTGGTCACTTCGAGATGGCAGGTGGCTTATCATCGGACACAGCAATCTGCAACTTAAAATACACCTTCTCCACAGAACCATTCTGATCACCCCAGTCCGTCTCAGTCTCTGTTCCCCCAAATCTGGCCATGGCTCTGCTCATGGAGCATTTCCTCACTTCTCTTCCGTGCTTGTATTAGATGGTTTTGTTGCTTCACCCTTTGGGGCTGAGTTTAATCTCCCACGAGATCGAGAATTCCCTGAGGACCAAGCAGCAACTCCTACTCAGTTACGTTAGCTGTGCCTCTCGAGTGGGCGAAATGGTTATAGTTGGTGCCTGTTAATGCTTGTTGAAGGAACAGCTGCAGGAAAGTAGGAAACAGTAGGAAACATTCTGTCCCCTGCTTAACACGTGGCTGATTTTTTGTTCTGTGATGAGGATGATGCTGGGAAGCGCCAAGCTGCCATTAGCTGTTCGGATTGTCTGAGTTCTGTCTCCGCAGGCAGCAGATGGTATAATTGTATAATTAAAGGTTTTTGTTTGAGAGGTTTTCTGAGGTCACTGAAACTGCATGGGGGCTTAGATCCCAAACCATTTTTTTTCTTCCTAACCCTACAGAATGTATCTGGTTGTAGACTTGTTTCTTCCCTCTCCCCCCTCAGGTGTGGGGAATGACTAATCATAATCTCATTCTTAGCACTTTATCATCATTGGTCCATGCAAGCCCCTCTCTTGTCTTGCACACTTGTTCATGCATTTGTTCATTGATTCATTCATTCCTTTCTATGCTGTGTACCCCATGCTTACTCTCCTCCCTCCATTAGCAAACTACTCTAATGCGTTTGATATACATGCTTTTGTTATATGTGTACTTAAAAATGCATACTGTGTTTTGCGTGCATGTGTTTTTCATTTACATAAATGGTGTCATGTTATAGCTGTCACTCTCTTTCATACTGTTGTCATTCACCACTATGTTTTTATGACCTGTCCCTGTTGCTGTGTGATTATCTGGTCTGTCTGTGTATCCACTACATCTTGCCTCTCTCTCATCCGGTGATGGACACACAGACATTGATTCCTACCCCCAGACACTTCAAACAATGCTGAATGGAACTCTTGTGCATGTCCCCGTATGGTCTATGCGAGAATCTCTTTGAGGTTTAGACGCAGGACTAGGATTTCCTGGTCATAGTATGTGCCTGTGGTTAATAGAACCAAGTATTGTCCAGTCAGTCTTGAGCATGTCTGCACCACCTACCTTTCCCCAGCAGTGCCCAGGATTTTGGTTTTACCTTTTGATATGTTAATTGAGAGCACTTTAATAATCAAGACATTTCACATAAAAATCCGTTATCTCTAGCCTCTGTTGGATAAATAGTATTTCATCATTGGCTAAAGTCACGGGGTGGTAGCTTCCTCCTTTAGCTAGGACACAAGTTCTCCCTGACCCGGCTGGCCCCACTCACTCTCTTGACCTCCTGGTCCCTGTAGTTGTTTGGGTTTAAGGCCAGCCCGTCTTGTACGTGAAACGATACCTCGGAAATAAACAAGCTGGTGCCGATATTCATGAAGATGTTAGATGAGCATGGTTTTGGGGTCAAGTGGACTCAAGTGGCAAGCACAGCAGTGGTTGTTATATCTCATGACACTGACTGGGGGTCAGTAAGGTAACAGAAAACAGACGGAATGTGCCCACCCTCTTAGAGCAGTAATAACTCATTCTTTTCAACCCTTTCGGTATTGTCTCTTATTTTGACATACAAAAAGGCCATAGCTCAGGGGAGTCCGCATATGAGTGGAAACTCTAAACCAGGGGTTTGAAAACTTTTTCTTTTTTTTTTTTTATTTTTTTATTTTTTTAAAGATTTTTATTTATTCATTTGCGAGAGAGACGGAGAGAGAACAAGCAGAGGGAGAGGCAGAGGGAGAGGGAGAAGCAGGCTCCCTGCTGAGCAAGGAGCCCGATGCGGGACTCGATCCCAGGACCCTGGGATCATGACCTGAGCCGAAGGCAGACGCTCAATGACTGAGCCACCCAGGCGCCCCTGAAAACTTTTTCTATAAAGAGCCAGATACTATTTTAGGATTCCCAGGGTCATACAGTCTCTCTCATAACTACTCTCTCTCATAACTACTCTAAGGGCTGGCGTGGAGCCTACTTAAAAAAATTGGCAAAATGAATTCAGCAGAATTAAAAAAGTAATACGTTTTGACCAAATATATTTATATATTATATATACATATATATATATGATATATATATATGTATATATTTTAAAATAAGCTCCACATCCAGCACAGAGCCCAACATGGGGCTCAAACTCATGACCATGAGATCAAGATCTGAGCCAAGAACAAGAGTTGGGTGCTCAACTGACTGAGCCACCCAGGTGCCTCTTGGCCAGATTGTTTTTATTCCAGGAATTCAAGAATGGTTTGATATAAGGACATATGCAGTTTAATACATTGTATATATAATAAAAGGGGAAAGCTATAGAATCATGTTGAGAGGTACTGAAAAAGCACTTAATAGAATTTGACTTGAATCTTGTCAGTCCTTGAGAAGCTTTTGTGTTCCCTGCCTTCCACGTGTGCAGGCTTCCTTGCCTGGCTGACTTTCTCACCTTTTTATTGCTCTGGCAAATCCTTGCTCATTAGTTGTATAATTTTTCATTCATCATGTTTTTTTGTGAATCCTCTCTTGTGTACCCCTGTGTGGAATAAGTTGCCCAATTCTCTCTAGTGCAGTAAGGCTCCATCCATATCTCTGTCCTTGCATTTCGATGGTCGTTCTCAGTTTCTCTTCGTACTTAGTTGATTTCCTTCTGTAGGAGCCAAGTGCAATGTCAGGACCCAGAGATACAGAGACAGATTAGACATCGCCCGGGTATCCGCCTCTTCACCGTCAGACTCAGTCCCACCCTTCTCCCATTCTCTATGTTGGAAGGAGCTGATTCTGCCAACTTCACTTTGCAGGCTCCTTTGTCAAATGCCGCTGGCGAAGGGTGGCTAGGAAAAGGCACTAGTGGGAGATTGGAAGGTGAGGGGAAGGCAGAAGCCAGGGGACGTCTCTCCCCGTTTTCTGCTTTGAACAGTATCTCTGGGGTGGTTCCAACTCCAGCTGTGTGACACTGGCCTCTGGTGATACCACCTTCTTCCTTTCCCCTCTAGGCTTAAGTGTGCTGGATGTGTCCTACTCCGGGGTGGCTCACCATCCCGCCATCCCATTTGGCTGCTTAGCCCTTCCCCAGACCTTGTAACTACTTCCCATATTAAATTCCCTCTATTGAACTACCTCTTTTGAATTCTGTTTTCTTGATTGGACCCTGCCCGGTTTAGACAAGAATGTTACTTCTGTGTGCCCACAGTCTTATGGGAAAAATGGACATTAAAACAACTGTAATTTTTTTTCTGTTCAATGATCCTTCCTTCCTTCTTCTGGAAGTAGATTTTGCTTTGGGCGCAGGGATTGGCCATGACCCAGATTGAAACAGTCATGGAACTTCATACATACTCCCTGTTCACAAAGATTTTTCCAGGGGTGACCATGTCATCCATACCAGGCTAATCACTTTTCTTTGGATAGTTCAAAATGGAGCCAGTAGAGCAAGAGGCCCCTTTGTTCCCGGGAGCTATAAGGATGCGTGAACTCCATGGGAGCTTGGTCCTTGTTTTGTTTAGTATATGTCTCCAGTGCACAGTAAGTGCACAGTAAGTGCCAAATAAATACAGTTTCGTAAAATCTGAGATGCTAGCAATTTTAAAACAATTATTATGTGTTTCACTATAAAAGAAAAAAATGCTGTCAATTAAACTGTGATACGATGCTTTTTATTAGGTACATTTTTTTTAATTTTAGACTTACTGAGATCTTTTAGAGTTATTTAGACATAAGTGTATGTCATATTCCATTCTTGTACATGTGCACAAAGGAAAATATAAGTGTGACAAATTGGTTAAGGTATTTCTAAAACTTCCTCACATTCAGAGTGTCTCTCTCTCTCTTTTTTAAAGATTTATTTATTTGAGAGAGAGAGAGCAAGAGCATGGGGAGGGGCAGAGGGAGAAAGAGAAACTTTAGCAGACTCTGCGTTAAGCATGGAGCCCGATTTAGGGCTCAATCCCACGACCCTGAGATCACGACTTGAGCCGAAACCAAGGGTCCGACGCTTAACCAACTGAGCCACCCAGGCGCCCCCAGAGTGTCTCTTTTGAATCATTTTTTCACCCAAGTCATTTATGTCTGTGATTTTTTTCACAGAGAGCATCCCCTCTGCCATCAGGAACACTGGTCATGTGTTGGTTGTGAAAGCGTTCCTCAGTTTTCTCCAGGATTTCCTTCTGAGCTTGTGACATCTGTTCTGCAAGTTTGATGCTGACCCTTCCGTTGATCTTGACTAAAGGTATCGACCAGAAGGTGTCGATTAAACAATCAGGACTCACATCCCTTCTTTGAAGATCCTTGCTTAGTTTGTAGGCTGAAATATTGTAGGATTATCCATGAGGCCACCTAGGATGAAAATGAAGTCAACATGCTTTTTGGCGAGCTGCTGCTGCTGCTGCTGCTTCTGCTGCTTCTTCTTCTTCTTCTTCTTCTTCTTCTTCTTCTTCTTCTTCTTCTCCTTCTCCTTCTCCTCCTCCTCCTCCTCCTTCTTCCTTAAAGATTTTATTTATTTATTTATTTATTTGAGAGAGAGAGAGGGAGAGAGAGAGAGAACACAAGTGGGGGACAGAGGCAGAGGGAGAGGGAGCCCAATGCGGGGCTCAATCCCAGGACCCCGAGATCACCACCTGAACCAAAGGCAGATGCTTAACTCACAGAGCCACACGGGGGTCCCAGGAACTTATTTTTCAAGTGAGCTTATTCTTTAACTGCCCGATTTTGCACACGTCCAGACATTGGCATTGGCAGCCAGTGGCAACTGTAAGAGGTATGCTGACTTCAGGGATATTAAAATGTGTGTCCTAGAATTGACAAACTGTGATATTTGTGAAATTCATTAACTACATGTATCTCATGCTGCCCGAAGCGTAACTCCCACTGAGGGAGTGAAGGTAACATGCAGAAAGGCATGGAGAGTGGGTGTCCCCAGATTCATTTGTTCCATAGGCCATATCCACCTCTGTGCTTTCCATGGTTTATTTATGGAAGCTCATGATTCCTCCCCTCTCTTTTTCTAAAGCTAGTTCAGATTGGTTTAATGTCACTGGCAACCTAGAGAATCATGACTAATATAGAAGCTTATAAAATGATTATAAACAACGTAGTATGTGCAGAAACTAGAAGTACATGCAAAGCTCAGAAGTAACACCAAGGAGAGAGGATAACTATCAGAGAGTCATGTGGAGGTGTTTAAGCTTCAGCTCCCTTGACTTTCCCAGGTGAGGTGAGAGCCCCTTCTTAGATGCCTCTCAAGGACCTTATACACGTGCTCATTTCAATTCACTTGTTCCCACTTTGCCTTTCCCACCACTCTCTGTTTCCTAAGATGGGAATCACAGACCAGGTAATTATTGAACAAATGAATGAATGAGTTTTGAGGAATGAAGAGAAATTGCTCATATACAAGGGTGTGAATTGTGCTCCAGGAAGAGAAACCAGAAAGCCCAGTGGGAAACAGACATGGAAAAGCAAGATGTATTCTGGAGACTACATGTCGTTGGAAATGCTGGGAGGGGAAGCTCAGAGCTGGGATGGTAGGAGATGAGGCTGGAGGGACAGGTGAGAATGAGAGGATGGGCTAATGTGTCATGTGAAGATGCTTGGACTTTATTCCTTAGGCAGTGGGAACCACTGAAGTATTGTAACTTTTTTTATTGTGGTAAAATAGACATAACATTTACCACCTTAACTATTTTCAGTGTATATAGTTCAGTGGCATTAAATATTCACGCTGTTGTGCAACCATCTCCACCATCCATCTCCAGAACTTTTCCATCTTCCCAGACTGAAACTCTGTCCCCGTTAAACACTAACTCCCCATTCCCTCTCCCCAGTCCCTGGCAGCCACCTTTCTACTTACTGTCTCTATGAATTTGATTATTCCAGATACCTCATTATAAACCACTGCAGTATTTTTAATATAGTGTGAAAATGGATTTGCATTTTAGAATGTTCATGATGGAAAATTTTTTAGTGGATAGATGAGAGGTGGAAGAGGCTGAGTGTAGGAAATCCAGTTAGAAACCAAGGCTTTGGCAGTGGGGATGACAAGAAAGGAAAGGATGTGCCCCTCAGGGTATAGAATCCTCAGGGTCCTGGGTGTGGGGGTGAAAGAGAGAGAGGAGCTGGTTTTGACACCATTTTTCTCTGGCTTGGGTGATACCAACCACGATAGGGAATCTGAGAGGAACTCAGGTTTGAATGGGTAGCAGAAGAATGGGTACCTTGCCCATATTCCCTTCCCCTTACCACTTCTGTGAACACTGACCTACCTTCCCATTGTTAGCACCTGCATTTCTTTGCCTGAGAGTTTTCTGATGCCCACTTTGCAACCCAGAACAGCAGAGTAGAAGTGCCAGGAAATCAACACCCTTCCAACTCCCCAGAAGCCCTCAACCAAGGATAATGGTGTATGACTACGCCAGCTCCTTGCCCCTCCAGTGGGATAGTGCTGCTGTGCGTATTCTATATGCTGGTTCTCAGTGTTCCCCAGTGTGATTAAGCTTTAGGTACCCACCGTGGTAACTTGCTCAATGAAACACACTTTCATTCCATGCTTCACCTTCTTACTCCTCTGCTCGAGTCATCTCGTGTCACCTCCCAAATAAACAGTTTGCTCTCAAATCTTTACCTTAAGGAGGTAGATTTGAGGGAACCCAAACCACGACAGAGTCTGGAGAAAGTGATCCATTTTAAGTGTGGCATCCACATGGATATGTCTGTTATGCAGTTGGAAATCTAGGTCTCTGGCTTAAGGGAGATATGGATTTGGGAAGACAAGTCTGTTCTTGGAAGTTAAAACCATGAGAGTGAGATTGCCTGGGAAAAGGTAGAATGGAGAAGAAAACTGAGGCTAGACTCCTGGAGTTAGCTGAGGCTAGACTCCCGGGGAACTCCAGCCTTTAAAAGTAGGAACAAGAAGAGAATTCTGAGGGACTGGACTGGATCAGCCGGAATAGAGAGGAACCAGTAGAAAGGAGAGGAAGGAACTCAAGTGGAGGGGAGGGCAGGGAAGGTAGGAGCAGGACTGGCCTTGAACCAGAAGCTTCTATTATTTCTTGCAGAGTAGAGGCCAAGGAGCAAGGATGGTAATCAAAGGTTATTTTGTTTTGTTTCCCCTTGGTGGAGGACGCATAGTTAGCCACTGTCAGGACTGACTATGGACGCGATTTGTGACATGGGTGGTTTTCGTTGGTAACCTTCCCAAATTCAATTTTCCGGCTTCTTTATGCTTTCACAAGAGAAGCAACATTCCCTCCCTGGAGACCAACAACCACAGTGTTCTGTGTGTCCTAGGGGAGGCCAAACCCAGGTTTCTATCAGAGCCTAGGTGGACTGTTTCCCATTCTCTCCAGTTCCCACCCTGTGGTAAACAAAGTCTTCTTTATGGTACTTTTGTTTCCCCTTAATTTGAATGAAATCATACAATATGTGGTCTTTTGTGACTCACTTCTTTCACTTGCCATAATGTCTTCAAGGTTCATGTTGTAGTGTGTAGCAATATGTCATTCTTTTTTATGGGCAAATAGTATTTTAGTGTATGGATGTATCACTTGTTCATCCATTCATCATTTGACGTGCATTTGAGTTGTAATCACCTTTGTTATTTTAAATGAAGCTGCTATAAATACCCATTCCCAAGTTCTTATGGTTTCATATGTTTTCATTTTGGGGGGTTTATACATACCTAGGAGTGGAATTGCTGGGTCATGTGGTAACTCCATGTTTAATTATTCGAGGAGCTGCCAGACTGTTTTACGAAGTGGCTACATCATTTTACATTCTCTGCAGCAATGAAAGAGGGTTCTGATTTTTCCATATCCTTGTCAACATTCGTTATTATCTGATTTTTTTATTCTAGCCTAGGAGGTGTGAATCTCATTGTGGTTTTGGGTTATATTTCTTTGAGGACTAGTGATGTTGAGTATCTTTTCTTGTCTTTATTGGCCATTTATAGATCTTCTCAGAGAAAGATATATTCAAGTCCTTTGCTCATTTTAAAATTGAGTTGTTTTTGTGGTTGTTATTGTAGAAGTTGTTTATATATTCTGGATATTAAATCCTTATCAGTACATGATTTGCAAGTAGTTTCTCCCATTCTTTAGGTTGTCTTTTCACTTTCCTGCTGGTGTTCTTTTAAGCAGAGAAATTTTTAATTGTGGTGCCCTTCAATTTATCTTTATTTTTGTTGTGATTTTGGGAAGAATTCTTTACCAAATCTAAGGTCTTTAGGATTCACCTCTATATTTTCTTCTAAGAGATTTATAGATTTAGTGCTTCTTAAAAATTGAGGTATAATTGATGTATAACGTTATATTAGTTTCAGGTGTACAAAATAATTACTTGATATTTGTATATATTGCAAAATACAGTTTTAGCTCTTACACTTAAATGTTTGATTCATTTTGAATTAATTTTTTCATATGGTATGAGATAAGTGTCCAACTTTCTTTTGTATGTGTCTATCTGGTTGTCCCAGTACCATTTGTTGAAAAGACTATTCTTTCCCTGTTGAATAGTCTTGGCACCCTTTCTGAAATTCAGTTCACCACAGATGTTTGGGTTTATTTTTTCACTCTCAATTCGGTTCTAATGATTTATATGTCTATCTTTGCACCAGTACCACACCATCTTGATTAATGTTGCTATATAGTAAGTTTTGAAATTGGGAATTGTGAGTCTTTATTTTTATTTCTCCAGATTCTTTTGGCAATTCTGGGCCTTGCGATTCCATATGAATTTTTTAAATCAGTTTATCAATTTCTGCAAAGAATCAGCTGGGATTTTTGATAGGATTATGTTGAACTGTAGATCAATTTGAATAGTACTGCCATTTTGACATTAAGTCGTCCAATCCATCAACACAGAATGTTTTCCCATTTATTTATTCTTAATTTCTTTCAACAATGTTCTGTAATTTTCAGGGTATAAGTTTGGCACTTTTCTGGTTAAATGAAGTATTTTATTCTTTTTGATGTTATTGTAAATGGAATTGTTTACTTGATTTCATTTTTGGATTGTTCATTGCAAGTGTATAGAAATACAATAGATTTTTGTATATATATCTTGTATCCTGCAACCTTGCTAAAGTCTATGAATTCTAATAGTTTTTTAGTAGGTTATAAGGTTTCCTAAATACAGGATCATGTAATCTGTGAATATAAGTAGTTTTATTTCTTCTTTTCCAGTCTGGGTGCTTTTTCTTGCCTAATTGCCCTTACCAGGAGCTCCAGTACAATGTTGAATAGAAGTGGCAGAGAAGACATCTTTGTCTTTTTCCTGATCTTAAGGGGGAAGCATCCAGTCTTTCACTATTAAGAATGATGTTAGCTGTGGATTTTTAGTAGATGACTTTTATCAGGTTGAGAAAGTTTGCTTCTAGTTTGTTGAGTGTTTTTATTGGGAAAGAGTCTGGATTTTGTCAAATGCTTTTTCTGTGTCTATTGAGATGATCATGTGATTTTAAAATGTCTTCTATTGAAATGATTAATTGATTTTTGGATGTTAAACCAACCTTGCATTCCTAGGGTAAATCCGTTTGGTCAATGATATACAGTTTATGTGGGTTGTTTTTTTTCTATGTTGTTGGATTTGGTTTGCTAGTATTTTTTTAAGGATTTTTATATGTCCATATTCAGAAAAGCTACTGATCTGTAGGTTTTTGTGTGTGTGATGTCTTTATCTAGTTTTGATATTAGGATAATACTGGTCTCATAAGATGAGTTGGGAAGTTTTCCTTTCTCTTCTATTTTTTGGAATAGTCTGTGAAGAATTGATACTTAATATCAAGAATTGATATTCTTCTTTAAATGTTTAGTACAGGGGTGCCTGGGTGGCTCAGTTTGTTAAGCATCTGCCTTTGGCACAGGTCATGATCCCAGGGTCCGGGGATTGAGCCCCACATTGGGCTCCCTGCTCAGCGGGAAGCCTGCTTTTCCCTCTCCCACTCCCCCTGCTTGTGTCCCCTCTCTCGCTGTCTCTGTCTGTCAAATAAATAAATAAAATCCTTAAAAAAATGTTTAGTACAATTCAACAGTGAAATATGGGACTGGCTTTTCTTTGTGGATAATATTTTATTACTAATTCAGTCTTTTCACTTGTCATAGCTCTGTTCAGATTGTTTATTTATTCTTTTTTTTTTATTTTTTTATTTTTAAAGATTTTGTTTTATTATTTATTTGAGAGAGAGAATGAGATAGAGACAGCATGAGAAGGGGGAGGGTCAGAGGGAGAAGCAGACTCCCCGCTGAGCAGGGAGCCCGATGCGGGACTCGATCCCGGGACTCCAGGATCATGACCTGAGCCGAAGGCAGTGGCTTAACCAACTGAGCCACCCAGGCGCCCTTGTTTATTTATTCTTGAGTCAGTTTTGGTAATTGGTATGTTTCCAGGAACTTTCCCATTTCACTTAAGTTATCTAATTTGTTGGCATGCATTTATTCATAGTGTTGCTTTAGAATCCTTTTTATTTCTGTAAGGTTGGTAGTAATAACCCCTCTTTCATTTCTGATTCTGGTAATTTCAATTGTCTCTTATATTTTCTTGGTCAACCTAACTAAAGGTTTGTCAATTTTGTTGACCTCTTCAAAGAACAGATTTTGGTTTTATTTATTTTCTCTATTATTTTTTTATTCTCTATTTCATTATTTTTTGCTCTAACCTATTATTTACTTCCTCCTGTGTGCATTAGGTTTCGTTTACTGCTCTTTTTCCAGTGTTTTAAAGTGAAAGGTTAAGTTATTGATTTGAGATTTTTCTTTTTAACTGTAGGTATTCTAGCAATACTGACTCCATCTTTGGCCTTCCTCTTGTTCATGTTCACTCAACAACCTCTCTTGGGGCTATGTGTTCCCTTGGAGATTAATATGCATACCTTAGAAATGCTCACAAAAGCTGAGATGGGGGAGGCTTACTTTGTCCCTCCTCAAGTTTGTTAAAGATAAAATAGTCTCTCCCCTTCCTGATGCACTGGTGGTGCCACGAGGTCTAATTAAATGTTAGATGTCAATTAGGTGCATGCAAACCCTTTGAAATGCATGGGAACCCTTTGAGCTCACTACAGTGCCCTTCTGTACACCCCCTCATTCCATAAAATCTGTAGATGAAGGTCTGGACTGTACAGAGAATAGCTGCACAGCTGACTAGATCATCGTCCACCCAATCCCTCCTGTCAGTTAGTTACCCTGAATAAAACTCTATGTAAACTGTAGGAGTCACCTTTTTTGTTTTCCAGTCTCAAAATACCTTCTCAGTTTGGGGGATACTTACTGTCTCTTCCCTACCTTCTAACATTAACATAGGTATTTATAGCTGTGAATTTCCCTCTAAGCACCCCTGCACTGTTATAGAGGCATCCCATAAGTTTTGGTATGTTAATTCTTCATTTTCATTCATCTCAAAGTATTTTCAGATTTCTCTTTCAATTTCTTCTCTGACCCATTGGTTATTTAGGAGTATGTTGTTTAATTTTTACATATTTGTGAGTTTCCCAAATATTTTTCTGCTGTTGATTTCTAACTACATTCCATTTTGGTTAGACAACATTCTTTGCATTATTTTTGTCCTTTTAAATTTATTGAGGTTTGTTTTATGGCCAGGCACATGGTGTGTTCTTGAGAATGTTCTATGTGTACTTGAGAAGAATGTATATACTGCTGTCTTGGGTTGGGTGTTCTACAGATCTAGTGTTCTGACTGGCTTAGAGGATTTTTCAGATCTATTTCCTTGTTGAGATTCTGTATAGTTCTGTCTATTATAGAAAGTGGATATTGAAGACTTTAGCTACTATTTTTTTTAATATTTTTATTTTTTTATTTGACAGAGAGAGATATAGCGAGAGAGGGAACACAAGCAGGGGAAGTGGGAGAGGGAGAAGCAGGCTTCCCGCCGAGCAGGGAGCCCGACATGGGGCTCTATCCCAGGACCCTGGGATCATGACTTGAGCCGAAGGCAGACACTTAACGACTGAGCCACCCAGGCGCCCCGAAGTCTTTAGCTACTATTGTTGAATTGTCTCTTTCTCCCTTCATTTCTGTCACTTTTTGCTTTATGTATTTTGGTGCTCTATTATTAAGTGCACATATAATTGTCATATCTTCTGATGAATTGACCCTTTTATTATTATGTCCTTATCTCCAGTAACATTTTTATTTCAAAGTCTATTTTATCTGATATTACTATAGGCACCTGAACTTTCTTGTGGTTGCTAATTGCATGATATATCTTTTTTCATCCATTTATTTTAATCCATTTGTATCTTTGTATCTAAATTATACTTCCTGGATAGCATATGGTTGGATCATGTATTTATTTATCCAGTCTGACAATCTCTGCCCTTTTATTGGAATGTTTAATCTATTCACATTTAGTATTATTAGATTTATATCTGCCATTTTACTTTCTGTTTTCTATATGTCTCATCTTTTTTTGTTCCTCTGTTACTCCTTTCTCTGCTTTCTTTTGTATTAAATGAGTGCTTTCTAGTATAACATTTTAGTGGGTTGACTAGTTAGTTGGAGATCTTGAGATGAATTCATTCTGGATTAAGGGTGGGACCTAAATGCAATGATTAGTGTCACTGTAAGAAGAGTATATGCAGAGACACACAGAAAGAAGAAGGCCATGTGAAGACAGAGGCAGAGATGCAAGTACAAGCCAAGGAACATATATGATAACTGGGAACCACAAGAAGCTGGAGGAGGCAAGGAAGGACTCTTTCTGAGAGCCCTCAGAGAGAATATGTCCTGCTGACACCTTGATTTCAGACTTTTATCCTCCAGAACTGGGAGAGAATAAATTTCTGGGTTTTTTTTTTGTTTTAAAAAGATTTTTATTATGATAAAATATACTTAACAAAATTTGCCATATTAGCCATTTTTAATTGTATAATTCAGTGGTATTAAGTACCTTCATATTGTTGTGCAATCTCCACGGTCCATCTCCATAACTTCTTCATCTTTTCCAACTGAAACTCTGTACCCATTAAACAACAACTCCCCATCTCCCACTCCACCAGCCCCTGGTACCCACTATTCTACTTCCTGATTCTATGAATCTGATTATTCTAAGTACCTCATTTGAGTGGAATCATATACATTTGTCTTTTTTTTTTTTTAACTGTATTCTTGTTTCTTGGCTTTAAATATAAATATTAAGGAGGGCACGTTTTGCATGGAGCACTGGGTGTTATACGAAAACAATGGATCATGGATCACTACATCAAAAACTAATGATGTATTGTATGGTGACTAACATAACATAATAAAATTTAAAAAAATAAATATAAGTTTTAGAATCAGCTTGTCTATTCTACAAAAATTTCTTCTGGGATTTTGATTAGCAACGTATTGAATATAAGTATCAATCTGGGGAAGAACTGACATCTTAACAATATCTAATCTTCCAATGCCTAAACACTATTTCCCCATTTATTTAATTTTTAAAAAAAATTTTATTATGTTATGTTAGTCACCATACAATACATCATTAGTTTTTGATGTTGTGATCCACAATCCATTGTTTTCGTATAACACCCAGTGCTCCATGCAGTACATGCCCTTCTTAATACCCATCACAGGCTAACCAATCCCTCCTCCCCCCTCCCCTCTAAAACCCTGTTTGTTTCTCAGAGTCCATAGTCTCTCATGGTTCATCTCTCCCTCCGATCCACCCCCTTCATTTTTCCCTTCCTTCTCCTAATGTCCTCCATGCTGTTCCTTATGTTCCACAAATAAGTGAAACCATATGATAATTGACTTTCTCTGCTTGACTTATTTCACTTAGCATAATCTCCAGTCCCATCCATGTTGATGTAAAAATTGGGTATTCATCCTTTCTGATGGCTGAGTACTATTCCATTGTACATATGGATCACATCTTCTTTATCCATTCATCTGTTGAAGGGCGTCTCGGCTCTTTCCACAGTTTGGCTATTGCAGACATTGCTGCTATGAACATTGGGGTGCATATGGCCCTTCTTTTCACTACATCCATGTCTTTGGGATAAATAGCCCGTAGTGCAATTGCTGGGTCATAGGGTAGCTCTATTTTTAAATTTTTGAGGAACCTCCACACTGTTTTCCGAAGTGGCTGTACCAACTTGCATTCCCACCAACAGTGTAATATGAAGGTACTTAATACCACTGAATTATACAATTAAAAATGGCTAATATGGCATCTAAACCCTTTCTCCACAACCTCTCCAACATTTGTTGTTTCTTTCCCCGTCCATTTTTGCCATTCTAACTGGTGTAAGGTGGTATCTCAATGTGGTTTTGATTTGAATTTCCCTGATGGCTAATGATGATGAACATTTTTTCATGTGTCTGTTAGCCATTTGTATGTCTTCTTCAGAGAAGTGTCTTTTCATATATTCTGCCCATTTTTTGACTTGATTATTTGTTTTTTGGGTGTTGAGTTTGAGAAGTTCTCTATAGATTTTGGATACCAGCCCTTTATCTGTAGTGTCATTTGCAAATATCTTCTCCCATTCTGTGGGTTGCCTCTTTGTTTTGTTGACTGTTTCCTTGTTTTAAGCCACTCAATTTGTGGTAATCTGTTACTATAGCTCTAGGAAATAAATACAAATCTTTTATTTTCTTTAATGATTTTTTCACTTTATCTCTTTGAATTATATTCTGATAACTTATCAGAATCTACTTCAGCTTTATACTAACTTAATCTCAATAAGATATAGAAATGTTACTTCTATATAGCTCTATTCTCTTTTCTCCCTTTTTGTTGTATTATTCTTACACATATTACACCTGTTAATATTACAAACCTAACCATAAATTGTTATAATTATTACCTTAACCAACTGTAGTAATTTCCTTAGCTCAGTACAGCTTTACTTCAATCCATCTGTTTTGTGCAGCTGTTGGCAGAGATATTACACATATATTTCTATACATTATATGTCCAACAATACACTGTATGGATCATATTTTATATAATTGTTTTTTAAATCCAAAGAAGAAAGAAGAAAAATATGCATTTTTGCTCTTATTTATAAATACCTGATTACCTTTATGTGCTCTTTGATTTTTTGTGTATGTGGATTTGAATTACCTTTTGGGCTCATGTGCTTTCATCTAGAACCTCCTCTGGTGTTTCTTGTAAGGCAGGTATACTAGCAACAAATTCTCTCAGTTTTTGTTTATCTGGGAAAGTCTTTATTTCACCTTCATTTCCCCCCCCCAATTTTTTTTATTGTGGTAAAATACACACAACAAAATTTACCATCTTATCCATTTTTAAGTGTACAGTTTGGTGATATTAAGTGTGTTCACAATGTTGTACAACCACCACCATCTGTCTCCAGAATTCCTCATCTTGAAAAACTGAAATTCTATACCCATTAAACAGTAACTCTCCATCCCCACCTCCCCCGAGCCCCTGGCAACAACCAGTCTAGGTGCCTCATATAAGGTATATTATATAATATTTGTCCTTTTGTGTTTAGCTTGTTTCACTTAGCATACTGTTTTCATACCATAGCATGTGTCAGAATTTCCTTTTTTTTAAGTCTGAATTATATTTCATTTATGTGTATACCACATGTTGTTCATCCATTCATCTGACATTTGAGTTCCTTGCACTTTGAGGCTACTGTGAATAATGCTGCTATGAACATGGATATACAAATATCTTTTCAAAATACTATTTTTCATTCTTCTGGGTATATACCCTATTTCACCTTCACATTTGAAAGATAACTTTGCTGGCTATAGGATTCCTGGTTGATAGTTTTTTTTTCCTTTGAGTACTTTGAATATGTTGTCCCATTGCCTTCTGGCTCTGATTGTTTCTGATGAGAAGTCAGTCATTAATCTTATTATGGTTCTGTTGTAAATGCTGAGTTGTTTTTCTCTTGCTGTTTTCAAGACTTTTCTCTTTGTTTTTTGATTTTCATCATTCTACTATAATGTGCCTGTTTGTGAATTGCTTTGAGTTTATCCTGCTTGGAATTCATTGAGCTTCCCGAATATAGAAGTTATTGTTTTCCAATAAATTTGGGAAGTTTTCAGCCATTATGTCTTCAGATATTTTTTTTTTCTCCTTTCTCTCTCTTCCTGTGGATTATTTTAAACATTTTTTAGAATTCCATTTTGCTTTATCTAAATTGTTTTGATTGTGGCTTTTTACATATTGTTGTTAGTGGTCCTCTAAGTATTACATCGTACACATGACTTATCAGTCTACTGGTGTGGATATCTTACCACTTGGAATGAAGTGCAGAAACCTTGCCTCTCTTTACTCTCCTCACTTATAATTTTCTACCTACATTCAGAACCACATCAGACAGGATTATAATTTTTGTTTCAACCATTAAACATAACTTAGAAGTATTAAGAGGAGACAGAAATTTTATTAAAATTACATTCATTTTTATTATTTATTCTTGATGTTCCTAGATTCCTTCTTTTATCATTTCCTTTCTGCCGAGAGAACTTCCTTTAGCCATTCTTTTGGGATAAGTCTGCTAGCAACAAATTCCCTTATTTTCTTTTATCTGAGAATATCTTGGTTTTCCTTTGATTCATAAGGGATATTTTCTCTGGATAGAGGATTATGGATTGACAGTTCTTTTCTTTCAGCACCTGAAAGATGTATTACTTCCTTCTGGCCACATGGTTTCTGGTGAGGAATCTGCTGCCATTTAAATTGTTTTTCCCTGTAGGGAAATGCCATTTCTCTCATGGCTTTCAAGTTTTTTGTCTTTTAGTCTTTTAGAATTTTGACTATGGTGTGTCTTGATGTGGATGCCTTTGTGCTTCTCAGTTTGGAGTTCAGCTTTTTGAAGCTGTAGGCTTATCTTTTGCTGAACACAGAAAGTTTTTGGCTATTTTTTTTTTTAAAATACTTTTCCAGCTTCCTCCTTCTTTGTCTCTTTCCTGGACCCTGATGACTTAAGTGTTAGGTCTTTTATTATAGTCTCACAGGTCTTTGAAGCTCTGTTCTTTTGATTTCTATTGTTTTATATTCATGTTATTTCTTCTAACTGGAGTAGAGCATTTATTGTCTGGATGTTTTGTCTTGTTAGACTACCCCTTTCCTGGTCCTTTGACAGCAGGCTTTTATGTTTGTGCCCTGTAGTATTTCCAGGTTGCCCACTTCTTCACCTCCCAGTCTGGTATATATGAGGCAAAAAGAAAATCCAGGCAACTTGCCACTGTGTTGTTCCTTGAGTCCCAAGTTCCTTAAACAGTTTGTCTTCTTCTTTCCACCTTTCAGAATCTTCTTATATTTATTTTCCATCTCATGTCTAGGGATTTTAGTTGTACTTAGTGGAAAGAATAGGGAAAATTACATCTATTCCATCTTCCCAGAAGCCTAAGTCCACACCTTTTTTTTCCAAGTTAGTTTTACTTTTTATGAAGATGAGTTTTCTTTTAAGGGCAAGTTGTCCAATAGAGTGCCTCACATTCTGAATTTGTCTGGTTCTTCTTCATGATTTATCAAATAGTTTCAACAAGAAGGCTACCTAGGTGATGCTGTGTGTCTCATCACATCACCTTCAAAAGCATGCGATGTCAGGTTGCCCACCAGGTAGTCGTGGTAAGCGTGATCACTTTTGTCTTTCTTTTCGTAATTGATAAATTATGGAGTGAAACTTTGAGATCATGTGAACATCTTCCCGATTTTAGCATGTTTTGGTGAATATATAAGATGTACAAAATGGTGATTTTTCCCCCCTAATATTGTCATTTCCTTTATTTATTAACTCTATTATTCTGTAAAGAAGATCTTTATCTTTTTGTCTTTTAGTTCTTCTTTTAGCATAAATAAATATTTTAACTAGTGTTTTATAATTCACTACTGTCATTTTTTTTGTTGTTGAAATTATCCCAAATAAGTCAAATTGAGCTCCTTCAGATTCACTCCCATTGTCCATTTGACATAGTCCCATTAGTCTTTGGGCATCTCCTTGATTTCTAGGCACCACAAGGTATCCCAGACTCATCTTATTAATTCCATGCTTCACACCTGGAACCAGCTGTTTCTCCAAGGAGGCCTGCTTCCTTTTAGTAGGAATGATATTTAGAAATATGCATAAATTCTAAGGGAGAAGAGTGGGAAGATAATGTACTGAATTAAAGTAGTAATTCATAGTCATAACTGCACCTATTTTCTTGGTAATTTAGGTCTTCATTCAAAGTTAGGGAGGTAGAGTTTTAGTATGATAGTAGTTTGTGAGCTGCGTCTCCCCTACAAGCCTGGATTTCTTGGGGGCCAGGCAAGTGTCTTTACAATTCTTATATTCACAGTGGTTAGCACAGTTTCTGGAACAAAAAAGGCACTTAATAAATATTTCGACTTAAATTATGCTAACTAAACTCATAAACTATTCATCTTACAATTCAAATATTTTTCTAATTTCCTGATTCTGTAGAGAAATAGTAAAGGATCTGGAATGAAGTCGCAGTGAGAATGTTCATTGGCTGTGGGCAAATTATTAAATGTTTCAGAACTTGTTTCTCGTGCTGAATGGTAAGTGTTTTATTGGCTTCAGCATACTAAAAAGGCTATAACAAGATCTGAGGCTGTTCTGCTAGGTAATAGTAAGGCAGTGGGACATGACTCACATTGAATGACTGTTGAAGGTGACTTTCAAGCTTTATAGCTCACCCTAGAGATGAATAGTGTACAACTGGTATTTAGCCTTTATATAGGAAACCTAAGGTGTTTTGTTTTTTTTTTTCCTTCCTGATTGACATTCCCTCTTTATTACTTTTAAGTCAGTTGCTCAATCTCTTTTCCTTATTCTCACCTGGAAGAGTGTGACAGTATCTTAAACTGTAATTGAATTAATCAAATCAACTGTAATTTATTGTCTGAATGTTTTGTCTTGTTAGACTACCCCTTTCCTGGTCCTTTGACAGCAGGCTTTTGATTGAATTAAGATGTAATGAGAGAAACCATATAAAATCCTTTGATATATAGTAATTAAATGAAATCTGTATTATAAGCACAGAACTTAGTCATTATAAGTAGCAACAAAGGAAGCCTAATGTCATATTCTAGGGTTTGTTTTTATTCAGAGTAGTTGTAGTATGGCATTTTAACAAGAATTCCAAATGAAAGGGTGGTTGCAGCCTGAGTTGAGCTTTTAGACTATAATGATAATGGGAATGAAAGGTTTTAGTTTTTTCAGTTTACTTTTAGTAGGTTTTGGCAGAAGGCACAGGTAAGGTGAATTTATTTATAACCTGCATTTTGAGTGTAAGGAACAGAACCTAAAAGGAAAGACTAAAATATTAAACACCATATTTATTAACTAAAGGGTGTGTGTGTGTTGTTTTCTTAATGATTAGTAAGAAAACTTTATTCCATCACCATTGGCGAAGTTAGAGGTATTTCATGTGTGTTTGTGTGCATCTTAAATATCAAAATACAAGAAAAGTTGAGGATCCCTTGCACTGATTTAAAGAAATATTTAAAGAAACAGAAAACTATTTAAAGAAATGTTTTGTTTCCTGAATTTAATTCCTTTATCAAAAAGTAATTCTCACTTGGTGTGAAAATTGCAAACAATATAGATATATGACTTAGTAAAAGTTCTCAATATTCTCCCAACTGTTTTGTTTCTATTCTTCCAGTTATTTTCTGTATATACACTGGAATATATAATATATATTTGTTTTCAGAAACCTGCTCATACTAACACAATCTTGTGCTTGGTTTTGTTTTCACATAATGCACATCTTTGTAAGTCAATATGTAGACATCTATATTACTCTTTTAAAAAAAACTTTTTTAAGTTTTTATTTTTTATTCTTTATTTTTTAATGTCTACAATTCTTTTAGATTCTGAACACTGAACTAAGCACTTTATCCACAATAATCAAATCAATTCTTAGAACAATTATCCTTGTTTTGTAGTTTAGGAAACATAGATTCAGAAGATTTATATAGCATATTTGAAATCACACAAGGAATCTGACTTGGATTTGCTCAACCTAATCCTGTATTCTTTTTTTTTTTTTTAGTTTTTATTTAAGTTCCAGTTAGTTAACATATAGTGTAATATTAGTTTTAGGTGTACAACAATATAGTGATTCAAGACTTCCATACATCACTCGGGTGCTCATCACAAATGTGCTCCTTAATCTCTAGTACCTACTTAACCCATCCTCCCACTCACCTCCTCTCTGGTAACCATCATTTTGTTCTCTACAGTTAAGAGTCTGTTTCTTGGCTTCCCCCCTCTCTTTTTATTCCCCTTTGCTTGTTTGTTTTGTTTCTTAAATTCCACATGAGTGAAATCATATGGTATTTGTCTTTCTCTGACTGACTTATTTTTCTTAGCATAATACTCTCTAGCTCCATCCATGTTGTTGCAAATGACAAGATTTCATTCTCTTTTATGGCTGAGTAGTATTCCATTATATGTACCACAACCTCTTTATCCATTCATTAGTCAATAGACACTTGGGCTGTTTCCATATTTAGCTATTGTAGATAATGCTGCTATAAACATCAGAGTGCATGTATCCCTTTGAATTATTGAAAAATATTTTTGTATTCTTTGGGTAAATATCTAGTAGTGCAATTGCTGGATCATTGGGTAGTTCTATTTTTAACTTTTTGAGGACCTCCATACTGTTTCCCACAGTGGCTACACCCGTCTGCATTCCCACCAACAATGCACAAGAGTTCCTTTTTTCTCCACATCCTCACCAACACCTGTTGTTTCTTGTGCTGTTGATTTTAGCCGTTCTGACTGGTGTGAGGTGATATCTCATTGTAGTTTTTGATTTGCATTTCCCTGATGATAAGTGATGATGAACATCTTTTCATGTGTCTGTTGGCCATCTGTATGTCTTCTTTGGATAAATGTCTGTTCATGTGTCCTACCCATTTTTAAAGGTTTTTATTTTAATTCCAGTTAGTTAACATACAGTGTTATATCAGTTCTGCCCATTTTTAAATTGTGTTATTTGAGGGGTTTGGTTAAGTTTTGGTTAAGTTTGGTTAAGTTTTATAACTTCTTTATATATTTTGGATACTAACCCTTATTCAGATATGTCATTTGCAAGTACCTTATCCCATTCCATAGGTTACCTTCTAGTTTCGTTGATTGTTTCCTTCACTGTGCAGAAGGTTTATTCCTACGTATCTTGTTATTTTTGGTTGTATATAATTCTTTTTGATGGTTGAATTCTGTTGGATATACCCTCGTTTAGCCAATATCCTACTGATAAAGGTTTGAATTATTTCTTTTTTTCTGTTATAAGCAATGTTGCATAATCATCATTTTGTGTATATATCTGCTCAGTTATGTATTTTGGTAGACTTGCAATTTAGGAGTAGAATTATTGAGACAAACATTGTGGATATGTAAGGTTTTGCCAACTTTCCTAAAGAGTTGATCAATTTACAGTGGCTAAGAATACCTCTGCCCAAATTACATCAGGTCATCCCTCTTAAAGCACCCTGTAGTTCTCCTTTGTAGCACACCAGAATTGCATTTAAATAATTATGTACTCATTTAAAAAATTTCCTTCTCTCCCCTTGTACACCCCCTAAAAATATAAGTTCTTTGTAGACTGGAACACTGTTTCTATATTACTTATATTTGTATCTATAGCATCCAACATAATTCCTTACACATGATGTATACTCAGTAAATAAATATTTCCCCACAGCCTTGTTGACATTTGGTATTATCAATGTTTGCCAGCCTGACAAATATAGGTCATTATTTTACTGTATATTTTAAAATTATTAATCAGTGTGAACCACCTTTCACATATATTTATAATTTATAGTGTGTTTTTTCTCATTTTTAAACTCATTATTGATTCAAAGAGCCCTTTATACTTCAATGTGATACGAGCATTATTGCACATATTTTTATGCGGTTCGTTGCTTGTTTTTTGAATTTGTTTATGGTGTTTTGGACCATATAAAAGTTCAAAATTTTTATGTAGTAAAATTACAAATCCTTTTATGGCTTTGGATTTCATGCCATGTGTTGAAAGATGTTTTCCACTCTATAGCTGTAGATTTTCATCTAGTACTTTTTGATAGATACACTGAATCTACATTGTCAAAATATATAACCATTTCTTATTTGACTAATCATTTTGCCTTAGTTTTCTGGGTAAATATATATTTAATGCTTCCTACCAATTCTCCTGATGAAGCCTCTCCAGATATTTGGTTTGGTTCATATTTGTTGTCTAGGAGATTCCTCAGGCAACGTCCACAGGGATGGTTTTCCCTGAGTTCTTCCATGTTCAAAACTGTTCATCTATGATCTTTATTCTTGAGAGTCTGGTTGGTTGGTTATAAAATCCTTGGCTTACGTTTTCCTCTTTGAGTATCTTCAGTATGTCAATATGTTACGGCTATACTATGCCTGCTATCAAAGTCTGATGACAGTTTTTCCCCTTATAAATGACTTGGTTATTTTGCCTGGATGCTCCAAGGACTTTTAAAAAAAAATCTTGAAAGTCTAATAGTTTCACTAAGTGTGTTTCAGTGTTGGCCATTCTGAGTTGACTTTTCCAGGTACACAGTGGACCTTTGCAATATGTAGGTTCATGTCTTTCAGTTTGTTCAGAAACAGTTCTAGTTTTCATCTGTTTCATGAGCCTGTCTCTCTAGCATGCCTTCACTGTCTGTAGGGGCATTGGTTTGCTCAGTATTTTCTTTTTATTATCATACCCTAATGTGGGATTTGACCATACTTCCTTTCTGTTGCTCTCAGTTAAGCCAAATGGAAGGGGTGGGACAGGATAACTTTCCCAGCTTTGAGCCTCCTGATTTCTCTCTCCTGTTGTTCTCACAAGGTGTTCAGATCCATGGCCTTGGGCTCAAGGAGATGTACAGGCTCTGTTTTCCTCCCCTACTTTTATCTGGAGCTTCTCTTTCCTTTGTCCCTAATATCCTTGTCCTGTTCAACTTGGAGTGTACCTCCAGCAGTTTTTCTCAACGTAGGCCTGTGTCCTGGAAGGGAGCTTTCCTTGGTTAGATTTGAGTTTATAGGGTTGCAGACAGTAATAATGGCTGGTTGTCATGTTTCTCCCTTAGTCTCCCTCCCATGGGGAACATGGTTGTGCTTGCTTCCTGCTCCCTCCCACTGTGGTATGGTACATTGCTCAGATAGGTGACCGTATCTAACACATGTAACTTTAGTTTACAAATAAAGTTAAATACACAATAAAGTTTGTATTTAAATTCCAATCAGTTAACATACAGTGTTTTGTGTGCAATATAGTGATTCAAGATTTCCACATAATACCCAGTGCTTATCACAAGTGTACTCCTTAATTCCCATCACCTATTTAGCCCATCCCCCCACCCACCTCCCCTCTGATAACCATCATATGGTTCTCTATAGTTAAGAGTCTGTTTCTTGGCTTTCTCTCTTTTTTTTCCTTTGCTCATTTGTTTTGTTTCTTAAATTCCACTATGAATGAAATCATATGGTATTTGTCTTTCTCTGCTGACTTATTTTGCTTAGCATAATACTCTCTAGCTCCATCCATGTCGTTGTAAATGACAAGATTTCATTCTTCTTTATGGCTAAGTAATATTCATATATAACAACTTTTTTATCCATTCATCAGTTGATGGATGTGTGGGCTGTTTCATAATTTGACTATTGTAGATGCTGCTGCTATAAACCTTGGGGTGCACGTATCCCTTTGAATTAGTATTTTTGTATTCTTTGGGTAAATACCTAGTAGTGCAGTTGCTGGATTATAGGATAATTCTATTATTGACTTTTTTTTTAAAGATTTTATTTCTTTATTTGACAGAGAGATAGCAAGAGCAGGAACACAAGCAGGGGGAGTGGGAGAGGGAGAAGCAGGCTTCCTGCCGAGCAGGATCCCAGGACCCTGGGATCATGACCTGAGCCGAAGGCAGAAGCTTAACGACTGAGCCACTCAGGCGCCCCTATTATTAACTTTTTGAGGAACCTCCATGGTTTTCCACAGTGGCTGCACCACTTTGCATTCCCACCAACAGTGCAAGAAGTTTCCTTTTTCTCCACATCCTTGCCAAACCTGTTGTTTCTTGTGTTGTTGATCTTATAGCCATTCTGACAGGTGTGAGGTGATATTGGCGATGTTGAGTATCTTTCCTGTGTCTGTTGGCCATCTGTAGGTCTTCTTTGGAAAAATGTCTATTGATGTCTTCTGCCTATTTTTTAATTTTGTTATTTGTTTTTTGGGTGTTGAGTTTTATAAATTCTTTATATATTTTGGAAACTAACCCTTTATTGGATATGTCATTTGCACATATCTTCTCCCATTCCGTGGGTTGACTTTTAGTTTTGTTGATTGTTTCCTTCACTGTGCAGAAGCTTTTATTTTGATGTAGTTTCAGTAGTTTATTTTTGCTTTTGTTTCCCTTGCCTCACGAGACATATCTAGAAAAAAGTTGCCACAGCCGATAGACTTAATTATATTTAGAAATAACTCCGTGCTTAACCAGTTCAGTGCTACTGCTAATTTTGTATATACGGAATACCCCAAACCACATGTTGGTCTAGGTGCTTGGATTATGAGTGAAGAAAAAAAGGCAGAAATCCCTGGCCCCTAGAGTGTATGTACAATTGGAGGCAGCAAAGAATAAATCTAATAAATGAGTAAATGAAATTGTATGTTAGAAGAGAACCAGTGCTGAACCATGGAGATAAAAACAAAATAGGATAAGTGACATCCAGGGTGCCAGGAGGGATGGGTTAGAATTTTAAATAGGTTGGTCATGGAGGGTCCTACTGAGAGATGACATTTGAGCAAAGCCTTAGAGTAAGAAAAGGAGTTAGTTAAATCATGCCAAGAGGAGGAAGCAGCTGGAGCAAAGACCCTGAGGAGGAGCATGCCCAATGTTTGAGGGCAATGAGGACGCTGGGAGCTCCAGGGCAGTGTGGGAGACACGGTCGCAGGTGTCAGGAGGACATGTGCGGGTGCCTTGTAGACCAGTGCACAGACTGCACTTCACACTGAGTGATATGGGGAGCCACTGGAGGGCTCTGTTGAAGATGTTACATGGTCACTATGTCTGTCATGTTGAGAGTGGACTGTAGGGGACACAAGTGGAAAGAGGAGATGAGTTGGCTTATTTCATGAAAACCATGCATGTTGTGTTGCCAGATGGAACCAGTGTGGTTTCATGCAGTGAACTTTACATTAATGAGCACATTATTACATTTAACTTTTTAAAAAAGATTTTATTTATTTATTTGATACAGAGAGAGAGAGAACACAAGTAGGCAGAGCAGTAGACAGAGGGAAAAGTGGGTTCCCTGCTGAGCAGAGAGCCCACTGTGGGGCTCCATCCCAGGACCCTGGGACCATGACCTGAGCTGAAAGGCAGATGCATAACTGACTGAGCCACCCAGGCGCCCCTACATTTAACTTTTAATTGGCTAAACTATGACTGCATTTTTCTAAAGGACTCTTGAGTGCTATAATCTTTGAGTTCCTTCTAATTTTATAATGACTTTTTGTTTCCTTTAAATATGAGTGACATTTTAACTTGATAAAGATTTCTTGAGTCCCTTCTTTCATTCAACACTCCATTGGCATTGCTCTTTTGTCTCCTATCATCTAATATTGTGGAGAAGACCGGAGGAGATTGTAGAGGGTTTAACTTGCTTCCCTATTATGGGTAATCTCCTGCTTCTGCTTCATTGTTGGCAGGTTATTTCTTTGCCCTTGAGCACCAGTTAACTTTGTCAGGACACATCCTGTCTTGATTGTACTCTACTGATTTTTCCGGGTATATAATGAATCTTTTCAGTCCATGGATTGAGTTATTTAATTTCAGGGAAGTTTTCCTTCACTGTATATCTTTAATTTTTTCCCCTATACCATCAGTTTTGTTGTGTTCTTTAGAATTAGCAATTGTCTGTATGTCACATCTCTATCTTCCATATTTAACATTTTTCTAATCACTTTCATCCTTGTTTTCCTCTATGCCATTTTCTCAAATGAGTCTTCTATTTCACTGACTTTTCCAACATTTTGGTTTCACTTCTTATTCTTCCTCGTGTAACATTTGATCATCATGTGATGGTTTCCTCCATTTTTGTCCTTTTCATCTCCTCCTGTTGTCTTATGAGCTCTTCTGTGATGCCCCTTATCTTTCCTCAGGGGGGAACAGGGCCCTTGGGAGGACAGTCCTTGCTTCCACCTCTCACTCAATTTAGAGAAATCTGTAACTCGCTCAAGATCTAGAGAAGTATAAATTCTTGTAGTCCTTTCTCAATTTTGTTCAGTGAATTCCTTTCTCTGGAAGATAGTCTTTGTATCTGTTGCCCAGGGGGTGAGGACATTCTCTATCATAGGTGGAATTTCCTTCTCTATTTTTTTTTTAAAGATTATTTATTTATTTATTTGACAGAGAGACACTGTGAGAGAGGGAACACAAGCAGGGGGAGTGGGAGAGGGAGAAGCAGGCTTCCCGCGGAGCAGGGAACCCGATGCGGGGCTCGATCCCAAGACGCTGGGATCATGACCTGAGCCGAAGGCAGACGCTTAACGACTGAGCCACCCAGGCGCCCCTCCTTCTCTATTTTGGCTTTAACTGAAGGGGAGAGTAAATAAATATGACGTCTTTTATAAGAACATAGCTTAAAAATTGCACTTTGCGATAAAGTAATAAAGAACAATATACAAAATTCAACATGTTCAGAAGAGGATATAGGTAAAAAGACATTTACGTTCTGCCTCTGTTCCCTGCTCCCCAGTTCTCAGCCCTGGAAAGAATAAATCTGTAGAATACGTTCTTAGAGTGGAATTGCCTTGTCAAAGAATATATGCATTTGTAAATTTAATAGATATCGCCATATTGCCCTCCATAGAAGTTATCAATATACAACCTACTAGCAAAAAGTGAGAGTGCCAGTTTTCTCATACACTCACCAACATGGTGATGTGTACCAAAGCTTTTAAATTTTTGTCATACTGATAGGTAAAATACATCTATAGTTTAAATTTGCATTTCCTTTATTAAAAGTGATGCTGAACACCGTAGGTGTTGAAGAGCCACTTGTATTTTCTGTGAACTGTCCATTCATTACTTTTACACCTTTCTATTTTGGGTTTTTGGTAGTTTTCTTCTTGGGTTTGCAGGTACCATTTGTGTATAGGAAAATTCGCTCTTTTTTTTTTTTTTTTGGGAGAGAGAGAGAGAGAAAGGGGGGAGGGGCAGAGGGAGAGAGAAAGAATCTTAAGTGGGCTCCACACCCAGCCACATTTACTATGTGCTTTGAATTTATTTCGCTGATAAAAATAAGGACTTTTTTAAAAATTTAAATTCAAGTTAGTTAACATATAGTGTATTATTGTTTCAGGTGCCCTACTTAATACCCATCACCTACCCCAATTCCAGCAACCCTCAGTTTGTTTCTATAGTTAAGAGTCTCTTATGGTTTGCCTCTCTGTTTTTATCTTATTTTATTTTTCCTTCCTTTCCCCTATGTTCATTTGTATTGTTTCTTAAATTCCACATATGAGTGAAATCATATGGTATTTGTCTTTCTAAAGAGGAACTTTTTAGACACATATTCAGAATTATAGAAACATATCTTTGTTATTATGATCTTACAAGTTTGCTAACTGCTTTACTGAAATAGTGCATGGAAAAATATAGCACAGTATTTCCCAAATAAGCATTTGGGTATTTCTTTAAAACAATCATAATTTAAATTCTGCCTTAAACTTGTCAAATGCTTTTTTAAAAAAAATGTATGTTTATATAAGCATTTGTTTTAGTGCTTTTTCTTCCTTTGAATTTTTCATTCATTTGTTAATTCAACAAATATTTATTTATCACCTGCTCTATGCTAGGTAATGTTCTAGGTACTGATGATCAGCGGGAAATAAAAGAGACAAGGAACCTGTTCTCATTGAGTTCATAATCTAGTGAGGAGATAGGCAATAAATAAGAAAATTCCAGGTTGCAGTCAGTTATTATGGAGAAAATAAAGCAGGCTGGTATGATTGTGAATGACCTTGGAGGCAATATCCAGTTAGAGGTCAAGGTAGTTATACTCAAAATTTGTTACCAATTATTACAGGGGTGATGTGAGATACTAGAAAAAGCCTGGACTTAGGTGAGATCCTGTGCAAATCGCAGGTTTTCTACATCCAAGTTGTGTGAACTTGAGCAAACTGCATAACCTCTCTGATCCCTGTTTCCTCAACTGTCCTGAGGAGAAAACATAATACCTGGCCGATAGTGGCTTTTTGAGTTTTAAATGTGACAACTTAAACAAAAAATCGTAGAAAAGTGTTTGACCTGGAGTAGTTGCTTTCAAAATAGTCGCTAAAGTATTACTAGCTTAATCACCTTCTTCATTAAGATGTCAAAAATAAGGAATTTCTCCATGATTTCATTAGTTTTAATATCTTGTGCCTAATAAGATGTTTCAAAGAATGGCACCTTTAAATAGCCATTTGTGCACATTGTCACCATGGTAACTGCTAAAATGGGGACTTGCTGGTATCAGTGTATTCATTTCCATGAATTGTCATAGTTTAATGTTCATCTACTGTTGGTCAAATTTTGTTGAGGCCATAAAAAGCAGAAAAGGAACTACATTTGTATTGAACATTGTATTAAAATAAGTTTTAGTGGAGCTGAAAGGTAATACATGAAAGAATCTAGACACTAAAATGGAGCTCAAGTACAGAAACACCAGCACTAACACAGTTTCATCTGGTCCACACTGAGGAATATGACAGACTATGATTCAAAGATATTTTAATATCTCATCCATACTACTAGGGATCGAGGCAGGGATCCTACTAGGCCACAGACTGGGAGCAGGGCAGGGCCCCAAGATACCAAGTCTGTCAGGGCTACTGATGTGTACTTTCCATAGGAGAGATTCTGAGGACAAGCTGAAGTCACTCTTTGTCTATAGGCAGCCCAATCAAATGCCATTCCAGGGAGGAGTAGGGGTTATGAGAAGTTTGGGAACAGGAAAGTAGGTAAGTCAGAATGACAAACCTACAACAGGCCAGGGAGATGTAGCAGGGGTCTGCCTACAAGAGAAGGTAGGGAGGCTTAGGTAACAAACCAATTTGAGATATGTTCCTCCAGGTGTTGCATCTATATTCCTAACAGATAGGTTCTTGCTTATCTATTTTCCTAGAGACAGGACCACACTAGATAGCACCCATTCTCTCTTCTTTTCCTTATCGCTCAAGTAAAAAGGTCCCTCCTCTGGCCCAAGTCAATCAACAAGGGATTCTACCAAGACCTTTGTCACCTTTGTCCACCCAAATCCCCTACTCTGCAGTCAAATGCTCTACCACTGAGCTATACCCCTGCAAATCCCCTACTCTGACCTCTAACTGTTGACTTCCTCTTAGGGTGAAGTTTTCGGGAGTAGCCTGACCCTACTTCCTTTATCTTTCATTTTCTCCTTAATTCTGCCACCTTGCTTCTAACTCTGTCATTCTGTCAACTTTATTGTTGCTAAATTCAGCAATGATTATCTAAGGGTATGTTCATCCGTCTGCTGGACACTTCCAGCTGAATGTCTTAAGCATTTCAAATTCAGCATGAGTTGAACTCATTATCCACCTATGTGGTGTGATGATTTTAAGATTTATCCACCCATTCTTTGTACTTTTCCTTTCAAGAGGCAGAGCTTAAGTCTCCCCTGTCCTTGAATGTGGGCAGACCTAGTGACCTTCTTCTAACAAATGAAATAGGCAGAAGTGATGGTGTGAGACTTCAGGGTCATTAGGGACATTGTGGCCTCCTCGTGGCTCTCTTTCCTGGATCACTTGATCTGGGGGAAGCCAAGTGCTATAACAGAAGGATATTTAAGCAACCCTATAGAGGGGTTCACTTGGAAAGGAACTGACATCTCCTGCCAACAACCAACACTTACTTGCCAGGCATGTGAGTGAACTCCTTGCAACTCCAGCCCCGGTCAAGCCTTCAGATGATGCAGCCCCAGCTGACATCCCCACTGCAGCCTCATGAGAGACCCTGAACTTGAACCACCCAGCTGAACCTCTCCTAGATTCCTGACCCACAGAAACTGGGAGGTAATAAACATTGGTTGTTTTAAGCTGCTATATTTTGTGGGTAACTTGTTGCACAGTGATAGATAACCAGTACACATGGCCATCCTTCTGTTTTCCCAGTCTCAGCAAATTGTGCCCAAACCAGGAAACTCCTCCTTCCTCCCCCAGATCCGACTGGTGATCAAGTCCTGTTATTTCCATTTAGGTATCTTTTGATTCCTCCCCCTTTGAATTTTGCTGTCATTCTCTTAGATTGTTATTTCTCATCAAAGGTGTTTAAAGTGCCTGTTGACAGTTTCCTTGCCTCCAGCTATACTCCCTTAAATATGTCCTTCACACTAACGTCAGATCAGTCATTCTAAAATGCCTGTTCATTTTGCTTCTGTGCTTAAATTGTCCTCACCGACTAAGGGTTACCAAGTCCAAACACCTCAGCAATGCAGGTAAAGCGGTTTGAAGTTTGCTCCCTGTCCTGCTTTCCAGCTTTATCTCCTATCTCTCATTGCAGGAGAGAGTTCAGCCATCACAAAATCCTTGTTTATATTGCTTTGCTGCATTTCAGCGTAGTTTTAAAGGATGCAATAATATATGAAAAATTTATTTAATTTGTAATGAAAACTGTCAACTACTGGGGAGGTCAAACTCATGGAGACTTAGCTACTTATATTGCAGTTTGGTCATAATCGAGTTATCCCAACATTCTAGCATTAAAAAAAAAGTCATGATATTTTGGAGAAGATTCAGGCTGTTCCAAATATTGATTTCTGACGTAAACTATGCAAGCCAGTCATTTGAGATCATAGAAATGGCCTTTTTGGCCTTCTCAGTGTCACGAAGAGATAGTTTTATACCGTTCCTCATTTCTCATATCCATGTGAGTACCTTTTGCCTTAATAGGCAGTGTATTGCAGAGTAGAAAGCAAACCCTGGTACTCCCTGTCCTACTGCACATTCAAAAGACAGATTGTCCGTGACTGTAGTTTAATTCAAAATGTTCATCCTTTTTTTCAGTACCAAATGAAGATCAGATTATTTAGATCATCAGCCGTTCTTGGAGAAAAACAGCAGTGGTGTAGATTGGCATTCAGTGTGATTATTCTGTAGAGCAGCTCCTTTTCTTCCCGGCTGCTTACATAACAGGTCCCTGGGCTCCTTCTCCACTGCGTACCTTGGCCCTCAAATCTGACCCTCACACATGAAAGGTACTGACTCATCCACAGAGGTTCCGATCAGTGGTAAATTGAAATTATCTGGCAGCCCACACAGACGCTCACAATTCCTCTTCCACAGGGCATGCCATTGATATTCCTTGATGTTCGGTGCATTATTTGATAGAGGAATTTTGCTAATATCTTGTTCTGTTTCTTGCTGACCCAAACATGTATCATTGACTTTGGGGCTATTTTATTTTAATTAATTAATTAATTAATTTGAGAGAGAGAGCACGAGCAAGGTGAAGGGCAGAGGGAGAAGCAGACTCCCCACTGAGCAGGGAGCCCGATATGGGACTCGATCCCGGCACTCCGGGATCAGGACCTGAGCCAAAGGCAGACGCTTAACCGACTGAGCCACCCAGGCACCCTTTGGGGCTATTCTTAAAAGACGTTTCATTAATGTGTGTTTGCATGTGTTTTATCTCTGAGGACGGCAACTCTAAATGATGCTTCAGTCGTTTTGCTCTTTTCCTTTGGTGACGAAAGCATCGGTTTTGCACTGAGAAACATTATTTTGCCCTTGAGGCAGAACTTGGTTGGTTTACCAAAGAGGCCATTGTACTTTGTTTGAAAGTGACATGGAAGGCATTTGTGGTTTATTGCCACTGCTTCAGAAGCTTCATAAAAACAGTGAAGTGCTCTAGCCTTAGGAGCAAATAGAGGAATGGTCCAATAAATTCCAATTTTTCAGCCTTTGCCAGTGTACCTCCTATTTGCACTTCCCTTTCTTAACTGCCTATGTGGCATATCACTTGACATACAGGGCATACATCTCTCCATCTTGCATTTTAGTCCTGTTCATTAGTGATCTTATCATTGTTAAGAGTCATATTTATATCACTTGCAACCTGACTTTTACATTTCATTAAACCACTTTGCTATGTTAATTTTCCTGAACTGATAATAATGCTACAAAATAGAAAAAGGTGAAAATTGTGAATTTTAACAAATATAAATACCAGCTTATGAGTATTAGGACACTATATTGTGAAAACGCAGTAATAAGACTAACCAAGATGAACCACATTCTTTTAATTGAAGATCAGCTGCAGAAAAATGACCAGTGCAAGTATAAATTCCAAACTTAATGATTATATTAAGAATATAACAGAATTTCAGTGAAAATAATTTTACATTTCAAATTTGTGAAATATATGTGAACAGAATTGTTTCATTTGTTTCTTTTGAAATCGAAATTCCCAGAGTACCTTCTGATATTCTTTAGTCCCATTTTTTCTTTCATTTATTTAACAAACATTTACTAAGTGTTCTGCACTGGGCACTCTGCAAGGGGCAGAGGGATATGCAGTGAATAGAACAGAGTTTTTGTCCTCAGGGAGCTAATGTTTTTGCATGTGTGGTTTTCTAGATCATATCCAGTCTGTACTTTGCTGTTTATTTTGCTATTTCTCCTTTTCTTTACCCATGTTTAAGATCCATAAACTACGATCTATATCCTCATTTCAAATTACTTTGTTCTCCAATCTTAAACATACAATAAGTATTTTGGTATCAATCCTTGTGCCCATACGGACTTAGGAATTCCACTGTTAAAATTTCAGGTATAAAACAAAAAACACATTCTTACAAAAATTCAAATATAGAAGTAGAGTAAAATATGAAAAGTCTCCTTTACAGTCTCCACTCCAACTGTCTCCCAGGAGCCATACACACAAGTGTGTAAAAGTGTGCATTTCCCACATTTTTGCTGAACACTTTTATCCCTTTCAAATATATTAGTCCATGAGATGGACTTAAAAATATTACATTGATTTAGTTCATGTTTGTTGGATACTAGGTAGACTAAGCATCTTTTTACATCTTTATTAGTATTTTTCCTTTTGTGAATTGCCTTTTCTTATCCTTTGCCTTTTCTCTGTGTGACTGCTTGTTTCTTTCTTGAGTTAATTTTGGTAATCTGTGTTTTCCTAGAAAATTATCTGTTTCGCCTAGTTTACAAATCCATACATGTAATTACATCTTCTCTCTTGTTTTTAATTTCAGTTTTTTTTAATCTTCAAGACCATTCTAAAAAAACGTTTTCATCTCATTAACTGATGCTTTTATCTGTATTCATTTCTTCTTTCCACTTACTGTGGATTTAGGGACGGCCCTCTTTGGACACAGGGGAAGGTGGGACCAGAGATCAAAGGTGGTTGTTGGGGGTTTGGAAAATTACTGTTGACATCATTCTTCCCCACCCCCACCATCACAAATATAGTTCACAATCAGCAAAGAAACATGAGTCGGGGGCGCCTGGGTGGCTCAGTGGGTTAAGTGTCTGCCTTCGGCTCAGGTCTTGATCTTGGGGTCCTGGCATTGAGCCCCGTGTCAGGCTCTCTGCTCAGTGGGGAGTCTGCTTTTCCCTCTTCCTCTGTCTTTCCCCCAGTTCATGCTCTCTCTCTCTCTCTCATAAGTAAATAAAATCTTAAAAAAAAAAAAGTAACACAAGTCAGGAATCAGACCCATGGAGATCGGAGATCAGCTTTGTTAATGCTAAGGCTGACTTGGAGAAGACTGCTTGACCCGTGCTCACAGTCAAGCTAATGACCCTCCCTTTCTGAATTAAACTTGACCAAGATATTCTTAACATAAATGCTTTTTTGGAAGGTTCAACAAGAAGCCTGTTAGAGTTAAATAAATCAGTTGCTCAGAGATAACTAGGGCCACATGGCCTCAGGCAGGTTCTGTCTTTATAGTTCCATTGGGAGACCCAGGTCAGGAACAAAGAATGTATGATTTGGGAGTCCCTGATTGGTGGCTGACCCAGCAGGGCCAGAGTAAAGGCATCCAGGGACTGGTGGGGAGCATGGTGGAAGGATTTTGGTGTTCAAGTGGGCAGTGGAAGGCCGTGAGTCTGGCAGGGGAGGGAGAGAACCTGAGACTAGGGAGCACACCAGGCTGGGAGGGAGGGTGGTAATGGGACAACCAGAAGAAGAACAGAGGTCTGAGAGGCCTCGTTCAGATTCAGAATCCTGATGGCAGGAGAGTTGCTGATGGGCACGTCCCCAAGTGTGATGGAACTTGTGAGGGACTGAGGCTGAGTCATTCTTCAGACTCTCTGGGGCTCTTGTTCTTTCCCAAAATTAGTTTCACATCTGCTTGGAAACCAAAAGAGTTGCTGCTTTCCTATTCCTGGCTAATTAAACGAATTCAAACATATGCATAGCCTCACTCAGCGTTCTCACTCCCGCCCGGGAGGGAAGTGAAGTGTGGGTGGCAGGTGTCTCACTCAACACAGAGGGTGGTCAGTGCTGGGGTGGGAGAGCAGCAGAGAGGATCCATCCCCAGAGCCAGGCATGCCTCTTGGCTACGTGACCTCTCAGAATTCAGGCGTGCAAATTGATCTGGCACCCCAGGAGTGCCTTTCAAAAAGAAAACATCAGCGTATGGTAACTTGTAAGCCAGCAAACTTCTTGTTCCTTAGCTATGCGTTTGCAGAAAGAGCCTCCCCTTTTATGTTTTCTTGGGGAGGATGTGATGAACCTTGCCGCATAGCTCAGAAGAAGGCCAACTTCACTAACCACTACTTGTCCAGGACACTGTGCCTCCCTCTGTAATTACTTCTCTCTGTGCAATTTCTCACAGTGAAATATTATGCTTTAGAACTAAATTAAAAAGTCATCGAAAGAGATGGTTAGGTTAACATAGAAGTCAGGTTCCTCTTAGTCAGAATGAGTGTTTACGGTCAGGCTTTATAGATATTTACAAAGAAGGGCAACATATTTCTACACGGCATGCAAATGTCAAGTTTCAGATTGTATTTAGTAGATTAACGTATTCATTATGACCACTGAATTCATCAGACAAGCAATTTATATTTATACTCATTTTCCAGTAATAGACACTGGATCTGTTGATGGCTGGATGAAGCTTAGAGACCCATGAAGATAAGATCTTCACCATTTTCACCCCTGGACATGTGTCCTTTCACGCCGCATCATAAGAATTTCTCCTGGGTACTTCTCTGCTAATGCCAGAGTCCTAAGGATCCGACTGTGACAGTCTTTGCAAAAATTTGACACACATGTCTTTGAAACCCATTCAGAGTCACTTTCGTCTTTTGGCTTTGTCCTAGTTATTTTTAGAGTTGATAAATTTATTTTGCAAGACCAAAACAGAGCACTTTTAGGCTTTGATTTTTGGTTAAGGTTTAGGAAATTCTGTTTTGTGGAGAGCTGACAGGTTTCCCACTGAAGCACTTAGGAGCTCAGCCTGCACAGAGGTTTCCTTCAGCATTGGTCTGGATTCATTGATCCAGCTCTTGGAGCTAGACCACCCTGACACTGCCCAGCCTCCATGCAAATGAGCATCTGAACATGCCATTGTAGGCTATCATCTTACCCTGTTCTTAGACCTCCAAGAGTAGAGATTTCATGGTCTCTGCAAAGGACGTCTCATCCAGGCTTTAATTACTTCTGCAATTAAGAAAGTCTTCCTTGGGTCAAATGAACTTATTTTCTGCAGTATCAGCCATCAGTCACAAATAATGACAGATAATTGCTCTTATGCTTAAATAGTATTTTTTAAATTATAAAACTCCTACATATTCATTACAATTAGTGGAGAAGAATCTTTAAAGCATAAAGGAAGTTAACACTACCAACCAGAGATAAATGTCTCTTTTTAGTAATTTATTTTATTGAATTTTATTTTATTGTGATAAGAACACTTAACATGAGCTCTACCCTCTTAGCAAATTTTTAAGTGTACAATATATTATTGTTGACTATAGGTACAATATTGTAGAGCAGATCTCTAGAATTTATTCATCTTGCTTGGCTAAAACTTTATGGTCATTGATTAGTAACTCCCCATTTCCCCTTTCCTTCAGCCCCTGGCAACCACCATTCCACTCTTTGATTCTATGAATTTGACTATTTTAGATACCTCATCTAAGTGGAATCATGCAGTTTTTGTCTTTCTGTGACTCCTTTATTTCACTTAGCAGAATGTCCTCAAGGTTCATCCAGGTTGTTAAATATTGCAGAATTGCCTTCCTTTTTAAGGCTGAATACTATTTCATTGTATGTATATTTCACATCTTCTTTATCCATTCATCTGTCAATGGACATTCAGGTTGTTTCCACATCTTCACTATTGTGAATAGTGCTGCAGTAAACACAGGAGTGCTAATATCTCTTAGAGATCCTGTTTTCAATTCTTTTGGATAAATACCCAGAAATGGGATTGCTGGATCATATGGTAGTTCTATTTTTAATTTTTTGAGGAACTTCTATACACTATTCCATAGTGGCTGCACCATTTTGTATTCTCACCAGTAATGTACAAGAGTTCCAACTGCTCCACATCCTCACCAACACTGTCATTCGGGTTTTTGTTTTGTTTTTTATAATAGTCATCCCAGCAGGTGTGAGGTGATATCTCACTGTGATTTTGATCTGCATTTCCCTGACGATTAGTGATGTTGACCATTTTTTCCCGTATCTGTTGGCTATTTGTATGTCTTTGAAGAAATGTCTATTCAAGTCCTTAGCCCATCTTTTTATCAAGTATTGGGCAGTTTTTTGTTTTGTTTGTTTACCATTGAGTTGTCAGAGATCCTTGTATATTTTGGAGACTAACCCCTTATCAGATTTATGGTCTGCAAATATTTTCTCCCATCCTGTGGGTTGCCTTTTTACTTTGTTGATTGTTTTTCCTTTGTGTGCAGAAGCCTTTTTAGTTTGATAGAGTTCTACTGGTTTATTTTTGTTTTTGTTGCCTGTGGTTTTGGTGTCATATGCATGAAATCATTAGCAAGACCAATGTCACAAAGGTTTTGCCCTGTTTTTTTCTAGGGGTCTTACAGTTTTGGGTCTTACGTTTAAGTCTTTAATCCATTTTGAGTTAATTTGATGTATAGTATAAGGGTCCAATCTCATTCTTTTGCATGTGGGTATCTAGTTTCTCCAACACCATTTGTTGAAAAAAAAAATTATCCTTTCCCCGTTACAGATTCATTGCAAAGCCTATCAAAATCCCAGTGGTATTTTTTGTAGAAATAAAAAAAATTCTAAAATGCATATGGAACCACAAAGAAAACATGAATAGCCAAATCAATCCTGAGAGAGAAGAACAAAGATGGGGCATCATATTTCCCACTCATGTTCTCGCTCTCTAAATAAATAAATAAATAAATAAATAAATAAATAAAAGCTTAAAATAAAAAAATATACTACAAAGCTATAGTAATCAAAACAGTATGGTACTGGCATAAAGACAGACATATAAACCAATAGAATAGAATAGAGACCTGAGACATAAATCCATGCATCTACAGCCAACTGATCTTCAACAAGGGTGCCAAGAATAGCCATTTTTAATATGTAAAGTTTCTCTAAGTCTCTTTTTCTTTTACCTAAGTAAATATGGCCTCCTACCATATACACCATTTATAGTCTATTTTCCACTAAATATATTATCATTATTCCATATGATCAAATATTTTACAGTATTACTTTAGAAATTGAGATGTAATTCACCTACCGTAAAATTCACCTTTTTTCAAGTGTACAGTACAGTGATTCTCTTGTATATTCACACACTTGCACAACAGTCACCACTATCAAATTCCAGAACATTTTCGTTACCCGCCCCCCAAAAAAAATCCTGGAGCTGTTAGCAGTCACTCCCCCCTTGTGCCCCTCCCTTCATCTCATGGAAACCACTAATCTACTTTCTGTGTTTATGGATTTGCCTATTCTGGAAATTTCATATGAATGTACCCATACAGTATGTGGCTTTTTGTGTCTGTTTTTTTTCACTCAATATAAAATTTTCGAGGTTCATCTATGTTGTAGTATGTATGAGAATTTCATTCCTTTATTATTTTTTACTTTATTCCTTTTTACTGATAATAATATCCCATTGTATGAATGTACATTATGTTTATCCATTCATCTGTTGATGAATATTTGGGTTTTTCCCCCCACCGTTTGGCTGTCGCAAATAGTGCTGCTATGAATATTCATGTATAGATTTCTGTTTGAATTCTTATTTTCAGTTTTTTAGGGTCAAGGAGTAGAATCGTGGGCCATAATGGCAACTCTGTGCTTAACTTTTTGAGGGACTGCCAAACTGTTTTTTCACAGTGGTCACACCATTTTACGTTCCCACAAACAATGGATGAGGGTTCTGATTTCTCCACATCCTTGTCAACACTTGTTATCTTCTGTTTGTCTGTACCCATCACTAGCAGGTGTGAAGTGGTATCTCATTGTAGCTTTGATTTGCCTATCTCTAATGCCTAATGATGGTGAACACTTTTTATGTGCTTATTGGCCATTTGTATATTTTATGTTTTCTTTGGAGAAATGTCTGTTTGAATCCTTTGCCCATTTGTTAGTTATTTGTCCTTTTATTATTGAGTTGCAAGAGTTCTTTACGTGTCCTGGAGAACAGACCCATATATCAGATATATGATTTGCAAATATTTTCTTCCATTATGTGGGTTATCTTTTCGCTGCCCCTTGAAGCACAAAAGTTTTTAATTTTTATGAAGGCCAATTTATATAATTTTTTGTTTGTTGCTTGTGTTTAATATCTCTAAGAAAACATAAGAAAACAAGGTCATGAAGTTTTACACTTAGGTTTTCTTCTAAGATTTTTGTATTTTTAGCTGTTACATCTTTGAGGTAATTTTGTATATGATATGAAATAGGAGTCTAGTTTCATTCTTTTGTATATGGATATCCAGTTGCCCCAGCACCATTTATTGAAAAGACTATTCTTACCCCATTGAATGGTCTTGGCACTCATGTCAAAAATCACCTTCCATAAATGTATGGGTTCATTTCTGGACTGTCAGTTCTGTTTTACAGATCTACATGTATCTATCCTTGTGTCAATACTACACAGTGTTGATTGCTATAGCTTTGTAGTAAGTTTTAAAAGTGGGAACTGTGAGTCTTTCGACTTCATTATCCTTGTCAAGATTGTTTTGATTATTCTGAGTCCCTTGCATTTCCATATGAGTTATAGAATTAGCTTGTCAATTTCTGTAAAAAGAGCAACTGGAATTTTGATAGGGATTGCATTGAATCTGTAGATCAGTTTGAGGAGTATTGCCCTCTTAAGCCTTAAAATACATGAACATGAGATGTCTGTCCATTTAACATTTCTGTAATGTTTTTCAATGTTTTATAGTTTTTAGTGTACAACTCTTGCACGTATTTTGTTAAATATATTACTAAATATTCTTTTCCTTTTGGTGTTATTGTAAATAGAATTGCTTTCTTAATATTTTGGATTGTTCATTGCAAGTGTATAGAATTGAAAATGATTTTTATATAATGATCTTGTATCCTACAACCTTGCTGAACAAGTTTATTAGCTCTGTTTTGTTATAGATTTTTTTTGAGATTTTCTACATAGAAGATCATTAGATAATAGGGATAGTTACACTTTTCCTACCAATCTGGATGCCTTTCTTTTTATTGCCCAATTTCCCTGGCTAAAGACTCCAATATAATTCTGACCAGAAGTGGTGAGAGCAGAGATGTTTCTTTTCTTCTCTTTCTTTTTTTTTTTTTTTTTAGAGCAGAGATGTTTCTGATGCTAGAGGAAAGTTTTCAGATTTTCACCATTAAGTGTGATGTTTATAGTTGCCCTTTATCTTGTTTCTGATGTTAGAGGAAAGCTTTCAGATTTTCACCATTAAATGTGATGTTTATAGTTGCCCTTTATCAGGTTGAGGAGTTTCCCTTTTATTCCTGGTTTATTGAATATTTTTATTATGAAAGTGCATTGGATTTTGTGAAATGATTTTTCTGCCTCTGTTGGGACAATCCTGTGGTTTTGTCCTTCATTCTATTAGTAAGGTGTATTACATTGATTGGTTGTCATATGTTGGACCAACCTTGAATTCCTGGGATAAACCCCACTTGGTCATGGTATATAATCCCTTATATATGTTGCTAGATTTGGTTTGTTGGTATTTTGTTAAGGATTTTTACATCTATGTCATAGGGAGTATTGATATAATATCACTTTTAATGGCTGCATGATGTTTAATTACATGGATATACCATAATGTAACCAATTAGACTTTTAATTATTTCCTTTATTGTCATTGTTACAACCAAGGATAAGCTTATAACTCCTGCATATGCAGCTTTGCATTCATTCATGATTATTTTCATAGGATACATTCCTACAAATGGAATAACTGAACCAAAGGTTGTACAGAGATGTTTGTCTCATTTTGTCATTGGCATTTATGTTTTATTTATAGGATTTTCATTGCTTACAGAGGTTTTTTATTTTCAAAGTCAAATCTGTTTTCTTTTTTTATGTATTCTGCCTTTGTATGTGGGCTCAGAGAAACCTTTCTCACCTTGTTCAGATATACAATCTCCTCTCTTTCCTTCTAGTTCTGATAATGCTTCTTTTTTTTTTTTTGCCACTTAAATTTTTATTCTATCAGAAATCATTTGGGGACATGGTATGAGGTAGGAGTCTTTTTTTTTTTTTTTCCAAATGATTAGCCAATTTTCCCAGTGCCATTTTTAAAAACAATCCATTTTTTATCCTTAGATTAGTAATGCTATCTTTATCTTGATTCTTATTTTTGGGTTTTGTTGTGATCCATTGACAATGTTTCTATTCCTGAACCACAACATTGCAATTATTTTACTTCTGTGGTCTGTTTTTAATATCTGGCAGTACAAGTCCCTTTTCATATTTTTTCAGCAATTTTCTTCTACAGAGAAGAATAAATTATTCTATATCTTTTATAGAGAAGAATCAATTATTCTACCAGGTGCATTTTAGGATAGTTTTATTTATTTTTTTTAAAGATTTTATTTATTCATTTGAGACACAGAGATACAGAGAGAGAGAGAGAGAAAGCATGAGCAGGGAGAGAGGCAGAGGCAGAGGGAGAAGCAGGCTCCTCGCTGAGCCAGGAGCCCAATGCGGGGCTCGATCCCAGGACCCTGGGATCATGACCTGAGCCGAAGGCAGATGCTTAACCATCTGAGCCACCCAGGCGCCCCTAGGATAGTTTTATAAAGCAGTTTTTCACACCTCTTAATCCTGTTAGAATTTTTGTTGGAATTACAATACATGTATATAATTATTTTGTGGAGAATGAATATCTAATTGGAATATCATGGTATGTTTTTTCATCCAGTCCTCTGTTCTGTTGTTCAGTAAAATGTTGTAGATTTTTGGGGAGTGATTGTAATTTCCTTACCAGATTTATTCATAGATATTCTATACATATTTTTGCTTATAAGCAGGATGTGTTTAGCATACAATAACTTATTTCAATGTATTGTGTTATTGTACAATTTAATAATTTTTATTATTTTTAGAAAATTTAGAAGATACAGTGTGAATTTAAAAAAATAAATGACCCACAATACTCAGAGATAGCCACTCTTAACACTTTGTGTACGTCCTTCTGATAATAGATTTACAGTCTAATTGGGAAATTAAGACGCAATCACATGAAAGGCTTAATCTAAGGCACTAGCTTGTATCTTTTTGCCTGTCTAGCATTTTTTTTTTTTTTTCTTTTGGGAACTGCTCTTCTTATAACTAGAGGGGCTGTCAGTCACCCAGGTCCTTCTCCCTTGCCACGGGGCTGGACAGTGTCTCACGCTGAGGTTTCTTTTCTGAGGAGTGCCTATCTTCTGAGGTCTTGAATGCCACAGACTTCTCATCATGGAATGCTACCGGGAAAGGCTTTCCCATCCCAAGAGCACCATATTTGAACGCATCAAACTTGGGGAAGCAGAGCCGAAAGGTGAAGAAAGCAGATTCCTGATGACTTTGGAATCTCCAGGTCTCCTGGCTTAAAGCCAGCTTGAATTCATCCCTAGACTTTCCAGTTAGTCAAGCCAATAAATTTGCTCTTTTGCTTAAGTGAGGCTGTGTTGGGACTTTTGTCACTTGCAGAGTCCCAACCACACCATCTCCCGTGTCTCTGCTGTGGTGTTGTGCCCGGGGGTTGGGCACCTGGATGAGTTAGGTCCATTTATTCCCCGGGAAGATGGATATTCTTCAGTGAGAACAGGTCCCATGCATTGTGTCTCTTGCTTTCTTTAAGGCAAAGAGGGAAGGCCACCAAAGGTAGCAGCGTTTGCCAGGGTACATGGGGCCACCATTGTAATAACAGCTCTCACAGGGGACAGCCAGCTCTGAGCTGCATGACCACAGCTCCTTACTGTGATCTGCCATTAGAGAGGCAAAGTCTGCCTATGAGGGGTGGATTCAGGGTCCCTGAGGCTCTGCAAACTCATACTGCCTCCTAAGTAAGAGCTCTCTGCCGTGTAAGAGATACTTGGCCACTTTCCACACCTATTATCCAGTAAAATCGCAAGTAAACTCCAGCTTATGGCAGTGACTAAGCTCAGCCTAGCCCCGTTGACTGCAGTTCTTTGTGAGTGTAGATAGAACACATGCTGCTTGTTTACCTTCACAAATTTCTTCCGTGTTTTTACGGGTAATCTCATCATCATTAGGGTGTGTAGACCATCCGTAGTAGCAGGGAACGTGGACCTCAGGTTTTGCGAGAGTGCTCATGTAATTTTGGAAACTCTCTGAATTCAAAATTAGGTATGAAAATCTTTAGAATGAAAAAAAGAAATTACAACAAATTACCAGAGGCTTGGAGGTTTAGATGCTTTATCTCTGAGAACGTTTTTAGTCAGCTCACTAGAACTGCCGGCTTTGAAATGCTTCCTGATCATAGCCTGACTTCCCCATCCCACTTAGAACTCTCTACAACCCACAGGTTATGGCAAGTGAGGGGCCCTGAGGCTTCAGGGCAAACTCACCTTTGAAGACAGCTTGGCTTTTTTTTTTCTTCTTCTTCTTCTTTTTCTGTTTGATATCTCAGGTTTGAAACAGCAAGAAACTAGTCAGCCTATGTCTTTAAATCCTGATGTTCTAGAGAGGTACAAATTAAGTATTCAGGAACCAGTAGGATAGAAGTGATTTTGCACTGTTTGTGTATGTATGTGTGTGTGTGTGTGAGAGAGAGAGATCGTGAGAGACAGAGGGAGGGAGGGAGAGGGAGCAGGGAGGGGTTGGGGGGAGGCTGTCAGAAGCCTGGAGCCCAGAGCCCGCCTGCTTCCTGAGTGAAGCATTGCTCAAATGCTCACTGCCCAGGCTCCTTGAGTGTGGTTTTCCTCTCTGGCCAGCACCAAACCCCAGAATAGTACGGCTGACTTGCTGATTGAGGTCAGCAGCTCCCAGGAGGCACGAGAAGCCAAAGCCTTTGCAGTAAGTACATAGTTGGTTATTATTTAAGATGGGGATGGAAAATCTTAGAAGAATAACTCTCTCCGGGGGAAGAGGTTCTTCTGCTTTAGCTATAAAGTCTACCATACCCAGTGAATCCCGATATGACTAAGGCCTGATTAATACATTTTGTGTGTGTGTGATTCAAGGACTACATAAGTTAATGCTACATACATGCTTTCTGGGGGCTAAAAATGAATTTGAAACTCGTCTTCTGACATCTTGAAAAAAATAGTCTTTTTTCCCTGCCTGTTACTTTTTTCATCTTGCAAAGTAAAGATCATTAATGCTGACTTTAAGTTAATGTATAGAGTTTTTTGGGAAAAGAAATCCTCTCCGTGGGCGTGGAGCGTGGAGTGGAGATCTGTTTTCACAACCAAGGCGAATAGGGCTGCTTCTGTGCATTCTTTTTGCCAAGAGTGGGACGTATGAAGTCCCGTGGAGAGAACCACCCAGTTGACTGGTTCTTAGCCCCCCCTGGAAGGTTCTAGAGCCCTCTCCCCTTGAAGATGAGTATGTGGAGTGTGCCCTCCCATCTTGCAGAGGGCCTGATAATGTCCCAGAGCTTAGTATCTGGGCCAAACATTGTGCTTATGAGGCCTAGATGGCAGAACTTCAAAGATATGACAAAGATAAAGGCTTTTCTAGGAAGTTACTTATTAGATGGTTTCTGTTTAGACAGTATTTTGCACTAACCACCCCCCAGCCCCCATCCCTGCCCTCACCGTAGCCAAAGGCACAGGCTACTTTGAAATGTCTCTTCACCATTCTGTTTTCTAGAAATGAAGGTTTTAGGGGTTTTTTTCCCCCTTTTTCCTCTAATTTCTCGTTAGAATAAAATATTTAGCTCAGTAATGCAGAAAGTTGATGTTTTAAGTTTACTCGAACAATGTGATCTTCCCCCTCTCTTTAGAATGCGAAGGTAAAAAAGACACGTTTGCTGCTTCTACTGCAGGACTCACTAATATGGCTCTGTTTTGTTCCTTTACCCCTGAGCTCCATAGACGATGTATCTTTACATGGTTCTAGTTCAGAGTAGATGTTTCACTCCCTTTAATCTTCCCTTGGGTAAGTGGGTTTACAAGTAAGTGTGTCTAAGCAGGAGAAACCCACGAAAGCAGAGGGAGCACTTTTAACCATACTAAACTTTCAAGTGAAAATAGACACTATGTGTATGAAGTAGCTTCCTCATTTCAGTACCCCCCCCCCCCACGAAAACATGTTAACACTTTGTCATATGACAAGAACAACATTTTTGATAGGTGATAGCAACAGCGGTCAAGTTATCTCATTTGATTCTCAAGACACTCCCACGAAGTGGCTACATTTATGGTCTTCCCTTTATAGGCAAGGAAACTGAGGCATAGAAAGATTTTGTAACTTGGTGGAGTGGTGCACCTGGGATTGGGACTCAGGTCTTTCTAAATCCACAGTAAACCGAGAAATTAGAGAAAATAGTGACTTAATCCCACCCCTTCAAACAACTTAAAATTTCTATATTTCTTTCTACTGGTACAACTAGATATTATGGCATAGGGTTTTTTTTTTTAATGTTATTAGTTTCACGATTATTTTTAATGGTGTATAATGTTCTAGTCAGTGATTGTTCCATAAATTACTTAATATTCCCTGTTCTTAAAAATTGGGTTGTTTTCCCTTTTTTGTTGTTTGTTTTCTTGCTATTATGAATAATATTTCAGGGGCGCCTGGCTGGCTCAGTCAGTAGAGCAGGCGACTCTTGATCCTGGGGTTGTGAATTCAAGCCCCACATTGAGTGTGGAGATTACTTAAAAATAAAATCTTTAAAAAAAGAAAAAAAGGGGCGGCTGGGTGGCTCAGTCGTTGGGCGTCTGCCTTCGGCTCAGGTCATGATCCCAGGGTCCTGGAATCAAGCCCTGCGTCGGGCTCCCTGCTCAGAGGGAGGTGTGCTTCTCCCTCTCCCACTCCCCCTGCTTGTATTCCTTCTCTCGCTGTCTCTCTCTCTCTGTCAAATAAATAAATAAAATATTAAAAAAAAAAAAAAGAAAGAAAAAGAATACTTCAGTAACTACGTTGTCCTTATGATTTTCCCCAGGTTTCTGGATCATATCTGTAGAGTAGATTCTCAGACATGGGATTACTAGGTAAAAGGGGCATGAACATTTATTTTAACGGTGCTGAATTACTCTCTATCAACACTGTGTGAGATGCCCCTTTGATTTCATCCACTCCACCAAGGGCGATATCATTTAAAAAAAAATAGGCAAAACAGAAGCCCTTTGTAATTATGCATTTCTTTTAATATAATTAGGTTGAACGGTTTTTTCACATATATGTTTACAAATTGTACTTTCTCTTTTGCTCATCTGTTAGGATCTTAATGCCTTTTTTTTTTTTTTTTTTGCTAGTTTATGTAGGTTTTTCATAAGATTTATTTGCCATACTTTTGTCAGTTACTTTTCCCAGCCTACTGGTCACCTTTTTAAAATGAATTTTTAAAAAAACATGCAGCCATTTAACATTTTTACATTCCAAACTGTCCATCTTTTTTTCTTGATTCTTCTTCCCTTAGAGACCTATTATCCTCTTTTAAGGGATTTTTTTTTTTTCCCTTCTAGTTTTTATTTGGGTGGATGATGTGAAAAGTGGACTTAAACTGACTTAAAATAATGCAGTTTCTCCAGCATCTTTTATGAGAAATCTTTGTGTTCTCTAGTTCCTCAGCTTTTCTATGTTAAATGACTTTTTTTGTGTTATCTGTTTTATCTATAGCAGCTGTTTCTGTGCCTTTATCACATTGTGTTAATTTTTATTGCTTTTGTGATATATAGAGAGGATGTTGGGTGGAGTCAACATGAAGTACTGACTAAGCGTGTGCGCTCAGGTGGCAGGCTGCTAAGCCCTAACTTACGTGTCCCTCAGTCTTATTATTTGTAAAGTGGGATAGTAGTAGATAGTGTCCACTCTGTGGGTTGTTAAGGTGAGGAAACAAAAACTAAATAAAAAAAAAACCCACTGGAAACAATATTTTATGTATATAGATATGTATAGAGAGTATTTGGTGTATACCTATATATTTTATATACATAAATGCACAATATATATTTTATATAATATGTATTAAGAAATATATATTATATATTTTCTTATATAGTCAAATGTATCATTCTTTCCCTATATGGCATGAGACAAACTTTCACATAATCTTGGGAGACAGAGAAAGAACATTTGACTCTATATACGTTAAGAAACTTGGTACATTGTGACTGCCTTCGGCTCAGGTCATGATCCTGGAGTCTCTGGATCGAGTCCCGCATCGGGCTCCCAGCTCGGCAGGGAGTCTGCTTCTCCCTCTGACCCTCCCCCCTCTTATGTGCTCTCTCTCTCTCATTCTCTCTGTCTCAAATAAATAAATAAAATCTAAAAAAAAAAAAAAAGAAACTTGGTACATTGAAAGATAGGAAAGTTACAGAGAGATATATGCAAAACACATACCACAGAGGATTACTGCCCATTATAAATAAAGAATTCCCACAAATCAATTAGAAAAAGACAAATACATAAAGAAAAACTGGGCAAAGACAATTTGTAAATAGGCAAATTATATTTATTTTTATAAACAAGCAACTCACAGGAGAAGAAATATAGCTGATCAGTAAACATATAATGTTCAACCTCAGTAAGAATCATGGAAACGGGGTGGGAGGATGGGTTAGCCTGGTGATGGGTATTAAAGAGGGCACATTCTGCATGGAGCACTGGGTGTTATGCACAAACAATGAATCATGGAACACTACATCAAAAACTAATGACGTAATGTATGGTGACTAACATAACAATAAAAAATTAAAAAAAAAAAGAATCATGGAAACGCAAATTCGAATACTAATGAAATGTTTTCCTTGCAACAGATTGGCAAAAATTGGAAACAGAACATCTATTGTCAAAGATAACATACGGAGATGGGCATAGGCAGTCACAAATATATGGAACAAGAATTAGTAAAGCTTTTTGTTTGGTAATTTTTACAAAATCTACCAAAAGTAAAATAACCTTTAATGTATCTCAGAACAATTCTGTACATTTTCAAGTAAGCATATACAGTGTGGTCATATTAACATTTAAAATTTCATTATTTATGTTAAGAATCCTAAACTCCAAGGGCACCTGGGTGACTAAGAGTCCAACTCTTGATTTCGGCTCAGGTCATGATCTTAGGGTCATGAGATCGAACCCCTCATTTGGCTCTGCACTGGGCATGGAGCCTGCTTAAGATTCTCTCTCCCCCACTTCTGCCCCTTCCCCCCACCCTCCCAACCCCACTCGCGTGAGCTCTCGTTCTCTCAAAAACAGAAATTAAACTGCCTATTTTTATTTGTTTGTATATAAAAATTCATCTTTAAAAAGTGGTGGGTATATAATATCAAGCTCTTTACTATGGGAAGTAGAATTAAGGGCAAGGTCTCTTTCACCTTTTGCTACACATATTTCTATGTTTGAATTTTCCTATAAGTCTATTTGTCTATTATTTGTGTGAGATAGATAGACAGACAGGCAGGCATTTTTCCAGGCCCACAGGCAAGAAAATTTTAGGGAGCAGAACCCCAGGTGTAGAGGCCTACAACTGGGAAAGTACACAACAAATTTTAGGAAGAGTGAACATTTGGGTGGCAGTGTTTTCACATTCTTTACAGGTTTTAACTTATGTTTTAGGAAAAGAAGCAAGGAACTTGTTGAGAAAACTCAGCCTGAGAGGCAAAGAGGAAAAGTTACTTCATTGCTGAGCTCTGACCTGTAAGCAGCTCCCCTCTCTATTTTCCTGCTATTTGCAGGCGGTCCCCACATGAGTGGCTCACCCCACCCCAGACACACTGTGCCTCTCCCCTTCCTTTTCATCTGTGTCCCTGTTTATTCCTTATTTTATTTTATTTTTAAAGGTTTATCTATGTGTGAGAGAGAGGGCACATGGGGGGGAGGGCTACAGGGAGAGGGAGAGAGAATCTCCAGCAGACTCCCTGCCAAGTGTGGAGCCTGAAGTGGGGCTCAATCTCACGACCCCCATATCATGACCTGAGCCGAAATCAAGAGTCAGACACTTAACTGACTGAGCCACCCAGGCGCCCCCTTTATCTGCATTTTAAAAAGGTTCATCCAACCTTCATAATCACCATTCATCCAGTTATCCACCCGGCAGATACCTAGGGCCTAGCCCCAGCCAGGCTGTGCACCAGGCCCTTCGGAGACAAGGGTGAGCAGGAGAGAGAATGTGCCAGCCCGGTGGGAGCAGCAAATCCACTAACCAATTACTCATCGCCAATCATGAGCATTGCTATGAAACCACCAAATAAGGAGAATAATAGCTGAGGGCCCATTTAGATAGGTGCTCAGGATGGGGCAAGCAAAGGGAGGCTATTTAAGAAAAGCACAGGTGGGGACCGCCCCTCCCATCTCCCCCACATCCAACCATTTGGAACCCCATGCTGGTTCCATCACTCCATCTCTCCCATTCTGTCCCCTTCTCTCCATTCCTCCTGCTGTTTCTTCGTTCCTTTCACTGGGACCACCATTCCCCAGACTGTAGTCCTTCACATTTCCTCTTTTCATGGTTTTTGCCATAGCCAACTGCCATGGCTTACTTACTAAATTTCCTAAAACTGACATCACTAACATATTTTAAAAGGAAACTTGTTGACTCACTGTAAATGAGAAACAATGAAAACGAAATAATGCCAGTTCTAAAAATTAAAATGACAATTTACCAGTAATGAATGCAGAACTCTGTCACCTGCTCTGTAAGGCCTACGAGGTCACTTTGATCACAAAGGGATGCTATTTATGGAAGGAACTGAATTAGGTTTAGAGATTTAGCCAGTAGAAAATGACTCTTGTCTACAATGACTTGGTTACCCAGTAGAATTCAGGACAAGGGCACTGCAAGAAAGAGGTGAGGGAAAGAGGAGACTGGAGAGCAGTGATTTATTTTGCAGTCACAAGGGTGAGGTAAGCTGGGGACACGTGACAGCCAGGGAGCCAGAGGGTCCACCCCCTGAGACAGCCCTTGGAGCCACAGCTGGTGCTGCAGGAAGGGGCCACCTCATAATGAGAAGAGCCTAACTAGTCTCCCCCTGGGAAGAGTCAGCAGAGTAGCTGGGGAGGAGGGTTTTGGCAGGAGATAAAGGACAAGATCCTGAGGGGGTTCCCCAGCCCCCAGGCTCAATGAAGACTTTTATTTACAACCCAGACCACCCTCCTGCCCACCCACTGCCTGGGGGGGACCTGTCCTTGGTCTCACTGATGAGCTTAAGTAAAGGGTTTCCAGAGTCCTGGCTTTCCCGGTGCTTACCTGGAGCCCTCGCTGCATGGAAGGAGCCCACACTGGGATGTGCTCAGGGGCTTTTGTGAATAGGCTTGGGCTGCTGAGCACCTGGGCGGGGGTCTCCTTGGCCACCACCAAGGCCCACCTGATGGGCCCTCCTTAGCCCCTGCTCTCCCAGCCTGGTGTCTTGAGGCTCCTGCTTGCTCTCATTCCTTAGGGTCCCTCACACTAGCTTCCCACCTCCTACCAGGGCATCTCTTTCTCTTGCCTGACTGTTCCCGCTGCCTGTGGATGGTCTCTGCCCCTTTGCACCTAGCTAATGCCTATTATTCTGGAATGGTCTTTTCCTCATGGAGCCTTCTCAGGCTATCCTCCCTGGCTTGGCCATACCCCCCAGGATAAGCTCTCATAACACGGTGTGACTCTCTTCAGTAGTTCTCACAGTGGGGGGGGACTATATGGCCGTCCCCTGCTCTAGACCATGAACCCCCTGGTGAGGCAGGGATTATGTCTGTGTTTGCTCATCCCAGTGCGGGGCTACCTCCTGGAGACAGAGCAGGTGCTCCAAAAGGGTTTGTTGAGGGAACAAATGAATGAAACAGTCCTCAGCTGTTTGATTGTGTGAACGAGTGAATTCACACTATCCCCTTGGGGCTTGACTTTGCTATTCCCAGTGCAGTGGAGGGCAGGGAATGGAGCGGAGTGGCAGGAGGGGAGGCTGGGGTAGTGGGGACATGCAGGTAGGGGGCGTGGATCGGACTCCAAGGGATATGGGGGCCCACTGGAGGATTTTAAGCAAACAAGTGACAGGATCTGACCCATGTTTTACAAGGAGCACTGTGGATAGGGATGAGCAAAAGTTGGAAGAGGATCCAGGTGGATTTGGGGTGTATCTTGACCATACAGCTGATAGCATATGACCATTCCAGTTGGCAGAATCCCCGTATTTGTTGCCCTGATCAATGTCCTTTTCACAAAAGAGCCACAGTTCGGTCCTGAGTTTCATGTGTTAAAATACATATAGCACTTTTAAATTAACAAATGTTTGCTGTCCCCAGAAGCCACCACAGCGGCCCCGTGGCTCACGTGCCCCTGTCTGGGACGCACAACGGCCTTGGCTTCCAACCCCACAGGGCCTGCCTCAGGATTGCCCAGTCCTGCCAGCCTGCCACCTCCTTCAGTCACACACGAAAGAGGCACACTGGCCTCCAGGGGAAAGGCTAGACTCCTTAACCTGGCTTTTGGGACCTCCACAGTCTGCTGCCGACCCTATTTCCAGGGCTGTTTTGCTCCACTTGCCACAACGCTCATCCCCTGCTGCCAAACCAAACCACTCTAAGTGCGTTTACCCCATAATTGTGCCCTCTTCCCTGCCTTTGGCTGTGCTTCTCACCTGGAATGCCCTTTCTGCCATGGACTGTCCCAGGCCCGGGGGCTTAAACACAGAGGTTAACTTCATCACAGTTCTGGAGGCTAGAAGTCTGAGATGAAGGTGTTGGCCAGGTTGGTTCCGTCCGAGACCTCCCTCCTTGGCTTGTGGACGGCCGTGTTTGCCCTGTGTCTTCACGCGGTCTTCCCTCGGTGCACGTCTGTGTCCCAGTTTCCTCCTCTTGTAAGGACACCAGTCGCTGGACAGAGGGCTCACCCCAATGACCTCATTTTACCTCAATCGCCTCTTTACAGGCTCTGTCTCCAAATATAGTCACGGTATGAGGTCCTGGGGGTGAGGACTTCAACACGTGATTTGGAAGAGGCACAATTCCGTTCCTAACAAGGGTCTGGCTCAAATACCACTTTGTCCTCAAGCATCTCCCCGTTCTCACGCATCATAGCCCTTTAGTGGACTTCTAACACTTTGTCCTTTGGTATTCATTCATTCATTCATTCAGGCAGTCAGCCATTCATTGGAAATACCCAGAAACCATACTGAGCCCCTTCTGTGTGCCAGAGATCTGCTTGATCCTGGGCATCCAGAGGCGAAAAGCATGGTGCCCAACCTGAATCTGTTGAGAGACAGATGGACCAGTTATAGCAACTGTGACACGGTGTGACGGATGCTGATGTTTAGGAGGGGCATCTGACCCAGTGCTGGATTCGAGCCAACGGAACTTACTAGGTCAGGGGATGCTTCAGCTGAGCCCGACATGGTGAATGGGAGTTAAGAAGCTGAGGGAGTAAGGAGAGTGCTGCACCTGGAAAGGATGGCGTGTGTGAAAGTTGGAGTTGCAAGGGGTTGCAGTGCTTTCAAGGAGCTGCAAGTGGTCCAGTGTGGGAGCAGGCATCTGCAGTGGGCTTGTGAGAGAATGGGAAGAGGTGGGGCTGGGGGTGGGCATGAGGGTGCAAGAAGCCAGGCATATGGAATTCGGGCTTTATCCTGAAAGGGGTGGTGGCAGGAGGGCTTAAGCAGAGGAGGGACTTGAGCAGGCTGTGGTTTAGAAAGCCTGCCAGCAGTGTGTGGTAGACAGTGGCGGTGGCCTTGACTCTAGATAGGGAAACAAGCAGTAATTCTTCTGATCCCCATGATGACGCAAAGTGTGGAACTAAGGGGCAGAGGAAGATCCGGGAGAGCTTCGGCAATCCGAGTGGCAGGACTTGGTGACTGACCAAGGACAATGACAGGGTCATCATTAGGTTCCTAGATTCTGAGTCTCAGCGAATGCTCCCACTTTGAATGTGTGATTTGGTGACTTTTGCTAAATGTGTACACCCATGGGACCGCCACTACAATCAAGATATGGAGCATTCCCATCACTCCCAAATTTCCCTTTGTGTCCCTTTACAGGAAGTCTGGTTCCCAGCCCCCCCCCCCCCCGCCCTGCCCCGTGGCCCCCACGGGGGAGGGGCCAAACTCTGATCAGCTATCACTCTACATTATTTTTGCTGCTTCTAGCATTTCAGATCAGTGGAACCACACACAATGTAGTATTTGGTGTCTGGTTTCTTTCACTCAAGACAATGCTTTTCAGATCCATCCGTGTTGTTCTGTGTATCAGTAGTTCATTCCTTTGTATTGATAGGTATGGGATGTATTACAATTTGATGATCCATTCACACTTGTGTGTGTGTGTGTGTGTGTGTGTGTGTGTGTGTGTGTGGTACCTCTATATAGATTCTCAAGAGCTGCATTTTTTGTCCGCCACCTGTAGGTGAGTCTTTGGCCTTCTGACCATTTAGGAAGGTAAGTCCCAAGTTTGACTCATCAGAGTCACACTGGGAGCTTATTAAAAATGCAGACGCAGGACTCACCCTTGATGAGCTGAGTCAGGACCCCAGGCATGTGTGTTTCTAACCAGCCTTGAAGGTAATTTTGATCAGCCAGGTGACTACCATGCAAACAGTAGCTGCGGATTTATAACCTCACTAGTCCTGTTTGCTCATCACTGAGAAGCCGTCTAGTCTAGATATTATTCTTTCTGGGTGCTGACCACACCAACTTTACCTGCCACAGGTCACCCTGGCCATTGATTTTTTTCACTAATTCATCAAAAGGCATCGATCTAGACGCTGTGCATAAATGCGAAAGTGATTCAAACCTGGCACTTACAATTAGTTGGAGATATGTGATATTGACACGTACAATCATACAAAAAAGTTGATAAATGTAAGAGACATACAGATAAAATGTTTGGAATTTAGAGGCACATCAAATAATTCCCAGCTTTTTGTGCATGTGGGGAGGTGGTAGTCAAATACGATTACAGGAAAAGGTAACATCTGAGCTGGGGCTTGAAGGATGGATAAGATTTGTGCATAAGGGGGTTGAGGGTGGGAAAGGGGGACTGGGCAGAGGGAACAAGAAGAAAGGCTGGGAGGTGGGCAAGGCCCATGCTTCTGGGAGTCATGGAAAGCCAACTTGAGTGGAGCGTGGAAAGCATAAAAGGGGGGAAGGGGAGGAGGAAATGAGGTTGGCAAGGTGGGCGTGGGCCAACGCAAGGAGAGCCTTAGATTACATTCATTCAGCCCACTTGAGCTTTAACAAATACATGTGTAGCCACCGCCACAATTAGGATTTACACCTTCCCTCTCACCCCCAAAATTTCCTTGTACCTCTTAGTCGTCAGCCCCTCTGATGTGTATTTTCCAGTACACCGAGCAATTAATTCTGACTCTCCTTACCTGGAGATAGCATCACATTCCACAGGTTAAAGCTTCAGTCCAAAAGACTGTTCCCACCCCTCCCTGACTCCCCATTCAGGCCAATCACAAGTCCAACTTGCTATAAATCAGAGGTTCCCACAACCCTCACCTCGGGTTCGATTAATTTGCTAGAGCAGCTCACAGAACTCAGAAAAAACATTTATGGACTTTTACCAATTCCTTATAAAGGTATTGTAAAGGATCCTGACGAACAGCCAGCTGAAGAGGAACATAGTGTGAGGTCCCAGGCCCTGGTAACCACTGCTCTGTTTTCTATCCCTGTAGTGTTGCCTTTTCCAGAATGTCGTATAAATGGAATCATATAGTAGTAGCCTTTTGAGTTTGGCTTCTTTCACTTAGCATAATGAATTTATAATTCATCCATTTTTTTTTGCATGTCATTCAGTACATGGACATACCACAGCTTACCCACTCACCACCGAAGGACAGGCAGGTTATTTCAAATTTTCACTATTATGAACCAAGCCTATGAACCAAGCTGTTATGAACATTCATATTACAAACGTTTGTGTGAACACAAGTCTTCATTTCTCTTGGATAAATGCTGAAGAGTGAGATTACTGAATTGTCTAAGTGCAGGTTTAATTTTATAAGAAATGACTACGCTGTTTTGCAAAGCATCTGTACCATTTTGCATTTCCACAAGCAAAGAATGAGAGAGTTCCAGATTCTCCAAATCCTTGCTAGCACTTGATACTGTTTTATTTTATTTTATTTTATTTTATTTTATTTTATTTTATTTTATTTTATTTTGTTTTATTTCCTAGCCATTCTTCTAGGTGTGTAGTAATATCTCTTAGTGGTTTCAATTTGCATTTACTTAATGACTAATGATGTTGAATGTCTTTTCATGTGCTCTTTTGCCATTCTGAGACTATCTTCTTTGGCAAAGTGTTGAAATCTTTGGCCATTTTTAATTGAGTTGTGTGTTTTGAGTTGGGTGAGTTCTTTATAAATGCAGGAATCAAGCCCTTTATCAGTTTTGTGTTTTGCAGATGCTTTTCTTCCAATCTGTGGCTTGTCTTTTCATTTTCTTGATAATGTCTTTTGAAGAGCAGAAGTTTTAAATTGCGGTGAAGTCTAACTTATCAGGTTTTTTGTTTTTTGTTTTTAATTTATCTTATGGATCATGCTTTTGGTGTTGTATCTAAGAAATCTTTGCTGAACTCAAGATCACAAAGATTTTCTCCTCTTTTTCTCTAGTGCTTTTCTAGTTCTACTTAGGTTTCACATTTAGGTTGATGATTCATCTTTAACATTTATTATGCGCCAGACCCTGGGCCCAGAGCTGGGGGATCACAGAGGCATGAGAACGAGTCCTTTGCTCAAGCATCATCTAGGCTGGGGAGTTGGAGGGTGGGAGACAAGTCACTGCGCTGGGGAAGCAGGACTATTTCCCGGACAAGGGGCCGGAAGCTGGGTTTTACAAGGACTGTAGGAGTTGGGCTGAGAGTGGGAATCAGGGGTGGGAAGCCCACTGTTCTGGGCATGGACTGGCCTTGGGGAGGCCTGGAGACTAGATGATCCGCAGCTGCCCGTCATCGGCTGCGCTGGGTCTGAGCACGAGGCCCCTGGAAGGAGTGGGCAGAGCACAAAATGTGCCTCACCCTGAAACAAAGAGAAGGTTAGGGGCGGCATTACCACATGGCTCGTGCTATGTTTTTTGAGGGACAGGGGACCGTCTTTCTTCACTGAAAGTCACTCGGATCCAACTGTATCACAAAGCCCATCCTTAGGGGGAAGCAGCGGCAGCGTTCCCTAATTGTCTCCAGCTCTCGCCCTAGGGACAGAGCTGTTGCTGTGTTGCTGTTCCGTGCAGGTTTTCTCCTGAGCACCGTGCAAGGGACACGTAATGACAAGGTAATCCCAGGAGCAGCCTGCAACATTATCCCTCATATTCGCGGCTCTTGTGTATATTGAAAGCACAGTACCAGGAGCGTGTCATGCTGGGGGAAGAGAGAGCATATTCCAGGCATTGAATAAATTAACCCTGCAAAGCACAGCAGTGGCTTTCATTAGCCCACTGGCATGACAGGAAAATAGCTGAAGCCCGTGGGTTAGAAAAGAATATTTCAGGAATGCGAAAACAAGAAATCAGCTGCATTCAGTGATTTAGCTTAATCCAGTAACAATAAGGAAGTCCAGCGGAATGACAGCCTGTGCGAAGAGGGGTGTCCACCAGGACTCGCAGGCAACCGGGGTGGCGTGCAGGCGAGTTAGCTCTCTGCCCCTTCTGAAACTATGCAGGCGCCAGCAGACTCCTATCTTTCCCTCATTTCTTTCCGATGGTCCCAGGAGTGAACCCAGACTGCTAACAGGCTCAGCTGCTGCCAAGCCTCTCCCGTCTCCCTCCCCCCCCCCCCCCCCCCGGGCAGGGCAATCTCCCCCAAGCTTGCTGCCCGCAAGGCCTCGCTGCCTGCCATCCTCCGGACACCTCGCCACGGCTCCCGGGGCCACACTGTTCCCCCTCTGCCGCTACCACTGGTCCCTGCCACCACCGTGGGGTTTTTTTGTAGCTGGGAGGTGCCAGACAGCCAAGATTTCTGTGTGTCCCCAGAGACTCCATAGAGTGGCAGACCTCAGAATTTCGGTGTTGTTATGATGGTCCAATTCCTGCCCGTCTCCCTCATCCCCAGAGATTCTTCCGTTGCTCAGACAGACAGCCAGGGCACGGCCCCCACCCCAGCCTCCTGACATGCCACTCCTGCTGGGCCACAGCCCTCTGCGTGGTTGCGATCCAGTTGAGACCCTGCTCTTCTGAGCTCTGCAAGCTCTCATGACTTAGGGCTACCTTTTCGGAATAAAGTCATCATCGTAGAAGATCCACTTCTACCTGATGGGTGTCTTTGGTGAGTCTGTCAGCAACCGTAAGACTCTGAAGGTACCACATCAGAGGAGAAGGCCACCATCGTTGAGCAAGAAGCAAGAGAGAAACCAGATCCAGTCTTAATTTTTTCCCCTCTATATATAGTCTTTACTTTGCCAAGCTCAAAAATTTACTTTGGTTTTTGAATTGGTTGTCTTCCCCCCTCCCCGCCAAACGCAAATACACGCTGACGGCTTGGGCCCTTGTCAGGTGGACCCCTCCCTTGGTCTCCTGAGGGCACCCTGTCTCTGACGGGAGATGCAGATGAGTGAAGAGAAATGAGTAGAGGTGAACACACATCTTCGAGGGGGAAGAGGAATTCAGTATTCATGATAAAGCACTGGAGGGGAAACGAGCCCTTTGAGGAAGTCCCATTGCGTAACTCATGGACCTCGCTGGCTGGAGAGCTTGCTCCCGCCATGATGGACAGTGATGGGGAGGAAGAGCTCCCCCCAGCACTCTCGCCTCTCAGTCAGAAGTGGGGTGTGGGTGGGATTCCTCTGCCACAACTCTTGAATTGGTAAGCCACTTTCTTAGCAAGGGGCCCTGTGAGATGACCCTCTGTGGTTTCTCTTGTTGAGTGGCATTTGTAATATACACCGTGGCGCATGGAGGCGGGCTCTCCAGACTTTGTAGAGCTGGTGCCGGCTCCTTCCTGGCTTATGTTTTTCTTTGGTGGAAAGCCAGCAGGGCTAAAGAGGGGGCAGCGGATGCGGTGAGAGGGCCCAGCTTTCTACCTGTGGACGGAGGCTGTTGTCGCGGAAGTTCCCTGCTTTGCAGCTATGCTCAGCCTTGCTGGGGGGAGGCTTTGTGCCCTCCCTCCTGGGTCGTGGTAGTGCAGGTACACTGCAGTGTGTTGGTGGAGGGCACAGGGGTTCTGCTGGGTGGGTGGGGCAGCGTGCCCTGCCGCTTGCATTGTTCCTAGAGGAAGTAGAACAAAATGAGTCAGAACTGGTCTGCCTGTTGCCTTGGGAGCTGTGTCCCTGACATCACTAGGCTTTGCCCCTTGTCCCACCCGCCTTAGGGGCCCCATTCAGGAACAAAGACACAAAAAAGGTTGGATAAAAGACAAGATACCTAGACTTGATCCTTTAAATTATTGGGTCCCTAAGTCTGTGGTTACCGTCAGCTACCACTAAGCATCTAACATAATTTCATTTATTTTTATGTTTCAATTAAAACATCTGAAATCTCTCCTTTTTTTTTTTAAGATTTTATTTATTTGACAGAGAGAGACACAGCGAGAGAGGGAACACAAGCAGGGGGAGTGGGAGAGGGAGAAGCAGGCTTCCCACTGAGCAGGGAGCCCGATGCGGGGCTCGATCCCAGGACCCTGGGACCGTGACCTGAGCAGAAGGCAGACGCTTAACAACTGAGCCACCCAGGCGCCCCAAGACATCTGAAATCTTAAACCATACAAATGGAAAATATTATTTATCTATTACTGTAAAACTAGGATGCATACCAAAAATTTTAAAGGCCACCCTTCAGGAATAAGTCCAGGAAATGAGATGAAGCAGTAGGTGACTTTAGAGATTTGGTATTGAATGATTTTAGGAACTATTTCTCAAGCATGTTATAAGTGATTGAGATGAATTTTTATAATGCTAATTCTTATACATCAACATGAATATTATTTCTGAGGTAGAAGGGCCCTACAGCTGTGCCAATGGGGTTCCCAACCTGGAAGCTATTTTGGGATTAGGTTTGTTTCCCACCTGTTTAAAGACATGTATAAGACTCATGAATAAGGAAAAAGACTGTCATTGCTTTATAATTCTGTCTTGTATTTGCCCATGAATTCAGCATGTACTCAGTGAATGATACCCATTTTCAGGGCCTCGCCCTGCCTAATGAGGGAGGGGCAGGGAGACACCAGCACACGTTTCTTCGGTGAAAGGCAGAAACTAAATATGCATTAGCGAATATTTGTTGAACACCAACTACATGCCCCCCCGCCCCAGTGTAAATGCCGCAAACACCGTGATGAGCAAGGATGGTAAGGCCCTGCTGTCACCGAGCTTCTGTGGTGGCAGAGGGAGGTAGATGATCAAGGACTGTGATAGTCTTAATTTGGTGATGAAGGCTCTGAAGAAATGAGCAGGGGGTTGCGGCATGGAGTGGGAGAGCTACTCGAGAGAAGGGAAGGAAAACCCCTCCCAAGAGGGAGTGCTCTTGAGCAGAGACCAACTGAGGGGAAGGGAGCCCACTACGTGAAGAGTTGGGGAAACCGTCCAGGCGGAGGGAACAGAGAGTGCAAAGCTCTTCGTTGGGAACTAGCGGGTCATGTTCAAGGAGCTGGAAGCCAGGGGCGCCTGGGTGGCTCAGTCGTTAAGCGTCTGCCTTCCGCTTGGGTCATGATCCCAGGGTCCTGGGATCGAGCCCCGCATTGGGCTCCCTGCTCAGTGGGAAGCCTGCTTCTCCCTCTCCCACTCCCCCTGCTTGTGTTCCCTCTCTTGCTGTGTCTCTGTCAAGTAAATAAATAAAATCTTTAAAAAAAAAAAAAAAGCTGGAAGCCAGCCGTGGGACAGAGCAGGGCAGAGCTTCCCAGCTGAGGTGGGCTGGGCCTGGTGGCCAAGAGACTGGCTGGGGTTTGCTGTTGTAGCCTCCAGGTGAGAGACCAGGACAGGGTATGGGAGTGCCGGAAGACAGCAGCAGGGTTTTCTGCAGGTTTAGAAAGGGGATGGAACATTCATAGAGGGAGGTCTCGAGGTGAACGCCCCACGATGAGAACCGTGAGCCCACTGGCCAGGTGGAGAAGATCAGGGTAAATAGAGAGGGGGGCTTGGCCAAGCCCCACTGGGCGGTCCCTTAAATTGGACCAAGGAGGAGCTGTGAGCCCAGGCCTGGGTGCCCGGCCCAAAGTGGCACAGCCTGGGTCGGCATTGGGGAAGTTAGCAGACTTCTCAGCCTCACTTGTCACCGACTGGACAGCGTGGGTGACACCAGGTGCCCCGGGACAGTCAGGAGCACTAGAGAAGTTCATCTCTGGCGATGGCTGATCGTCGTGCCTGGCACATGGTCAGCGTTGATAGATGTTAGCTTAAAAATAGGTCAAGACCAAGGGTTTGGAGCAGGAAGTGGCGATCGCAGATGATGACAGACTTTGGGAAGTCTGTTAGGAGTCCGGGGATGAGCTTCGGGAGGAACTTTCCCCAGGGAAGTCCGTGTTGGAGAGAAAGGCAGGCCTCCTACAGGAAATGTGGCGGGAGTTCCAGCCCCCAGCCTGGGCCGCTGTGGGCTAGAGAAAGGGGAGCCCCAGGGAGGAGCCCATGATGCCACTGAGGTTTCAGGTCTGGGAGAGCCAGCCAAAGGCTGTGCCGATAATAGAAATGGGGAAGTCGGGGGGCGGGCTGGCTAGTCAGGGTCTGTGCTGTGCACTGTGCTGGGGTCGGCCAAGCTCGGGATAATGCCAGGAGGCTGCCCCCTGGGAAGGGCTCACGAGCCAGCTGCATAGAAGGTAAGTCAGCAGACAAGTCTCAGAGCCCTTGTGAGGCCCCCTGGACTGGGAGAAGTTTCGAGAGGGGGAGATACTTGAGTTCACTTCAGAAGGTGGCATTGAAGTGGGCCAGGCCAAGGGGGGACACGACCGGTGTCCGGCGCTTCCTCTGTTTGCCCCCCACATCTGCTCTCGGTCTCTCTCCTCCAAGGAGAGCAGTGAGCAACAGACTGCAGGGAGTGCAGGAAGATGAGTTTGAGGCATTTTTCCCCCAGCCCCCTGCTAAATGAGTTTCCATGGGTTGGTTGTGTTTCTCTACTGAAGGCCACAGTTTCTGTCTTTCAGTCTCTCTGGGTTCCAACTGCTTCCTCCTCTGAGTCCTGAAGGCCTGGGGGGTGATAACGGTCCTAGCCCGGGGATTCTGCACCTCCCCTTGTTGCTCCTCCAAATCCTGCCCACACCCTTGAAAACGGTTCCCTTCTGAGCTCTCCTCAGTGGGCCAGCCGCTGTCCCAGCCAGGGTCCAGAACTGGGACCAAGTAAATAACATAGCTCAAGATGTTTCCACCTAAATATATTGGAAAGTCTCCAGTTCCCTCCTGCACTCTTGTTTTTGTTTTTCTTACCACATTTTAAAAAAATTGTGGTAAAATACACATAATGCAAAAATTTACCATCGCAACCGTTTTTAAGTGTACAATTCCATGGCATTATGCACTGTTCAACCACAGAACTGTATTCACCTTATAAAACTGGAATTCTAACCCCCATGCCACCCTCCCCCCAGCCTTTGGCAGCCACCATTTTGCTTTCTGTCTCTATGAATTTGACTACTTTATATAAGTGGAATCATACCTATGGTATTTTGGTTTTCTCTAACTGGCTTGTTTCACTTAGCATAATGTCCCCAAGGTTCATCCTTGTCGTGCCATGTATCACATTTCTTTCTTTTTAAGGCTGACTCATATTCCACTGGATTCACATACCACATTTTGTTTATCCATTCATCCAGCAGTAGATCCTTGGGTTACTTCCGTCTTTTGGCTATGGTGAATAATGCTGCTAAGAACATGGAGGTAAAGTATCTTTTTGAGACTCTGCTTTCAGTTATTGGGGAATATACCCAGAAGTGGGCTTACCACATATGATAATTCTATTTTTTTGTTTTTTGAGGAACTGCCATACTGTTTTCCATAGCGGGTGCACCATTTTGCATTCCCAGCAATAGTACACAAGCGTTCCGGTTTCTCCACATCCTCACCAACACTTGTTATTTTGTGTTTGTTGTTGTTGTGTATAGTAGCCATCCTGGTGGGTTGGATGTGGTATCTCATTGTGGTTTTAATTTCCATTTCCCTAATGATTAGTCATGTGTTACAGCTTTTCATGTACTTATTGGCCATGTTTATATCTTCTTTGGAGAAATGTCTGTTCAGGTTCTTCGTCCATTTTAAATCATGTTTGCTTTTGTTGAGTTGTAGGAGTTCTTTTTACATTCTGGATATTAACCATTTCTTCGTCTGCCCAGGCTGCCGTAACAAAATACCACAGACTAAGTGGCTTAAACCACAGACATTTATTTCTCACAGTTGGGGAGACTGGGAAGTCCCAGACCAGGGTGCTGGTTGATTGAGTTCTTTCTGAGGACTCTTTCCTGGCTCATAGATGGTTGCCTTCTTACTATGTCCTCATAAGACCTCTCGTCGGTTTCAAGTCCAACAATCCTATCAAATTAGGATCCCACCCTTATGACCTCATTTAATTTTAATTTATCTCCTAAAAGCCCTGTCTCCAAATACAATAACATTGGGGGCTAGAGTTTCAACAAACGAATATGGGGTATGTGGGGGACATTGTTCAGTCCATAGCAGACCCCTTACCAGATAAATGATTTGCAGGTATCTTCTCCCATTCCATGAGTTGCTTTTGTGCTCCGTTGATTGTGTCCTTTGATGCACAAAGGTCTTTAATTTTGATGTAGTCCTATTTATTTTTTTCTTTTGTTGCCTGTGCTTTGGGTATCATATCCAAGAATCCATTGCCAAACCCAATACCACAAAGCTTTTCCCCTATGTTTTCTTCTAAGCGTTTTACAATTTTAATGCTTGCATTTAGGTCTTTGACCCACTTTTGAGTTAACTTTTGTTTATGGTGCAAGGTAAGGATCCAAATTCGTTCTTTTGAATATGGATATCCAGTTTTCCCAGTACCATCTGTTGAAAAGACTGCCCTTCCCTATTGAATGGTTCTGGCACTGCATTCTAGTTTTTATTCTTTGTTACCCTTCGATAGCTCTTTTTTAAACTATTTCTATAGAAAGAGCTCTTGAAGTATTTCATTTCCATCTCCTTTTCTCCTGCCTTGGCTCATGCACTTTTAATTCTTTGATGTGAAGCCACATTATAGGTAAGGAAATAACTACTAATTAGTGGCCATCCACTGCTTGGGATGTTGCCTTCTTGGTTCAGCTTTGGAGACAGCAGGATGGCCCCGGGCAGTGATTCTGAGCTCTTGCTGGTCTTAATATAGCTCCCAGATTATAACCTCTTTCTTGGTTCTGCATTTCATATTCAGTGACCCAACTCCTCTGTTTCATATCCCAGATTACACCCCATTTGCTATGGATCTCTGCCTTGTGGCAGCATTTCATGGTTTCTACAAGTTCTTACTTCATTTTTGAAGGGGGTTGTTTGTTTGTTTGTTTTTCAGGTTTTGAGATGGTGTGGTTAGCGATGTACAAATGTTCTTTTCTGTTTAGATTTTGTTTTATCACTTCTTGTTTCTTGTTTCCTTTAAATGACTTCTGCTGATGAGATAAATTTTAGTTTGCCATTTTTCTTCTGATATCGAGTGGAGATCTGTTCTTTTCCTTATTTACCGGGAAGGACTCTAAGGCGAATGGGATGAGTTCTCGTCTCAAGACCACAGGAAATAATAAACTTGGAAGGGTTTCCTGTGGCCTCCAGCTGAAGCCTGGGATTCCCTCGGCTGCTCCCAAAACAGTCTCAGCATTAACATTCCAGTGTTGGATGGGAAACGAACCAGGTGCCTGTCTAAGAACTAGCATCCAAGAACTCTTGTTCTTCCTCTAGATCTGAGTTTCTCAACCTTGACTGCTGACATTTAGGCTAGACACTTCATTATTGGGGCCACCCTTTGGATTGTAGGATGTCTGGCAGCATCTCTAGGTCTACCCAGTAGCACACCCCAAGTTGTGACAACCAACACTGTGTCCATACACTGCCAAAGGCCCCCGGTGGCAGAACCACCCAGCCCAGTTTGCGACCTACTGTGGAGGAGGTCAAGAGCAAACTCAGCACATGCTCTGAAAAGCTCAAGCTAGGTATTTTCAGCATGTTCACTTATGTTCTGTTTCCTGCCGAGTCCCCTGGTGATTGAGCTATGTGAACATTCATATTTTGTTAGTTCTCAGACTTGAATGCCTTAGCTTTCCGCTTCCTAGTGCTTATTGTACTTGTAGTCAAGACCTCAGTGCCTCTCCCACTCTCAGACCCTCCTTATTTCACGATCGTCCAGAATGGGTTCCCCGTCGCCCTTCTGTTCTCTTGCCTTAAAAAGGTCATAAGTCTGAGGCCCCCCAAACAACCCTTCCAACACAGATTCCGAGGGCAGCGATGAAGGAGCAGAGGAACATGATTCGAGGAGGCAAGAGACATGTGCATGGGCTCTGATGTTCCCCCAGGACCAGACACCTAATCATATTCCTAAAATAGCTGTTACCACTGCCCTCCCTCCCCCCCTCCCTACCTCTCTCTCATTTCTTTTCTACTTTATGCCATATAATTTATGAGTTACGGTTTAAATATAAGTCTTACTCTCTTCTGGAAAGAGAAGAAGCTTGGTAAGAAAATAAAATGTTTGGACTGCCTTTGCTGTATCCCAAAGATTTTGAATAGCTGTGTTTTCATTTTCATTTGTTTCCATGAATTTTTTTAATTCTTCTTTAATTTCCTGGTTGACCCATTCATTCTTTAGTAGGATGCTCTTTAGCCTCCGTGTATTTGAGTTCTTTCCGACTTTCCTCTTGTGATTGAGTTCTAGTTTCAAAGCAATGTGGTCTGAAAATAGGCAGGGAATGATCCCAATCTTTTGGTACCGGTTGAGACCTGATTTGGGACCTAGGATGTGATCTATTCTGGGGAATGTTCCATGGGCACTAAAGAAGAATGTGTATTCTGTTGCTTTGGGATAGAATGTTCTGAATATATCTGTGAAGTCCATTTGGTCCAGTGTGTTATTTAAAGCCTTTATTGCCTTGTTGATCTTTTGCTTAGACGATCTGTCCATTTCAGTGAGGGGGGTGTAAAGTCCCCCACTATTATTGTATTGTTGTCGATGTGTTTCTTTGCTTTTGTTATTAATTGCCTTATATAATTGGCTGCTCCCATGTTAGGGGCATAGATATTTATAATTGTTAGATCTTCTTGTTGGATAGACTCTTTAAGTAGGATATAGTGTCCTTCCTCATCTCTTATTACAGTCTTTGGTTTAAACTCTAATTTGTCTGATATAAGGATTGCCACCCCAGCTTTCTTTTGGTGTCCGTTAGCCTGGTAAATGTTTTCCACTCCCTCACTTTCAATCTGGGGGTGCCTTTGGGTCTAAAGTGAGTCTCTTGCAGACAGCATATCAATGGGTCTTGTTTTTTAATCCAATCTGATAGCCTGTGTCTTTTGATTGGGGCATTTAGCCCATTTACATTCAAGGTAACTATTGAAAGATAAGAATTTAGTGCCACTGTATTTCTGTAAGGTGACTGTTACTGTATATTGTCTGTGTTCCTTTCTGGTCTATGTTGCTTTTAGGCTCTCTCTTTGCTTAGAGGACCCGTTTCAATATTTCTTGTAGGGCTGGTTTTGTGTTTGCAAATTCCTTTAGTTTTTGTTTGTCCTGGAAGCTTTATCTCTCCTTCTATTTTCAATGGCAGCCTAGCTTGATGTAGTATTCTTGGCTGCATTTTTTTTTAAGATTTTATTTTTATTTATTTATTTGAGAGAGAGAGTACAAGCTGGGGAGAGAGGCAAAGGGAGAGAGAGAAGCAGGCTCCCCACTGAGCAGGGAGCCTGATGTGGGGCTCGATCCCAGGACCCTGGGATCATGACCTGAGCTGAAGGCAGACACTTAACCGATTGAGCCACCCAGGTGCCCCTAGGCTGCGTATTTTTCTCATTTAGTGCCCTGAATATATCTTGATATTTGCAACGACGTGTATGGAACTGGAGGGTGTTATGCTGAGTGAAATAAGTCAATCAGAGAAAGACATGTATCATATGACCTCACTGATATGAGGAATTCTTAATCTCAGGAAACAAACTGAGGGTTGCTGGAGTGGTGGGGGGTGGGAGGGATGGGGTGGCTGGGTGACAGACATTGGGGAGGGTATGTGCTATGGTGAGCGCTATGAATTGTGCAAGACTGTTGAATCACAGATCTGTACCTCTGAAACAAATAATACAGTATATGTTAAAAAAAAAAAAAAGAAAAAGAAGATAGCAGGAGGCGAAGAATGAAGGGGGGGAATTCGGAGGGGGAGACGAACCATGAGAGACTACGGACTCTGAAAAACAAACTGAGGGTTCTAGAGGGGAAGGGGGGTGGGGGGGTGGGTTAGCCTGGTGATGGGTATTAAAGAGGGCACGTTCTGCATGGAGCACTGGGTGTTATGCACAAATAATGAATCATGGAACACGACATCTAAAACTAATGATGTCATGTATGGTGATTAACATAACATAATAATAAAAAAAAGAATATAGTCAGTGGTATTTTGATAATGTTTAATAATTTAATAATGGTAATTTAATGAAACAGATGGTAGTTACACTTGCATAAGTGTATAGAGTTGTCAAATCACTCTGCTGTACACCTAAAACTAATGTAACACTGTGTCGAATATACCTCAATAAAAAAACTAAGAAATAAAAAATGAAATAAAATGTTTGGAAAATTTTAAAAAGATACCCCTGGGAAGGCCCTCTTCCCGCCCGTGCGGGGGTGGGTTCCTAGATCTAGTTGTAATTCCTTCATCAACTTGATCCTTTGAGATGGTTTAGGAGGATTTGCAGAAATCAAGGAATTAACAATACAAATCTTTTTTTTTTTTAATTTCTTGTACTTGGCCAGAGCCCATCTATTTACTTTCTGTTACTAACTCACATCCACAGGGAAATTATTATTCACCCAGTATTCACACCTGTGTCCTCAGTAGCTAGGCTGTATTAAGGTTGGCGCCGATTCTCAGGATGGGAATGTGTCGGCTCTCAGTGTTTATTTTCCTCTCTACTCACCCTCTTTCGTGTTTCCGCAAGAAAATAGGCTGCTCTGTTTACAGGAGGGGCCCTTCCCTTAAATCGGGTATGTCTGGCTCCTGCCACTGAAATTGGTCTAATGGGTCCGTTGCTGTGTATTGTTGAGATTATGAAGCGGAGCGGCCCTCCAGCGAACACAATGAAAAGTGTTTGCAGGAAAGGCAGCTGATACCGGTTGAGTGCCTTTTATGTGCCTGGCCCTCGGTATCCATGTTTTCTTTCCATCGGCACTGATGACTCCAGTTTATTGGGGGAAGATGTTGAGAATCATGATGTTGGAAAAGCATGCCCGAGTTCACACAGCAAACAGTGATGCTGCGTTTGGACCAGGAGCGTTGGATCCAAAAGCCTTCCTGCTCTCCCAGGGGAGCAAAGACGATTCACAGAGGCCTTATCCATCCCTGGTGTGTAAGGGCCAATGACAGCTGGGTTTGAATCCTGGCTCCATCATAAACTCTGTGATTTGGGCAAGTCGCTTAACCCTCCTGAGCCAAAGTTTCCTCATCAGTAAAGGGGGGGTGATACCTCCTAGGGTTATGGTGAGGATTTACCCATGAGGAGCTCTTAGCAGAGTTACTCTCACACACTGTAACGATCTGGTTCCCTGTGTCAGAAGTGGGGTGCACAAAAGTCTGCAGCAATCTGGGAGTGGAGCCTATGGGCACCTGCTCCCCTTCCGGCAGGAGGCCTTCCTGGAAGTGGGTAGAGGGCTGGGCCAAAGCCGGCCAAGCACTGCCGATGGACAGCTTTGAGCGTAAACCTTTCTGGTCTGTTCCAGAAGAGCCCAGAGCCAGGTATGGGCAGAGCAAGGGAAAAGAGGCAGTCTCCAGACAACTTGGAGAACACTGGGAAGACACTGGTACAGGCTGGAGGTGAGGGCTGGGGCGAGGTTTAGTAATGTCCTAAGCCATGAGAAGGGGGAGCAGGGTGCAAAGCTAGTGTTGGGTCTGACTGGAGCGTTTTCCTCACACACCAGCTCTCATCCTCTTATCCATCCCTGGGAAGCTGCACTGATCCTGTGGAGCCCGATACTGCTCCAGGAGTCCCATCCCTACCTATAGGGTTCTCTTCCGGGTGCACACGAGTGGGACATTAATTATCTCATTTCTGTATATTTCGAATTTGGAAAGAAGGTGGCATTTGAAGGGAAGAATCTGGCTGGTGGATGGGTCCAAAATAGAAGGCTTGGTCTGGGAAAAATGATGGGAAAAAAAGAGTGGAGGGAGCCAAGAAAGGATAGCATGGCAAACAGGAGGGGTCCAGATGAGACATGCTCTCTGGTAATAATTTGATTGGGTTCAGAAGTTTCTAGGAGGAATGATGCAAGTGAAGTAACCCTGAGAATTTTGCCTCAGAGCAAGTAACTCATCAGTCTTTGAAAAAAGGCTGAACATTTTCCAGGTGCACTGCCCAGAAGATTTGTTGGCCAGATTTGTTGCCAGAGATTAAGAGAGGAGTTTAGATCTTGAGTTTTGACCAAGAATCACCTTGGTCTTGGGCAGAATCACTTTATGTTTTCATAAAGTAAGCCCTGTAATAGTCATTTCGAACCAGTTATAATCATAACGTATAGGGATGCCTTGATTAAACAGATATTTTATTTGAGTCATCTTCATAAAGACAGACTGACATGTTCCAGGCTGGTTCTGTAGTAACTGGTAAAAGTAATCAGTCATGCTCTTCAAGAATTACTCAGGCCATGTCGGCTCATTTCTGTTGAGAGTCCCAATAAGATGAGTTACTGTGTAGTTGCCAATCTAGGAATGCTCTCGTTGTTGCCATGGAAACCAGCATTAAGCATCACAGATCAAGAAAGAAAAGAAAAATAATTGGTGCTAAACCTCAGTAAAATACACAAGAAGTACTACAGAATTAAAAAAAAAAATCATCACGATATCCGGCACCAAGCTGAGACTAATCAGGTTCAGCACTAAATCATAGAACTGAAATCATGGAGACGTTTTCTCAGAAACACTGGCGAGAAAACACGGCAAAGTCTTCACACACCTATCTTCACCTGTAGCTACGTCCCCATAGGGGCGGGTACAGCAGGGATGAGCTGCAGGTGGATTCTTGGACAGGTGTCACCGCCATCGAATCACTGGAAGTAGGAATAGGAGCTGGCTCGTCCTGGCTGAGAAGCGCCGTCAGTTGGGGATGGTGTCTTCAGCCAGGAACAGAAGAGGTCACAGCCTGAGCTAGGCTGGGGAGGCAGCCTATTGTTTTTCCGATAGGTGGCTGGTGCCATCTACCCGGATGCGGGGAGGCTCTGGAGAGGGGGCCCAGAGCCGCTTGGCACCAGCTAGGACCCTCCCTCGGGGACAGTTCATTAGACTTCCAGGTTCTATGAGTGTGGCCCCTGGAATTAGCTGTCTGTCGCCTACTGGTGTTTTTTTTAAAGTGCATTTTTCTGGTTTGTTTCTTTGAAGGGATGCGGCATTACCTGGGGTTTTGGTATTCTGTGCCACACCCTTGGTCACTGGAATACACAATGGCAGGGGCAGGGCTGGAGCTGAATGAGCCCCTAGAGAGCATTTACTCCTGTGTTATTGCGCTATTGATAGAAGAAAACGGGCTCGGAGAGGTCTGGAGAGGGCAGGCCACTCCTCACTCAGGAATGAGAACCCTGACTGCTGATGGCAAGCCTCAGGCTGCCTTCCACACCTCTGGCTGCAGGCTGTCCCCTCCAGCCTTTAACTGCAGCCTGCTCCTTAGCACAGATTTCTTTCATAAGACAGTTTAGTTTGTGGGGGGCTTAACTCTGCCATACAATGTCACGTCCGGCCAATTAAAATATGCTCCATTCATTTTTAAATGATACCCATTTTTGCTTGAAAGAAGGAAAAAGCTATGCTTCTGTGAAATCCAATTTTCAAGTAATTCATTTAGATCCATTTGAAAATTAGGTAGGTTGTGCCCTTGTCAACCCCGAAGCTGCAAGGCTTGTGGACACAGAATGTCTTGACTCGAGCTGCCCTGTTTTAAGGGGATATGTATTTAGCATATGGCCATATAGTATAATAGCAGAGCATAATAATAGTATGTATTATACCATATATTAATACAGTTATACCCTGAATAAGAAGGAGCCGACATTTGGCTGAAAAGTAATGTCAGAGCATCAATTATATCGCAGGTAAGTTTCACTAGTTTGGTAAAAGCCAGCATGAATTGTACAAAGTAGCCTTCACGCGAAGGTGTCAGCTCCAGAGAATACTCACCGTGCAGCCCAAAGAGAAACCTTCGATCTCTGTGATAACTGTGGGAACGTGGAGATGTGGGGAGAGCTCTGTGATGTTGCTCAGCATGTTCGAGTTGTGGACACATGTTTCTCTTTTCCATCTTGTGCAGAAAGACGGACTCACTAGGACAAACATGAGGAGCGCAGCCAAACCCTGGAATCCGGTCATCAAAGCGGGCAGCCATGGGACAGACCGTGCACGGCCCCTCCCTGCGGCCCCTTCAGGCATGAAGAGTTCGAAATCTTCCACCTCGCTGGCTTTTGAGTCCCGGCTCAGCAAGGTACAGACCGAAACACCCAGCACATGGCTGCTGGGCGCCCCCCGGGAGCCCTGGGCGGGAGGACTGAAGAGGGCAGTAAGGAAGACTAGCAGCCTGTCGAGGTCAGGAAGGAGGCTCCCCGGAGGGTCCCAGGAGAACCAGCCCATCCTGACCCAAAGGAACAGAGCAAGGGCAGGGAGCAGGGGTGCTCTGGGCCTGAGAAAGGAAATGTGCAACATGCTTAACAGAGAAACTAAGATTCCCCTGCCCTGAATGATGTGGACTCTCCGGTTAGAGTTTTGCCCCCAGCACCCTAGCAGATGGGGTTCCAGATCACCAGTGATCTCCTCAATCCTGATCATGGAGTTGTCAATTCTCCATCTCGTCTTACTTGCCTGTCAGTAGCGTTAACATGATTGATTGCGCCCTCCGTCTAGGAGTACCTTCTCTCCGTTGTCTCCTCCCTCCCTGGCGGCACCTCGGGGTCTCCGCTGCTGGCTCCTGCTCATCCTCTGGGTTTCTAATGTCAGGTGGGCCCAGGGTGCAGTTTGGGGAGGTCTCACCTCGTTTCTAGCTGCTGTGTCACCCCCAAAGCCTCCCTTACTATCCTGAGATGAGATTCAGAGATCGTATAACCTGCCTACACACGTACTCTTGAAAAATCAATATAACATCCTAACTATAAAAGAAAAAGAAGAGGCAATCCATGTTTAATTAAATAATCTGTATTTGCCTCTGCATGTGCTTGAGCGTGACTGCTGATAGACCCAAGGTGCTCCAAGGAGCACAAGGATGGGGCAGCTGTGTAGGAAGTACATTGTTTTTCCATGTAAAACCAAGGGATGCTCAAGGCTCAGATAAGGACAAAAAGGTGCTCCCCCTCTGTGAATGTCTGCAGAACATGTGAGAGTTCTGTGGGATATGGGACAACGTCTGGGTTCCTCATCCTCCCACCCATTAAATACAAGTAGCACCTCCAATCAAGGGGATGACTAAACATGGCCCAGCCCGCCCAATTTCCAACAGGCTCCCCAAGTGAGGGTCAGCACTGGCCGAGTTGAGAAAAGTTGTTCTAGGTGTTAGCGTCTGTTCTCGTGAATTTTAATATTACAGTTGACACTTGAACATGGGTTTGAATTGCATATTTTCTACAGTACAGTATGTAAGTGTATTTTCTTAACATTTTCTTCTCTCTAGCTTACTTTACTATAGGAATACAGTATGTAATACAGATCACATACAAACTAGGTGTTAATCGACTGTTTACGTTACCCGTAAGCCTTCTGGTCAATAGTAGGCTATGAATAAAGTTTTGGGGGAGTCAATAGTCATACATGATTTTTGACTCCTAACCCCTGTGCTGTTCAAGGGTCGACTATACGCGTGGATGACATACGAATTTGCATCTCCATCCAGGAACCCTCCAGCTGCTTTTGTGACATCACCACTTAGATGTCTAAAAGGCACCTACATGGGCGCCTGGGTGGCTCAGCTGGTTAAGCGACTGCCTTCGGCTCAGGTCGTGATCCTGGAGTCCCAGGATCGAGTCCTGCCTCGGGCTCCCTGCTCGGCAGGGAGTCTGCTTCTCCCTCTGACCCTCCTCCCTCTCGTGCTCTCTGTCTCTCATTCTCTCTCTCTCAAATAAATAAATAAAATCTTTAAAAATAAAAAAATAAAAAAATAAAAAAAATAAAAGGCACCTACAGGGACGCCTGGGCAGCTCAGTTGGTTAAGCATCTGACTCTTGGTTTTGGCTCAGGTCATGATCTTGGGGTCGTGAGATCAAGTCCCGTGTCAGGCTCTGTGCTCAGCATAGAATCTGCTTGAGATTCTCTCTCCCTTACGCGTCCTATTGCTCGCTCTCTCTCTCTTTCTAAAATTAATAAATAAATCTTTAAAAAAATAAAAGTAAGTAAAAGGCTCCTAGAATGTAACATGTCCAAAACAGACTCCTTCCCCTCCACCTCCTGCGCCCCTGTGAATCTTCCCCTTTGAGCAACTTCATCCTCTTAGTGGTTCAGGCCATTCAGCATCTGGGACCCTGCTTTCCTCACATGCCACAGACCATCAGCAAAATGCCATCCCTTCTGCCTTCAAAATCGACGTCAAGCCAGCTGCCTCTGCCTCCCTTGGGACCCCCTGGCTCATGCCACCACCTTCCTTGCACGGCCTTCCTCAACCATCCCTGTGCTTTTGTCTTTGCACCCCACATTCTGTTCTCAGCGGAAACCAGAGTGGTCCTTTCAACACATATGTTCCATCACGTCTCGGGGCTCCCCATTTCACTCGGGCTGAAAAGCAAAGTCCTTGATATAGCCAGTGATGCCCTGGAGATCCCATTCCCTCTCAGATGTCCTTGCCCTCCCCTCTGCTCTACCTCCCTCCTTCCGGGCTCCAGCCATATGCTCTCCTGGTGCCCAGTGGCACTGCCCCTCCATGAGCTAGACGCACCTCTGCAGCAGCCTGTTTGCAGCTCCTCTGCCTGGAGCATTCCTCCCCCCGCCCCCAGCCCTGCACCTCTGCCAGTTCTTCTTTAAGTCTATGCTCAAATGTCACCTTATCAGATATCACCCCTGATCACTCACTGGAAAGTGCCCCTTGGGCCCCCATACACCCTCCTCGCCCTGCCTCATCTTCCTTCTTAGCTCTTACTCCCATTGCACACACCTGCTTGGGCAGCGTCTGTCTCGCAACGAATAGAACAGGAGCCCCATAGGGCAGGGGCTGTGTGCTCTTTTGTTTCTTGCACAGCTCTGTCCCTCACGCTTAGAAAAGCACCTGTTCCCTGGCGGGCACTCAGTATTTATCAAGTGCCCAAGGACACCGGCTCTTCTGGGAGTGGCAGTATGATGGGATGCTGGAATAAGGAGGAGCACGGTCTTCGGTGGGTCAGACCAGGCTGAGTTGGGATCCTGCCTCGACCACTTTCTAGCTGTGAAACCTCAGGCAAGCTATGTAGTTGTCCTGAGTTCTGAGATGAAGATAATACCTTATTTGCCGTGAGGAGTAAATGTGGACAAAATGTCCTACCCATAATTTTGTTTATCATTCTATTACACTGGACTTGCCCATTATTTCCATGGTTTTTATTTTTATTATCTTTGACCCATAGCACATTTGGGAGACTTTTTTTTTTTAAAAGATTTTATTTATTTGTTTGAGAGAGAGAGAAAGCATAAGCAGGGGGAGCAGCAGAGGGAGAGGGAGAAGAAGCAGACTCCTTGCTGAGCAGGGAGCCCGACGCAGGACTCCATCCCAGGACCCTGGGACCATGACCTGAGCCGAAGGCAGACGCTTAACCAACTGAGCCACCTGGGCGCCTCAGGGAGACATTTTTAATATAGATTTTAAATTAATACATATACTTCAGACCATTAGAGCTTCTGGAATCTATCAAAATGTTTTTTTAAGCAGTGTTTAATAAAAAAGATCTGAAGCTCAGGTGGGTTTCCTGAGGACAATGAAATGCTGGCTGCTTCTGCCCGATAGGTAAATGTTTTTGGAAACTTGTTCCACGGGGAAAATGTCAGGGGAAAAGCAAATATCCATGTTGTCATCTCTGATGCTTGGGGTCTCCAGGACGTACTCTATAAAAGAGGAAGCGTTCGAGGGAAGGGGTAGCAGAAGGAGCTGTACCAAGCCTGTGCCTTTCTAGCCCTTGTCGTGTTTCTGCGTTTCGACCATTCTCCCCTTCCCACCTCCAGCCGTGGGTAAAGGATCTGTTTCCCTCCATAGTTTACTATGGAAATGGCAAGCGCACAGAGACATTGAGTGACAGTGACACCCATGCACCAGCCACCTGGATGCTACAGTTGCCATCTTTACTGCATTTGTTTTATAGTAAGTGGATACATATGGGATGCATAGATATATTTGAGCGAGTGACAAATAGGAAAACTGAAACAAAGCCACCAAAGTGAGATGAAAGGCCCTACTTCGAATACTGGCCCCAGCTGCAGGAGCAGTGTAAGAACCGGGTGAGGGGCGAGGAGCCCAGGTGGTCCGGAGGATGTTGCTGTAGGTCTTCCATGGGCTGCTCAAGCCCAGTGCAGGAAAGGAAAGCCCTGGGTGCTCGGATGCGGACAGGCCACTTCATTCTGGCCATTAATAAGGCCCACGTCTACGAGTCAGGACCCCCTTCGTTGCAAATGGCGAAGCGTTGGCTTGAGGAGCTTCAGCAGAAAAGAAGTGGATTGAGCAGATCCTAGGCTCCCGTGTCACTGGGGGTAGAACAGAGGTACAAGACTGGAGCTCAGAGAGGCCGGCACCAGGGACCAGGACATGCCAGAACACTTTCTCTGCCGCTCATCTCTGCTCCTTCGCCTCCTGATGTCTGTTCTCCTGCGGCTTGTATTACAAAGCATGGCTGCCAGCAAGCCCGCGCACCCCACATCCCTTGGAAGACCTGGCTGCTTTGCTTACTTCCAATTACCTCTTTTGCTTACTTCTGATTTGTTAAAAAAAAAAAAAAAAAAAATCGAACAACAAGCAAAAAACTGGGAAAGGTCTCTGCTTGGCTAAGCATGAGTCATATACTGACCCTGGCCAATCTCCTGTGGCCAGGGGGGCCAGAGGCCCCCCCCTCGGAAAGCAGGGCAGTTTAGGCATGTTCTGCATGACGCTTGGGGACCCAGCCAGTCTTACGTAATCATTCTCCGGGAGTCTCCCTCCCTGTGCTGCCTGATGCACCAGCCACTGGCCACGGGTGGCAGTTGAGCCCTTGAAATGTCAAAATTAAATGTGCCTTGGGGCACCTGGGTGGCTCAGGCATTAAGTGTCTGCCTTCGGCTCAGGTCACGATCCCGGGATCCTGGGATCGAGCCCCGCATCGGGCTCCCTGCTCGGCAGGAAGCCTGCTTCTCCCTCTCCCACTCCCCCTGCTTGTGTTCCCTCTCTTCCTGTGTCTCTCTCTGTCAAATAAATAAATAAAAATCTTAAAAAAAAAAAAAATTAAATGTGCCTTAAGTGTGAAATACACACCCGATTGTGACGAGTCAGTGCCAAAAAAATGTAAAATGCCTCATTCATATATTTTACACTGATAATATTTTGAATGTGTTGGGTTAAGAAAATATATTTTTTTATTTAAATGTTTTATTGAAAATTTAATATTTACAATTATTGTTTGTATTTTTCTCTTGTAATTTTAATTTAAAAACTTAAAATTTTTTTTATTAACATATAATGTATTGTTTGTTTCAGAGGTACAGGTCTGTGATTCATCAGTCTTACACAATTCACAGTGCTCACCATAGCACATACCCTCCCCAGTGCCCATCACCCAGCCACCCCATCCCTCCCACCTCCCTCCACTCCAGCAACCCTCAGTTTGTTTCCTGAGATTAAGAGTCACTTACGGTTTGTCTCCCTCTCTGGTTTCATCTTGTTTCATTTTTCCCTCCCTTCCCCTATGATCGTCTGTCTTGTTTCTCAAATTCCTCATATCAGTGAGATCATATGATACTTGTCTTTCTCTGACTGACTTACTTCACTTAGCATAATACCTTCTAGTTCCATCCACGTTGTTGCAAATGGCAGGATTTCAGGGGTTTTTTGATGGCTGCATAATATTCCATTGTATATATATATATATACACCACATCTTCTTTATCCATTCATCTGTCGATGGACATCTTGGCTCTTTCCACAGTTTGGCTATTGTGGACATTGCTGCTATAAACATCGGGGTGCACGTACCCCTTCGGATCCCTACATTTGTATCTTTGGGGTAAATACCCAGTAGTGCAATTGCTGGGTCATACGGTAGCTCTATTTTCAACTTTTTGAGGAACCTCCATACTGTTTTCCAGAGTGGCTGCACCATAAGAAAATATATTCTTAACGTTAATTTTTGCTTTCCTCTCACTTTGTTAATGTGGCCACTAGACATACGCGGCTGGTGTTATATTTCCATCAACAGTGCTGTGCTAAACCATTGGTTCTCAGAGTGTGGTCCCCAGGTCAGCAGCAGCAGCAGCAGCAGCAGCAGCAGCAACTGGGAACCAGTTAGAAATGCAGATTCTCAGGCCTTGCTCCAGACCGTGGGAATCCGAAACTTGGGGCTGGCGTGGGGGGCAGATTGGAGGCTGGGGTTCAGGCAGCAGTCTGCATGTTAACAAGCCCTCCAAGGATTCTCATGCGCCCCCGAGTTCGACAGCCACTTCTCCAACCATAACCCGGTTTCTACCTTTGAAGATGGGATTAGGTTTCGTGTGATTTTAGAGAGCTTCAGATTCCACCACTCCCCCATCTTTGTGGAATCCAGAGGAATTTCTTAGTTACATTAATCTGTGAGCTATTTAAACTTTTTCCCTTTGTAAGCTTTCATGTGCAGGTGCTCAGCAGCTTAAATATCAGTGAAAGCATTATTGAAAATGCTTATTAAACATATCAAAGTAACACCTGAAGTGCGTACCTGCCCAGTGATCATCTGTAACAAACCAGAAACCTCAAGCGGTGCCCAAGTCGCATTCAGGGACCAGCAAACAAAGCCCAAAGCGCAGCCGTGAACAGAGACAGAACAAGAATTACTAAGACTCGTAGCTTTCCGTGTCTGACGTTGATGTCGCAGCCAAAACAGAGCGATAGAGGAAGAGGTTTGCTGCAGAGGAAAAGAAGGACCAGCTTTTAGTCGGCATGTGCTGCCTCCTGGGGGAGCTTCTGAGCAATAAGTCCTTCTCAGATGGGATTCCTTGTGGAAGGTGCCCCCCCACCCTGTAAATGCCTTGCTGCCTCCCAAACTCCCCACACTGCGCGGGAAGGAGATAGCCTGCTGCTGGCAATAACACATCTGGGGTGTCCTTCCGCCTGGAAGGGGCAGGATCCCATCTCTTTATAACACAGAGTGGGACCACGAAGGGCTAAGTCTCCCACTGCTTGCTGACTCCGGTCCTCTGTGGCTTCCGCCTGTCATCTCACCAAGGACCAAGGACCGGGCTCTTAGGGAAAGGGGGAGTGGGAGGAGCAAGTTCCCCCCTTTGGCCACGCCCAGGGGCGGAGCCTGGAGGTGGGTGGAGGCTGTGGGTGGGATTGCAGGAGGCAGTTTCGGTGGGGGGAGGGGGAGGGCCGGGGTTGCACTCTCATTTGTTGGATTCCTCCCATTCTGGTTTGCAGACCGAGCCTTTGCTGTCCCGGCCTTTTGCTGTGGAGTTTGATTATTCCACACTCCGCATCAGACTTACTGATTTTAGTTCTGTCCGAGAATCAGATAGAGGTCAGCAGAACCAAGTGCATATCATTTGCACTGCTGCGTTGGAAATTTCCCTTAACTGCAACGATTTCCCTTTGTCATTTGACGTGTTGTGCAGGGAATTTTCAAAATCTAAAATCAGAACTAATTTTCTCTGGGGACCCAACGGAGGCATCTGGGTATGCTTGTAGGCAGAGCGAGTAAATTTGTTTTTGTTTTTGTTTTTCTATTGAGAAAAAGTTGCTGACATCATGAACTATTGTCATTTAGTATTAAACACATATTTCACTGGTGACCTGACAGATAATTTGAGAGGCTGGAGAAACTGGGTGCAGGGACCCTTGTTACTCTGAGACAGGAGGTAGAGAAACAGTGATGGGGCCCCTGTAGGAAGGACAATCGAGTGACTTCGAGGGACTTCTGCCACGACCCAAGTGCCTTGTTTAGTCTTGTTGTTAAACTAGGGGTCTGTACTATTGGCCAGAAAATACAGTTCTGCTCACTTCTAGGGACTGGAAGTGCACGCAAATCATCATTTCGATATTAGCTATTTGTTTTTAAAATGAATAATTTGTTTAAAGACGTTGACCAGAATTTCTGGGCTAATATTAAGACTTTTGCCATCTTCCCTCTTTTAGAAAGTGGGCTATGGGGAGTTACTGTTTCATGAGTAGAGAGAGTCTCACTTCGGGCTGATGGAGGTGGATGGTGGTGATGGTTGCACAACCATGGGAATGTATTTAATGCCACCGAATTGTACACTTAAAATGGCAATTTTTATGTATATTTTATCACAATAAAAAATTTTATAAAAGAACAATGGGGAGGAAAGGAAAAAAGTAGACTAGCATTTGTAGGGGTGGAACCAGGGCTTCGCCCAAATTACAACCCACCCCTCATTTTCCTTTTTCTTTTCTTTTTTTTTTTTTTTTAAGATTTTTATTTATTTGACAGAGAGAGACACAGCGAGAGAGGGAACACAAGCAGGGTGAGTGGGAGAGGGAGAAGCAGGCCTCCCGCTGAGCAGGGAGCCCGATGTGGGGCTCGATCCCAGGACCCTGGGACCATGACCTGAGCCGAAGCCAGTCGCCTAACGACTGAGCCACCCAGGTGCCCTCATTTTCCTTTTTCATGCTGCTTTCTCCAGATGTCAGATCTTTTCGGGATGGCTCCGGGCATCTGCCTGGCTCCAGCCTTCTAGTACTACGCCTCTTCAGAAATATTCTTTCCAGAAGACTTACCATGGTTGAGAAAATATATTTGCAGTGTTTCCCATTAACCCTGAATGTAATTTACCGGGACCAGAACTGTGAGCTCATTGAGGGGCTCCCCCTCTTAGACTTTAATTCCTTTCAACAAATGTTTGTTATGCTATTTTTGGGACAGGGGAGAGGTTTCTTCTGCTTCCTTTCTGTCCTCCATTAGCAGTGTTCTTCTGGCCTCCCGAAGGTTCCTCTCTTCCCTCTGAACATGTTGTCTGTGTGAGATCATATACAGAGTGCCTGGTGTGGAGCACATGGTACAAATTCAGATCATTTCTATCTTTTCCTTCTACTCCCTCCATATATATGTGCATGTATATATATATGTACGTATACATATATACACATGCATACATATATATACACATACATCTCTGTAATTGAGATACGTATTTTTAAGCTGTTTTTTGTTGTCCTTGAATTTTTTGTGCATTACCCTATCTTGCTTTTTGTGCATCTCACAGTTCTTTCTTCATCGGCTCCCATCTTTAAAAAACAAAAACAAAAACAGGAAAGCAGGTTTTTTTTAAAAAAAACTCATTATTTGAAGTGTGACATGATGGGTAATATTCATAATCTTATAATATTCTTTGAAACAGTAATGGAAGATCATACTCGGACCTGTAAATGATAGACACAGGTTTGTCTGGGTTTGCATTTTTCCGCTGCACGTGATTGTGCTCCTCCAAGTGCCTTTACTGCATCTTAACCACTGGGCAGGTGGTACCGCTCAGTGTTTTCTTGGTTTATAGCACTCCTTACTGATAATGTATGTTTTCGTCCTCTGTCTTTCCCTCTACCTGTCTCTTAGCTCAAGAGGGCCAGTAGTGAGGACATGCTCAACAAACCAGGAAGTACCACCGCTTCCGGGGTGGCTCGACTGAAAAAGACTTCGACAGCTGGAGCCATCTCTGAGCTTGCTGAGAGCCGCCTGAGGAGCAACCCAGGTAGGAAGGACCCAGGTGGGAAGACCCCAGGTGGGAGGGCCCCAGGGGGGCCCCAGGCAGGAAGACCCCAGGTGGGAAGGACTCAGGCAGGAAGGTCCCAGGCAGGAGGGACCTAAGCAAGCCATTCATCTTGGCGCTATGAAAAACCTTCCACGATTCCTGCATCCCTCCCCTCATCAGATGTGTGTTACTGGCCCTCACTCTGGGCCAAGATGGGGGTTTAGGCAACAATGTCCCCGCCCACGGGGACGTTACATCTAGTGAGGAGACAGACAAGAAACAAAAGGTAATGAAGAAGACTGGCTCCCTCTGTCCCTGCAGCAGTCCATCTGTCACCACGTGTGTGAAAGGCGCTCTACCTTCTGGGGCTGTCTTGGTGTGAGGTGCGTTAGCTGAGTGAATGAAGCCTGCAGGCCTCTCGAAGACGTGGGTGTACGACATCCTTCCTGGATCCTCTGGAAAACTGGAAAAACCCTCTGAGTCATTTAGGTGGTGGTGGCCACGGGAACCCGCGAACTTTCTGTTTCCCTGGTTTTCTGAGAATCAGAAAAAAGGTTTTTTAACCATTGTATTTGAGTTCAGAGCATGGGAAGCATCAGAAATGTATTTAATTTTCTTTGGGCACACATATATAAGAGAGCTAAGATTTCCATGGTCCAACCGTTACAATGCAGATCTCCGTGCATTGCTAAATTGTCTAAGATGGGAAAATAGCTGAAATATGTCATTATTAATTTATAATGGAGCTTGAACAGTAGTATACTTATGATTTTTGCATTCTGCATAAAATACCACAACCCAGATTAGCTTTCAAAGGTGTATTTTAATTTACTCAGTTTTCAAAAAGTTGAATCTACGAAGAGTATATATGACTTTTTTTGGGGGGGGGATGTAAGGGCCTCATATTTCTATACATTGGTTATACTATTTTAAGGACTGGTTTCATACTAAATACAGACATTTGGTTTTAAAAATACAACAAGTAAAAGTACAACTTCTTTTTATCACGCCAGCCTAAACATTAATTCCAAAAGTTAACAAAGCACCGCTAAAAAAAAATAACAGAATCCTCTCACTCTCAAATATTGAGGTAAAAATGTGGGATCGAAATATTAGCAAGTGGAATTCAACAAGAAATTAAAAGAATAATAGTGTAGATCACAACCAACTGGATTTATGCTCTCCAAGAATGTGTTAGTATTTGGAAATTTAGGAATATAATCTATTTACAACATTAATAGACCAAAGGAGAACCATTGGTCATCTCCATAGAGATGGAAGACGTGTTTGGCAAAATTAGCAATCTTTCATATTTAAAAACAAACTTTTGGTATACTATAAATGTACAAATACTTCTCTAGTGGGGTTAAAATATATGTATCCCAAGCCAAAGCTGGAACTGTCCTCAAGGGTGAAATCCTGGAAGTATTCCCATTAAAGTCAAGAATGATTCAAGATTGCCTCATTACCAGTGCTTATCTAAATTTTTCTGCAAGTATTAGCCAAGGCAGTGAGACAGGAGATCTCCAGCTACAGAAATATCAGAAATGAGGAAACAAAATGATGATTTTCTGCAGAGGATAACATTGTACTTGAGAAAAATGCTTAGAATTTCCTGGAAATTGTATCATTAGAAAAAACTTAGAATGTCCTGCAGATCTATTAGATACAATAGGAATTTAGCATGTTGTTGGTTATAGAATTTCAAATATAAATAGCTTTCTTATCAGTGACTGGTTAGAAGGGATAAATAACACAAGAAATGATCCTCTTTATAAAGGAATGTAAAAGGTAAAATACCTAGGAATAAACTTAATATTACAAGACCTACATTTTTTATTTTTTTTTAAAGATTTTATTTATTTATTTGACAGAGAAAGACACAGCGAGAGAGGAAACACAAGCGGGGGGAGTGGGAGAGGGAGAAGCAGGCTCCCCGTGGAGCAGGGAGCCCAATGTGAGGCTCAATCCCAGGACCCTGGGATCACGACCTGAGCCAACCTGAGCCAAAGGCAGACGCTTAATGACTGAGCCACTCAGGCGCCCCTAGCCTACACTTTTTTTTTTAAATCTTAAAACTCTTTTGAAGGACATAAAAGACGTAAATAAGTAGAAGGATACACATGGTTCTTGAATAGGAAGGTCAAATATAATAAAGATTGAATTTAATAAGTATAATATCTTAACTATAATAACATTGTCTAAATTATTCTATAAATTCATTTTCATCCCAATTAAGATATCAGCGGGAATTGACTGGGCGCGCAAACACTGGTAAAATGATACTGGGTTTATCCAAAACAGTGATTCTCAATGGGGGCCTTTTGCCCTCCACCCTAACCCAAGGAACAACCAGCAATGTCTACAGATATTCTTGTCATAATTAGGGGCCTACTGCTGACATCTTGTGGGCAGAGGTCAGGGATGCTGCTAAACATCCTACAACGCATCGGACAGCCCCCACAATAAAGAATTATCCAGGCCAAAATGTTAATAGTGCCTCTGTTGATAAGCCCTGATCTAGAAGACTAAATATTCCAGAATAACCAGAAAATCTCTAAAACACAGTAATCAAGGGACTAAGTTTAAACATCTTGGAACTGGAGAATAGATATGCAATTCAGTGGAACAGTGGAGAAAGTCCAGATTACACCTAGGGTAGTATATATACAGGATAGAATGGGATAAAAGTGGCATTTTATATCAAGCTAGATAATTCATTGGAAAATAATGACTGATTGGGTCTTTAGGAAAAAATAAAGCTGGATCCTGATCTCATTCCTCTCATCAAAATAAATTCCAAGTGGATGAGAGAGTTCGATCTTAAAAAGCGAAACCATGAACGTACAAAGAGAAAACCTCAGAGTCAGTTTGTAAAAGTCTTGGCCTTGGAGGGTCCTTTCCAAGTAGGAACAAACACAATAGCCATATAAGAAAAGATGAAAAAAAAATCACATAAATATAAAAACTTGCTTTGTAAAAAGCGGAAGTTTTTGCAATACAGGCAGCAAAAGGCGTGTTTACACAGAGCTTATATAAATCAATAAGAAAAAGAAAAATGATACAATGAAAAATGGCTAGTTCACATTAAAAAGTAAAAACAGGCACTAGAAAGATGCTAAGTCTCACATAGAGGTAAAGAAATGTGACAGAACAAGAATTGGATATACTATTTCCTCTCATCAGTGAGCAAACATTAAAGGCATTTCTGGTGTTATTAAGGGCAGGGGGAGCTAGGACCCCACCTATAGTTGATGTACAAGGATAGTTTGATAATATCTGTCTACGTATGAAATATGTATAATCTTCCACCAAGGATCTCCTTGGCATTTAATATTACTGATTGACTTGAAAGAGGATGGCAATACGTGTGGACATGCTGCAGCATTATTATAACTGTAATTATAACTGTAATACACGTAAGCGTGTATCAGTACAGAGCTGGTTGCATAATGCAATTTTGGTCCAGTGGAATAGTACGCAGCCTCGAAAACGGACACAGTAGATTCGTATGTACCAATAGGGAAAGATCAAAGTACGTTATGAAGTGGGGAGAAGACCATGGTGCCTATGGCATGACCTCATTTGCTTTGATTTTTTTTTAAAGTATACATTAATTTAATATTTGAAATCATAACTTTTTTTTCTGGAGGGATTAAAAATGGTTATCTTTGAGGAGTTACCAGAATTGAAAGTGGTGGGGGGAAAGACTTCATATTAGATCTTTCTATACTGTTTGAAATTTTTTAAACACATACATACAATGCTTTAAAAATTAAAAACAGAGTAAAATACAGGTCATAACTTAAACTTTTTTTTTTTTTTTTGCGTTAACCAAATCTTCCTCTTCTACTTGCCTTTTGTGGTGTTTATTAACCATTTTGTTGATGAGCTGTTTAATTGTTTGATCACAGCATGTCCTCCCTTTCTTCAGGATTCCAGAGAAAGACTTGGGTTTAATCCTGGCTCCTAAAGTGGGCTCACTCCCACAGTCCCTAGGGCATTAGCATGCTTATTTGTCAAATTAAGGAAATACCTGCATATCTGCTACATGGTGGTGTCCGTCAAGACAAAGATCTTGAGTATGTTGTCTGTCCTCATAAACTGTAATGGGCTATTGGTATGCAAGGTAAAATTGTTATTCCTATAGTTTCTATTCGAATTCAGTTTACCCCCTTCTTTATTCCAATGAAATTATGTCCTTTGAATTAATAGAGTTGAATTTGAAAATTACATTTTGTCTCTGGAAATTTATTTTTAAGGGTAGGCAGTCCTCAACAATTTTTTAAATCAGCTTTTGGACAGCTGGTGCTCTTGTGCATTTGTCATGTGTCCCCAGACTGCCTCATTCATGGTGAATCCAGACCCGTGCATCTGCCCGTGAGCCAAACTGTGGGGTCTCATGGTGATGATGCCCCTCAGCCAGTGCTTCTGGGCTGTAGGTGCTCCCACCCCTGCAGTGGTCCAGGAGTGTGAGGTGGTCATTTGAATGCTGGATCACATTTTGTTTTTTTTTTTACACACACAAGAAACAGGGAAACAAAAGTGCTCGCACTAGTAATGGGTGCAGGTTTTTAAATCTCACTACCATGGAGACAAAGATGGGAATGATTTAGTGTATTAGAAATGGCACCCCCGCATCGGATGCTGGACTTTACCAGACTTCCATCAGTTCTCTCCACGTTGAGCCGTAAAGAAAAAGAATGAAAGAAGGGCCAGACGAGTTTGACTTTGTAACTCCCACGCCCACCCGAAGCTTCCACGCCCAACATCCACTCCTACTGATTTTCTAGATCAATATTATCTACCCATCTGTGTTACAGCCCAGATATGTTCTTCTTCCTTTTCTCCCTAAGGTGCCCTTTGTGTATATCTCATCTTACCCTAGGGGAGTAGATTTAGAGAACAGAGTGGTCCCTTGTGTGTAGGTAGACTGCTGCCCTCCCTGCTTACCCCATTTGCGGCTCCATCTCCAGGGTCCCAGGAAATGTTGTGCGCACCCGCAAAGCTACAAAGGAATCCAGCCACTAGATGGCAGCCTTGCCAAAAGTCAGCCGTGCCCTTCCGCTCTGAGCCCGGATTTTCAGGAACCCTGTAACTACCAGACTTGAGAAACAATCCTCCTTTTTACTCATTCATTAATTCAACAAATATTTTTGAGTGCCTGCACATTTTATGTGCCCAGCACTGTCGTAGGAAAAAGGAATCATCAGTGAGCAGGACAGAGACACCTGTGTTCTTGGAGCCACATAGACAAGATGTGGAAGAGGTGATGAAGTCAGCCAGGTAGAAAGGGGTGACCCATCCAAGAACAGTGAGAGGCTACCGTGGCTTCAGCCCCATGCGCGAGGTGGACAGCAGTGGGAGACCAGGGCAGAAAGGCCAAGGAACAGAAGAGTGACGTGATCTGACCTCATTCTGAAGGGAGTGCTTGGCTGCTTGCTGAGCACGGGCGAATGGAGTGGGAGGCCAGATCAGAGGCTGGCAAGGAGGTGGCCTGGGCTGGGCTGTAGCCGTGGAGCTGGGAGCCACAGTTGGCTTCTGGGTATACTTTGAAGGGTAGACTCAACAGCTCTAAACTCTCCTGATGGGTTCTTATTTTTTTTTAATGATTTGATTTATTTGAGCAAGAGAGCTTGAGCCGGGGGAGCGGCAGAGGGAGAGGGAGAAGCAGAAGCAGACTCCATGCTGAGCAGGGAGCCCGATGCGGGGCTCAATCCCAGGACTCAGGGCACAGCCTGAGCCGAAGGCAGATGCTTAGCTGACTGAGCCACCCAGGCGTTCCTGAATTCCCTTCCCTTTTTAATGCTGAAGACTATTACATCGTATGCATACACCACATTGTTTATCCATTCATCCATCAGTGGACATCTGTGTCCTTTTCACCTCGTGGATACTGTGAAGAACGTTACTATGGACATGGGTATGCAAACAGCTGTCTGAGTCCCTGCTCCTGATCCTTTGGGTTTTATACCTCAGAGTGGGGATTGCTGATTCTCCCAGTGGGTTTGAGGTAGATGGAGGGTCAGATTTCTGCCCACAGGTGAGACCTGATGGGTGCCCAAGGGATGACATTGAACACCAGTCCCTTCTGGAGACAGCACTTGGCCAGAGGGAGGTTCCTGGAGCCACACCGATGAACGTCATAAAAACTGGCGCTGCACAAAAGTGTTCATTTAGATGGTTCTGTACATGGCACACGCGGGAATGAAAAGAATGGCATTATTTTAAACTGCTGTCAGTGTTTTCTCAACGTTAAGCGAAGGGAGCCAGCTGCACCTTGGCCAAGCTCTGTGTTAACGTTCACAGGATCTCAGACATCGCAGGAGACATCCCAGCGTCAAGGCAGGCGCACGTCCAAAAGGGCACCGGTGTCCTCGCCCGCCCACGTGCCCGTCTGTTCCCCAGTGAGCTGCCTCAGACCCAGCGTACCTAGGCTCCAACCTAAGATGCTTGTCCTCTTTGACGTGAGAAAGCACCAGCTCCTCTAGCTCAGAAGGTGGATATTCGGGGCGCCTGGGTGGCTCAGTCGTTAAGCGTCTGCCTTCGGCTCAGGTCATGATCCCAGGGTCCTGGGATCGAGCCCCGCATCGGGCTCCCTGCTCAGCGGGAAGCCTGCTTCTCCCTCTCCCCTCCCCCTGCTTGTGTTCCCTCTCTCACTCTGTCTCTGTCTGTCAAATAAATAAACAAAATCTTTAAAAAAAAAAAAAAAAAGAAGAAGGTGGATATTCTTATTGCCAAGTCACATGCGAAGAAACGGGGCTCACACCCAGTCCGAATTCTTTCCTCTGCCACATCATTTGCCGGGGGTGGGGAGACTTGTTTTCTTCCGCCATCATCTCCCTCTGGTAATGGAATCGCTACCAATAGCTTTGTACACGGTGTGCTCACCACTCTTCTAAGTACTTGATACATATTATCTCCTTGAGTCTTTGCAATAACCCGAGGACCCAGGATCATCACTGTCCTTGCCGCTTTATAGATCAGAGAGATCATGCAGACTGTGCAAGTTCATGCTTAGTAAATATCGGGACCGGGACTTGCCGATGAGGAAACAGAGCCCGAGAGAACGTGGCACGGGTTGGCTTGCTGGCATGAGAGTAGAAGTAGAAGGATGCTGGAGGTCTCAAGACTGAGAGGACAGAGGGTGGGTGGGTCAGTCCCTGGCACAGGGCGGGGGGCTTCATGAGCCGGGATGTGGGGGACTCGAGAGACTGGGCTGGGGGGTGGTCAGTGGATGACAAGGAGAGGAAAGAGGATGCCAGGTCTCACATCATGAACTTCAGAGACGGAGGCGGTGCCTTTCGCAGGGTGGAGACGAGACCGCTGCAAAGTGACAGTTGGGGGTGGAGACGACACCCACACCAGCTCCTGGCCCACGGATTCCGGAAATGTGGGAAAAGGAACAGACTGGCTGGAAAAGGAAGCTGTGGGAGTCATTCAGCCTCGGAAGTGATGGGACATTCAGAAAGGAGGCTCGGAATAAGGGGTGTGCTGATTTCGGTTGTGAGTTCCCGAGGGCCCTGTGGTTGTTGAGGGCAGAGGAGGGGGGCACTCCATTTGTTTGGGAATGAGAGCCTGCAAAAAAATCACAGACTGCCAGGAATGAGGGGGTTTTTTTTGTTTTTTTTTTTAAAGATTTTATTTATTTATTTGAGAGAGAGAGAGATAGCAAGAGCCAGAACACAAGCACGGGGAGTGGGAGAGGGAGAAGCAGGCTTCCCGCTGAGCAGGGAGCCCGATGCGGAGGCTCGATCCCAGGACCCTGGGACCATGACCTGAGCCGAAGGCAGACGCTTAATGACTGAGCCACCCAGGCGCCCCAGGAATGAGGTTTTTTTCTGTTTCATTTTTTTCATAATATTACATGGATCATTTATGATGAATACATTTGGTGGTAAAAAAAAAAAAAAAGTTTAACATTTCAGATGCAGCATTTTCATTTTTTTTCTATCTTTTTCTACATTTAATTCATTTTTTTATTGTGGTAAGAACACTTAACATGAGATCTTTAAGCATACAAATCTTTTTTTTTTTTTTAAAGATTTTATTTATCTGAGAGAGAGAATGGGAGACAGAGAGCGTGAGAGGGGGAGGATCAGAGGGAGAAGCAGACTCCCCGCTGAGCAGGGAGCCCGATGTGGGACTCGATCCCGGGACTCTAGGATCATGACCTGAGCCGAAGGCAGTTGCTTAACCAACTGAGCCACCCAGGCGCCCCTAAGCATACAAATCTTAAATAACAAATCTTTGAGTGTGTAACCCAGTATTCACTATAGCACGATGTTGTAGGGCAGATCTCTGGAACCCTGCACCCACTGAACAGCAACTCCCAGCCCCCCTCTGCCCAGCCCCCCACAGCCACCGTTCTACTCTGCTTCCACACAGAGAAGAGTTTGGGTCTTTTCAGTAACCCATATAAGTAGAATCATACGGCGTGTGTCCTTCTGCGACCGGCTCATTTCACTTAGCGTGTCTTCAAGTTTCATCCATATTGTACCCTGTGTAAAATTTCCTTCCTTTTAAAGGCTGAGTCATATTCTATTGGATGTAAGTACCGAATTCTCTTTATCCCCCCATCATCGAGGGACTAGGAATGAGTTTATCTTCTGGCAATGCCCGGGGTAGCCTGGGTGTGAGGAGGTTTTGAACTTGGTACTCATGTCAGTAAAGTCCTGGATTCTTGGGTTGATGATTCCATGGTCCTGCATGTCCCGGGAATGTGTGGTCAGTCAGGGCTTTGGAGTGGGGTGAGGGTTTTTTTCTGACTTTGCACAGAGATGCAAAGGTGGAGAGCTGGTTTGGGCTTGCCTCGGTGTTCTGGGTCCTCCTTGGACTGTGGTTCACAGAGGTGGGAGCTCTCCCTGCATCTCCCCCAAGAATATTGACATTTTTATAGTCCTTCCATTCAGAAATGTGGCTTTCTCTCCATTTCTCTGACTTTTCCTTTTCGTCTTTCAGTAAAGTTTGGTCTTCTTCTCTTCTTTTTCCTCCTCTTGCTATTGAGTTTATGTCGAGGTTTCATACTTTTATTACTATGTGGATGGGATTCCTTAGTCAGTTTTTTTAAGTAAGCTCTAGGCCTAATGGGGGCTTGAACCCACGACCCCAAGATCAGGAGTCGTATGCTCTACCAACTGTGCCAGCCAGGCACCCCCCCCAGTCATTTTTTTTAATATGGAATGCTTCATAAATTTGTATGTCATTTTCCATACTAACATCTGTGTCATTCCAATTTTAGAATGTGTGCTGCTGACGTGAGCACTCATTGTATTTTTTAAAAAGATTATTTATTTGAGAAAGAGAGAACGTGCATGGGAGTGGGGGGACAGAGGGAGAGGGAGAGAGAGAACCCTCAAGCAGACTCCCCACTGAGCGTGGAGCCCGATGTGGGGCTCGATCCCAGGACCTTGAGATCATGACCTGAGCGGAAAGCAAGAGTCAGACGCTTAACTGACTGAGCCACCCAGGGGACCCTCATTGTATTTTTTAAGTAAATACTTTCCTAATATTTAATTTGTAACTCCCTCCCTCCCTTATTGGTGCTAGTGGTTTCCTTCAGTGACTGGTTTCCCGTTGATTCTCCTGTGTTTTCCAAGTGAACGATTATATCAGGTGCAGATAACAATGCTTTTTGTCTCCTCCATTCCAGTAATTGTGACTTTTTTGTTGCTAAGTTTTTTATTTTAATTTTTTAAATTTATTATAACATACAGTGTTATATTAGTTTCAGGTATACAATATAGTAATTCAGCATCTCTATACATCACCCAGTGCTCATCATAAGTGTGCTCTTAATCTCCATCGCCTATTTCATCCATCCCCTACCCACCTCCCCTCTGGTGACCACCAGTTTGTTCTCTGAATTTAAGAGTCTGTTTCTTGGTTTGCCTCTCTCTCTCTCTTTTTTTCTCCCTTTGTTTGTTGCACTTCTTAAATTCCACTTATGAGTGAAATCGCATGGCATTTGTCTTTCTCTGACTTATTTCACTTAACATTATAGTCTCTAGTTCCATCCATGTCATTGCAAATGGCAAGATTTCCTTCTTTCTTATGGCTGAGTAATATTCCATTGTATACATACACCACATCTTCTTTATGCATTCATCTATCAGTGGCCACATGGGCAGCTTCCATAGTTTTGCTATTGTAGATAATGCTGCTATAAACATAGGGGTGCCTGTATCCTTTTGAATTAGTGTTTTTGTGTTTTTGGAGTAAATATCCAGTATGATTCCTGGATTGTAGGGTAGTTCTATTTTTCACTTTTTGAAGAACCTCCATACTGTTTTCCACAGTGGCTGCACCAGCTTGCATTCCCACCAACAGTGCAAGAGGGTTTCTTTTTCTCCGCACCCTGACAACACCTGTTGTTTCTTGTGTTGCTGATTTCAGCCGTTCTGTCTGGTGTGTGGTGATATCTCATTGTAGTTTTGGTTTGCATTTCCCTGATGGTGGGTGACATCCAGTAGTTATGTCTTTTATTTCTGATTTCTGCATATTTTGTGGGCAACCCTAGTTGTATTAAATGCTAGTGATGTCCTTGTTCTCATTTTACTGTGACTGGCTTTGCCATTAAATAGGATGCAGAAAGTTTGCTTGAGATGATGTTTGCATGTTCATTTCTCTCCTTCCTATTTTGCTCAGAGTTGTTAATAGGATTGGTGACGGATTGATTAAATGTCCTCCCAGTGGTCTGTTATTACTTTGATTATTGCTTTTCTTTTCACCCTGGACTCTCCCTCAGGAGATTCACATATGTGTATGTTTGGTCTTCTGGGTATGTCTTCCACATCATACGTTTTCTTTGATTCTTTTGATGGCTTTCATTCATCTTCTGATTTCTTTTTTTCCCCTAAGATTTATTTATTTATTTGAGAGAGAGAAAGAGAGAGCACGCACAAGCAGGAAGGGCAGAGGGAGAGAGAATTTCAAGCAGACTCTGTGCTGAGTGTGGAACCTGAAGTGGGGCTGGATCCTAAGACCCTGATACCATGACCTGAGCTGAAACCAAGAGTCAGAGGCTTAACCATCTGCACCACCCAAACGCCCCGATCTTCTGATTTCTTGAAATTTACCACCTAGTATGCTTTGCTTTGCATTTCTTTACTTCAGCTATTGTGTTTTTAATCTTTAGCCTAATTTCTCTGATCTCAAATTGTTTCTTCTTCACGGCTTCTTGCTCTAGCTTCGAAGCTATTAAAAGCTCCTCGAATTTTACTGGGGATGCAAATTAGAGATTTTCTAAAATGTCCTATTTCTTCCAATAACTTCGTTTCACAGGTGCATGTTTACCTGGGTTTCTCAGGTGGTTCCCCTTTTATGAACTTCCAAAACTTTCCATATACATCTAGTGATTTTTCTAGGTTCATCCTTTACAGAGGGAAGTCTGTATTTGCCCAGAACTGGAAACGAAAAGGGATTCCATTGTAGAAGATACCACTGAGGTGTAAGGTCCTATCTTTTATGCCCAGTTGAAGGAAGAAGGAAAAACGTTTCGCACTGGCCAGGGTGAGAATGGGGAGGCACTAGAGCCGGAAGTAAGTTTTGCCATTTTCTCCTTTTGTTTTGTTTTGGTGTTGCGTTGTTGTTTTGGTGTCTGCCGGAAGGTGGCGCTCTCTTCCCCTTGTGCTTCGCCACTGCTCATGCTGTTAGCTGGTCATGGCTTTGCTGCGGTTGTTAGCTGGGCCCCCGGTTATTTCCCGTGCACAGTTCACGAGTGAAATTCAGTCAAGGAGAAAAGGACCACCAGAGCGCCTTCTGAAGATCCTCCTTGCAGAGGTTCCAACGGGTGGTCCCGCTTCCCCCTTTTTTTAAATCAACAATATTGTCTAACGCAGCCTTTAATATCCTGGTATGAAATCCACTCATAGTATAACTTACCTATATACATTACTGGGAAAAAAAAATCAGTATCACGCCCTACCTATAAGGTACAGGAGAAATAAAAGGAAAAGAAGTTCTAACAAAATATCACGTTGTTTGAATCTGTAAATGCTGGAGGCTGAGTGCGAGTAAACAGGTCTGAGTCAGGGCGGGGCTCAGTGTCTGTCTGGGGTTCAAACACCCGCACGCTGTTGACGCCAATGACTCTCTGTAATGCTGACAACTCAGGGTAGATTGAGCAATGCAAAGAGCTGTCTTGCCTCGATTTGCTGGTTAGTTGCATTCCTAGAAAATTCAGTGCACAGTACACATTGTGTAAAGACCGTCTTTGTGTTGCTAAGTAAAATAGAGTTAGTTTCTGGGCTTGGATCATTATAAATAGTTTTTCCACCTCCAGGAGTGCCGGCCCCTCCTAAGAGCGGAGAGTGGGCTGGGCAGGCACACCCTGACATTTGCAAAGCCTGTGGTAAGAACACAAATTCATTCCCACTGTGTATTCCTCATGTTCTGATCAGTAATGAAATACCCTAGTAAGGAATATGAAGTATCAGGATTTCAGATGACCCGTTAGGTTGGGGATTTGATGAAAATAATTTTCTTGCTCATTTTCATTGTTTTTATCAGGCATGATTGAATTTTATGTGGCAAAGTTTGTTCTTTTTCTTCTTCTCAGCTTTTTTTCCCCTGTGTTCCATGTTAGTATGTTCTAATTTTTATCACTTCATGATTTATAATCCTCCTCAAAAATAAAAGAAAATGTAATCATACTCAAAGTATGTAGTTTTTATATAAATTTTCAGCAAAATGTAAATTAAAGTCAATATAAAGTTGAAAATGTATTTCATGGGTTTTTTTAAAAGATTTTATTTATTTATTTGACAGAGAAAGAGAGAGAGAGTTCACAAGCAGGGTTTTTTTAAGATTTTATTTATTTATTTGAGAGAGAGCATGAGTTGGGGGAGGGGCAGAGGGAGAAGCAGACTCCTCAGTGGGCAAGGAGCCTGATGCGATGTGGGGCTCGATCCCAGGATCCTGAGATTGTGACCAGCCCAAGGCAGACGCTCAACCGACTGAGCCACCCAGGTGCCCCTGTATTTCATGTTTTGAAAATAAACTTTTAATTTTGCAATAGTTGTAGATTCACATGCAGTTGTAAGAAATACTAGAGAAAGATTCCCCTGTACCGTTTACCCAGTTTCCCCCAATGGTAACATCTTGCAAAACAATAGTAAAATATCGCAACCAGGAAACTGACATCGGTACATCCTGGTTATAGAACATTTCCATCACCACAAGGATCCTTACTGTGGTCCTTTTATAGCCAGGTTCAGTTCCCTGAACGAGTCCCCACCCCCTTCTTTATTTTATTTTATTTATTTATTTGAGAGAGAGAGAGAATGAGAGAGAGCATGAAAGGGGAGAGGGTCAGAGGGAAAAGCAGACTCCCTGCTGAGCAGGGAGCCCGATGCAGAACTTGATCCTGGGACCCCAGGATCATGACCTGAGCTGAAGGCAGACGCTTAACCAACTGAGCCACCTAGACACCCCTCCGCACCCCCTTCTTAACCCAGGCAACCACTAATCTGTTTCATTTCTACAACTTTGTTATTTCAAGAATATTACAGAAATGGAATCATACAGCCTGTAAACTTTGGGGACTGGCTAGTTACGTTCAGAATAATTCTCTGGACATTAATCCAGGTTGTTGTGTGAGTCAAAAGTTTGTTCCTTTTTAATTTTTTCATAGTATTTCATGGTATGGCTGTACCACAGTTTAACGATTCACCCATGAATCTGGGTTGTTCCTAATTTTTTGCTATCATGAATAAAACTCTTATAAACATGCATGTTCAGGTTTTTGTGTAAATATTTTGTGGGAGCATTTCTCTGGGAAAAAAATGCCCAGGAGTGCAATTTCTTTGTGTGGTGGTTGCATGTTTAGCTTTTTAATAAACTGCCGAAATGTGTTCCCCAGAGTGGCTGCAACATTCTATACCCCCACCAGTGATGGATGAGTGATCCAATTTTTTCACATCTTTGCCAGCATGAGGTACGGTCACTTTTTTATTTTAGCCCTTGGGATAGGTGTGTAGTGATATTTCATTGTAGTTTTGTTTTTTTTTTTAAGATTTCATTTATTTATTTGAGAGAGAGAGAACACAAGCAGGGGTGAGAAGCAGAGGGAGAGGGAGAAGCAGACTCCCTGCTGAGCAGGGAACCCGATGTAGGGCTCGATCCCAGGACTCTGGGATCACGACCTGAGCCGAAGGCAGACGCTTAACCAACTGAGCCACCAGGTGCCCCTCATTGTAGTTTTAATTTGCATTTCCCTGATGGCTGATGATATTGAACATCTTTTCATGTGCTTATCGTATTAGAAAAATCTTCAGTGAAATATTTTGTTCATGTCATTCACTCATTTCCCAGTTGGGGTGCTTGATTTTTTTTTCTGTTGAGTCCTGTGTGTTCTTTATTATATATTCTACATCTAGTTCTTTGTTGTATATGTGGTTTGCAAATATTTTCTCCCAATCTCCACTTTGTCTTTTTATCCTCATAACAGGGTCTTTCACAGAGCAAAAGTCTTTCATTTGATGAAGTTGAATTGACCATTTTTTCTTTTATGAATTGGGCTTTTGATGTTAAGTTTAAGAACCCTTTGCCTAGCTCCAAATCGTGAAGATTTTCTGTGTTTTTTCCCTAAAGGTGTTATGGTTTTACATTTTGCATTTAAATATGAGATCCATTTTAGTTAATTTTTCTATAAATTATGAGACTTAAGTCACAGTTCACTTTTTTGCTCTGGATGTCCAGTTGCTCTAACACCATTTGTTGAAAAGCGTAAGGGTATCCTTCCTCCACTGAATTGCTTTTGCAGTTCTGTTGAAAGATAGTTGGGCATATTTGTGTGGATTTATTTCTGGATTTTCTGTTTTGTACCATTGATCTACGTGTCTATCCCTCTACCCATATCTCATAGTCTTGATTATTGTAGCTATATAAAAAGTCTTGAAATTGGGTACATTGATTCTTTGATATTAGTCTTCTTTTCCACAGTTGTTTTATCTAGTTTAGTTCCTTTTACTTTTCATTTAAATTTTATTTTATTTATTTTTCTTTTAAGATTTTATTTATTTATTTGACAGAGAGAGAGATAGCGAGAGCAGGAACACAAGCAGAGGGAGTGGGAGAGGGAGAAGCAGGCCTCCCGCTGAGCAGGGAGCCTGATGCGGGGCTCGATCCCAGGACCCTGGGATCATGACCTGAGCCGAAGGCAGATGCTTAACAACGGAGCCACCCAGGCGCCCCTCATTTAAATTTTAAAATAATCTCATTACAAAGAAATCTGGGAACTGGCATCTTTACTGTGTTGAGTCTTTCAAAACACAAACATGATATGTCTCTCCATTTAGATCTTTGATTTATTTCAGCAGCATCTTATAGTTTTCAGCATAAAAATCCTATACCTATTTTATTAGATTTACACTTCTTTCTTTCTTTTTTTTTTTTTTTTAGCAATTGTAAATGTTATGTGACCGTATTTTTAATTTTGGTGTTCATTGCTAGAATAATGAAGTGCAATTGATTTTTGTATGTTTATCTTGTATATTGCAAACTTGTTGAACTCACTAGTTCTAGATTTTTTAATTTAGATTTCTTGGGAATCTTAAGGTTGTATGCAGTTGACTCTTGCACACAGGTTTGAACTGCGCCCATCTGCTTATATGAAGATTTTTTTTTTATAAATACAGTAAAGTACTATAAATGTATTTTCTCTTATGATTTTCTTTTTTAAAATTTATTTATTTTAGAGAGAGCGTGTGCATGCACGGAGGGGGCAGAAAGAGAGGTAGAGAGAGAATCTCAAGCAGACTCTGCACTGAGTGCGGAGCCCTGACTCAGGGCTCAGTCTCATGATCCTGAGATCATGACATGAGCCGAAACCAAGAGTTGGACGCTTGACCAACTGAGCCACCCAGGTGCCCCTACCATTTTCTTCTCTCTAGCTTACTTCATTGCAAGAATGCAGTATGTAAAACATAATAACATACAAAATATGTGTTAATTGACTGTTTATCTTATCAGTAAGGCTTCTGGCCAACACTAGTTGTTAAGTTTTGGGGGAGTCACATGTTATACACAGATTTTCAACTGTGCAGGGGGTTGGTGCTCCTAGCACTGTACCTGACATATACCGTGTTATTCGATGGTCAGCTGTGTATGTACATCTAGACATAACATTGAGTCAAGTATAATTCTGAGGGGAAAAAAAACATATCTCAGGAAAGTAAAGCCTGAAACCCTGAGCAAGCTACTCCAGACAGATAGATTCTTTCTTTCTTTCTTTCTTTCTTTGTTTGATAGATTCTTTTTTTTTTAACTGCCATAATTCCTAAGTAGGGGATTCTATTAAGGAAGATATTTGGGTGTGTGTGGGGGGGGTGAATCACATTTCATTAAAATATCCATATTTCAGGTTCTGCTCTATGTTCTTTTACGTGTCATTTCATTTAAATCTCATAACTCTGTGAGACGGGTAAGATTTGCTTCATTTTATAGACAAAGAGATAAGAGAAAAATATCAGTACAACTGGAAACAGAAAAACCATAGAGAAAAATTAAAGAGACAAAGAACTGGTTCTTTTTTTTTTTTTAAGTAGGCTCCACACCCTCTGTGGAGCCCAACACAGCTCTTGAATTCACGACCCTGAGATCAAGACCTGAGCCAAAATCAGAATCAAAAGTCAGACACTTAACTGACTGAGCCACCCAGGCGCCCCACCCACAAAGAGCTGGTTCTTAAAATGATCGATAAAGTTGACAAACCTCCAGCAAGACTGACAGAGAAGAAAAGAGAAAATACAAGATGGAACAAAATAGGATTATTACTACAAACCCTGCATTCTGAGAAGGATCGAAAGGAATACTACAAATCACTGCACACATGAATTTGTCAACTTAGAAGAAATGGACTGACTGGTTAAAAACCATAACTCCCTGCGTGCAGATGACATGATTGTCTGGGAGGCTGTGAGGTTGGCACTAAGTTTCTTAGCAGCCAGAAGAAAGAGGGAAACCTGATTCATGGGGACAAAATGAAAAGAAGCCAGTTATTAATGAAACATACAACTCTTTCTGGGACTGAAACATACAAAAAAAAAGTCTCCTTTAGGAATCTGAAGGGAACAAGGGATTCAATATTATAAAATCAAAATCATGATGTAAAGCAAATATAATATGGCTGGACACCCCACTACCACTCAGTAGGTTAATATTTTCTCCTTTATTACTCTTAAAACAATTAGTAAATTTACACTCTCTAGGCAGTATTTAATCAAAACCACCACGTTCCCGTTAAGTTTCAGTTCACTTAAACCAAGCGATGCCCGCACCAGGAGAGAAGATTGGATTACGTGTTAGAGTAATAATACACCCGTAAACTCTGGGAACGGGGATATTATGTTATCAGTGATGGATGTTTATGTTAATAACCAGTGTCTGTTAACTGAAAAGTAGACAATGCACTGAATAAGTACGGCAGGGATCATCGTGAAAACTCAGGGACTATATGGTTATAGTGCAGGATGAGGACATTCCCCACTGTGATTGTCCTTTGTTTGAGCACTGTGACTAAAGCCCTTTTATGGGGTCAGCTGCCTCTTCTAAATCTCTGCGTTAATTTATTCTTCTAAGAGAGTGATCATGGGCGGTGTTCCTTTAGTTCCAGCTGGTTCATGGTCGGAAGGGCGCGGCCTGCTACCAATTCCCCAGGCTTCCTTATGGAAGAGCAGAAAAGGGAAGGAAAGAGAGGGTCCCACCGTGGGACAAGTTTTATGTTCCAGAAGAAAGTTCCACTGTTCTGGGTCCGTGTGATCATCACGTTGGTTGGAAGCGAAACTGGAGGTCTTCCCACTGAATTCATGGAACATTAAAGTTGCAGTCCTTGAACTTGGCCATGACCTTCTGAAATGTTCAAGTGGTTCAATGGAAAAACATGATCAGCTCTGTTCTCTTATGCTGCTTTTCCTGGCTGCGGACACACAGCACATTTTCAATGTTGTATTCTTTCTCCCCAAAAGTGTGTCTGGATGACTGAACTTGCTGGTGAATTGTCTTTGTTTGCATATTGATTTCCATATCAAAAGTTAGTTTCATACTGTGGAAAGTATTTTTCCCAAGCCGATTAGAGTACAGATAGAGTGTGCACAGTTGGTAACTTCCCCCCAACTGAACGTTGCCCCCATTTTCTTAATGCTTTTGGATGGGATATTTATCCTTATTTGATCCGTCCCAAAAGATAGCCAAGTTGTGGTGGTTTTATGCTGTAAGAATTAGTTTTGAAACATTAAGCCAAGAAATTTATAATCCGTTAAATCAACATATTTTTGATAGTCTATGTGCAGGGAATTATTAGGAGCTACATGTGAGATTGATGCCAGAGAAGCAGAAAACAAGACTTGGGCACAATGGAGTGACAGCCAGACTCTAAGAAGAGTCCAGCAGGACCTTCCTGCCACACCACAGCTGTGTGACCGTAAGCATAGTAATCCACCACCACCACCACTACCACTCCCGCCCTAGGCAGTAGCCAAGTCTGTGGATTTTGAAATGAGAGCAAGCAGAGGGGCACCTGGCTGGCTCCGTCGAAAGAGCACGCAATGCTTGATCTCGGGGTCGTGAGTTCGAACCCCATGTTGGATGCGGAGATTACCTGAAAATTTTAAAAAATAATAATAATAATAAAAAAGAAAAAGAGACGAAGAAAAAGCAAGTGGAAGGAATCCTAGAGCAGTATGGCTTATTCTCAGTGAGTTTTCCTAGTTAGTCCATACGGGTGCCTGGTGGTCTCTGGGTCTCCTTTTTAGGCCCTTACAAGCCATCCCTCTACACATCCGTTCTACCAAACTCTAGTTTCTCGTCAGGTGAAATATTAATTAATTTATTTGTTTATATTTTTATTTAGAACAGGTGATACAGTCTACACAATTCAAAATGGAAAGGGCACAGTGAAGAGATCTGCCCGTCACCGGGGTGTGGTAGCCTCTGGCATTCTGGTCCCCTTCCAGGGGTACCTGCTGTGGATGGCAGCAAATGTACATCCCCCACCCTGCTGTCTGCCCACGAACGGTGGCACACACGGACACAGCATTCTGCACCCGTGCTTCCTCTCTGAGCAGGTGTATCTTGAAGATCGTTCCGTCTCCCCACCACCGTTTTGTCATTTCTCAGTGGCTACTGATGGCAGCTCCTGACCTCATTCACAAGTTATCTTGGCATTCGGGGTTGTAATTTCCCCCCGGGGCCAGGGCATTTAAGCTCCTTAGGGGGTTTTCTTAGACTTCAGTTTCCTCGCACTAAGGTTTGACCTCCCGTTTGCAGGGCAGAGACCATTTGGGGGATGTACGTGCATGAGAGCAGACAGAATTTCAGGCAGGGCAGCAAGGGCAGCCTGGGGGCTTCTGTCCTCACCATTGGCAACCAACCTCAGCTCCTTTTCAGGATCAGCTTTCCAGGCCATTTATATAGATATATATAGGTTTCTGTCAACTTCGTATTCATCCAAGGCTATGTGTCCTATTTTTCAGGTTAGGCATGCCTTCATGTTTGCCGGGGCATATCATGAATAACTGTACTTTCTTTTTTTTCTTTTTTAAGATTTTATTTATTTATTTGAGAGAGAGAGAGAGCACAAGCAGGGGGAGCTGCAGAGGGAAAGGGAGAAGCAGACTCCCCGCTGAGCAGGGAGCCTGATGTGGGACTTGATCCCAGGACCTCAGGATCATGACCTGAGCCGAAGGCTCAGTTGGTATCCATGAACTGGGGCTCAGAAAACCACCTTGGAGAAGCATCACGTGTGACTGTGGACAAGCTGCTTAGCCTCCCTGGGTCTGTTTTCTTGTCTGCGTCACAATACCCATCTCGGGAAATAAAACGGTATCGACGAGGAACCAAGAGCAGAGCCTGAAATGTAGATGTTTCTATAAAATGGGATTTTCCCCTCCAACCATCTTCCCTAACAGAATTTCCTACTTAGGAATTACGGCAATTAAAATAAAAAATCTACCTGCCTTAGACTCGGGCTTCTTGCCTGGACTCCTTCAGCTTCGCTTTCCTGAGATGACAGGGTTTTTTTTTTTCTTCCAAAGTTACTGTCACTTGCGTGCTGTCATCCAATTCTTTTTTTTTTTTTTTGGTTAGAATGAAAGTTTTCCTTTTTGGTTCCAAGCCATAAAATTCGGGCCAGGTTTTGACTTAATATATGGAAGAATGTCCTAATAGCAAAGAAGCGTGCCCAGGAAATCAAGAATTCTCTGTTACTGCTACAAGAGGTATTCATTCTCCGACAAGCAACTCTCTAGTGGAGATATTGTAGGATGATAGGATTAGGATCTTCATTAAAGTCCTTTTCAGCCCTGAATGGGGTTGCTATTAGGGTCAAAGACCACCACTTAGATATTTCCTCTTGTCTCCTTCCACGTGGGAGACACCATTCCAGGCCCTAGGATTACAAGTTAGACAAGGTCCTTGATGATTTGCAAGCCTGCACCTCTGCCCCAACTTGCACGCATTCCAGAAATCTCCCTCCCAGCTGTTTGCTGAAAATGTCTCATGGATGTTCTGCATGTGTGTCCATCCATTCGTTGCTTTGACAAATAGAGTGTCTACCGTGTCCCAGGCATCTTTCTAGGTTCTGGGGCTGCAGCAGTTAACAAAGCAGCAAAAGAGTGTCTGCTCTCCTTGATTTCACCTTGCGTTCCACCCTCGTGGCACTCCGCTTCACTGCTGTCCCCAAGCAGAATCTGGGCTCACCCCGACTGCGGGACCATGTCCCTGTCACACCGATAAAATCCTTGTGGGCTCTTGGGTAGCCTCCTTGCCCTCAACGTGGAATTGTCTCTCTCTCTCTCTCTCTGTTCATATTTTATTGGTTTACATAATAAGTAAGTGATGTAAATAAAACCAGTAGGATGACTGGCATGCACGGGTTTGGAACAAACACATCTGACCCTTTGGAGGCAGACAACCCAACTAGTGGGAGTGGAAGCGCGCTGCTGTATGGGGGACAGGCCGACCGACTAACCGCGTTCACCTTGCCCGGGGCCTTGTTATGTCCTATCAAAAGGGTTGGTCATTTTGGCGAATCGGTGATCTGTGAAACGGTAGCAGGCGGTGTGCGAGGGAGCAAGTTTTGTATCACCGGAGTCATCTAGTCAACCTCGCAGCTCTCCTCACCCCACTTCTCTGCTCCAACACCTTCGGGCATTCTCCCCTGGGGGAGGAGGCAAGGCAAACCCCTTGCCTTGATTTGGCGTGACCCTCCTCCCCCCACAGCCTTATCGTGGTCCCCTGCTTTTGCCTTGAGCTCCAGTCCCAGGCCACAGGGTAGCTTATTCTCTGAACACATCCAGGACTTTTTCACAATCAGGCCTTTGTTCACCCTGGCGAACAAAGACGCGGCCCCGGGATGCGCATGTCCATGCCAGGCACCTCCCTCCCCTGCCCCCTGCCCCCCGCTGCCACTCTGGACATTGACAGAAATGCTGTTCATCGTGAAAGGAACAGCTCCCGAGAGCACCTGCTTCACAGAGCCTTTCTTGATCTCAGGACGGGATGTGCCTTTTCTCTTTTAGGCGTCCTCTGTTGCGCCGCATCTGTATTTCTGTAAGATGCTCGCCGTATGCTGCCTCGTGCTGTTTGTCTCTCCTGTCTAATAATGCTCTGTTGCTTTGAGTGGGACTCCGGCCTTTGGGCCTGCTGGCAGCACGTTCAGGAAGCAAGCCTATCCCGAGTGTGGGTGATGTCTCTTTTTTCCCCTTTATCTCTTCTTCAAAGCCTGTGTCTTTCTAGGCTCTATTCCTGGCAGCAAAGCATCCCTCAGGCTTCAGTCATGCTAATTGATTCAGAGTAAGGACCGGACTCTTTTTGGTTCAGAAATAATACATAGAATCTTGAAGGCTCATCCATTTATCTCCCTCGACTTAAAGAAAACAAAAACAAAAACAGCTATACTGAAGTGTAATTTACATATCATAAAATCCACTCATTTAAAATGTGCGGTCCAGTGATTTTTAGTAAATTGACTGAGTGACAACTGTCCACCACAACCGAGTTGGAGAACATGTCTGTCATCCCAGAAAGATCTCTCGTGCCGTCCCAGGCAATCCCTGTTTGGTCCCGGCTCCAGGCAACCACTAATCGGCTTTCTGTCTCACAGATCCTTCCTTGGATTTTTCTCGCCACCTTTTATCACTGGAATGATGACTGAGGCCGGTATACATGTTATCTCCCTGAGGAACTTTGCTTCTGATAACAGTTATGAAATTCTGTTACTCCCTCTTTGCCTCTCTCCCCATGTTCATGTTTCTCTTGGTTTTCTTTGCATGAACCTAGTCTCTGTTTAGCAACTTGGCCCTTGGCTTATTTAAGAAAGTTGAGGTTTGGGGACGCCTGGCTGGCTCAGTTGGAAGAGCATGTGACGCTTGATCTCCTGGTCATGAGTTCAAGCCCCACGCTGGGTTGTAGAGATTACTTTAAAGAAAATAAATTAAGAAAAAAAAAAAGTCGAGGTTCCTCCCCCATTAGAAAATGGAAAGCTTGAATGGTGTCACGTATAAAACAGATAGTAGATATTATTTATTAGATAAAGCAGTCTAACCTCCTCTAAGGCAAGGAAAATCTTGTCTCCTGTTATGTTCAGTATCGGGCACATAAAGCAACTTACGTTATTATTTTGGTAACAAAGAGTTTTTGGCAAGAAAAATGACATTGTTTTTATTGAAATTATGAAGGCTCGATAGCTTGAAACACATGTAGAAAAGTACAAAGAAAGTGAAAGCATGATCCAGAATGCCAACTCTCAGAAGCAAGCAGGGTTAAGCTATGGTGATTATCTTTCCCAACATCTCTCTCAGCATTGATACAGCTACAAAGACAATTATTGATGTAGTCACCTAGCCAAGGAGGCAGCTTTGGGTGCAGCGGAAATCCGAGCCAGACATGGGTGTCCTTGGGAGGAAGCTTGTGGCAGGGGCATCCTGTGACCCCATGAGGCACAGAAGTCATGGGCCCCAGTAGCAGTGGGTGGCTGGCACGCCTGGCCTGTGGAGCAGTTCCAGTGACTAGGACAGCAAGAGTGGGGAGCAGTGGCGATGGGGAGCCTCCTTGTGCAGTTGAGTGGACAGTGGACGTGTAGGTCGCAGCAGTTGGGCTTCCCAAGGGAGCTCTGTAGACAACAGAACATAAGGAGCACATGCTGTAAGTGCACCGAGTTCTTGCTTTGAGAACTTGGAAGCTGCCTCACTCATGGGACTCCCAGAAATAAATGGACGGAACTTTGCAGCAGGGATGATGAAGGTCAAGTTATAGTGGTGAATGACTAGAGCCAGAAAAATACCATTTGATGTTGTTAACATGACCCCATTTCTACTCCTAGACTTGTGCGGCCAAGAGAAGCATTAGGTTATGCAAATATTAGGTAGGTCTTCAGCCTAGGCCTTTCACACATAACGTGAACTTCAGAATCTTGAAGGCTGATGATGATGATTTTTTTTTATTATTTATGCCAAGCTCCCAGGGAAGGTGGTGGGTAGATAATAAAGCTCTCATACACTCAGAGGGTGGCCTGAACATGGTCACTAATGAGTCAGTGGCTGAGACAAGTACAGACAATGGGAATTTTTGCATGTAGGGTTTTATAGTGCTAATTATCATATCTCAATAATTTCATTTAGATTGTAGTGGTGTTATTCATATTTAAGTTAAGCCCTATTGAGGACAAAAATGTGTTTTCTATAATTCAAGAAGGATTTCCAAGATTTTCTTTCACAGTTTATCGTTACTTATTGCAAGAAACCATTTGCTTTTCTGAATCCTGAAATACTGGCCTCTCTGAAGATTCGGTGCCCAGCATCTACTGGAGGCAAAGAGGGATAGACTGGAAAAAAACAAAAAAGTGCTGTGGAGACAATAGGCCTGAATTACATTCTAGCTCCTTACTTTTAATCTCTATGTCCTTGGGCAAGATAGCTTAATTTCCCTGAACCTGAGTGTTTTACTTTTAAGAGGAGAAAGAGAAGAGCTACCAGGTCAGATCATAAGATTCAGCTGGACTTCCACACTAAGGAAGTATAGACTATGTTGTATAACAAAAGAAGAAGTAGGTGACTCAAAAGTTGTGGAATGTGAGGGCACAGTCAGGCCGTCAGGAATCCAGGTTCTTTCTGTCTTTCCGGTCTACCATCCACCATCCTGAGCGTGTTGGCGTGGGCCTCTGGCCAGCTCCCCTGGCCACCTCAAGATGGCTGCTGAAGTTCTGGTGATCTTGAGCTGAGAGGACAGTGTCTAGTGGAAGAAGAGCATCTCTTTCAGCACATCCCTTTAAGGGCAAGAGAACATTCCCCAACCCTCCCACCAGCAGACCTCCCCTCGTGTTGTTGGCCAGAAACGGGTCCACATATCGTCCTTAACCCAGTGGCTAGCAAGGAGAATGGAATCACCATGATTGGCTTGGACTGTGTCATTAAGATTCTCTTCTGGGCTAAGAATAATGTAATCCTCCATCAGTGTCACATCCAGGGAGTTCTTCAACAAGAAAGAAGTAGGAAAGGGCTGATAGTCCTGATAGCCCAGTGACTGTTATATCTGTGTTGCAGTGCTGCTTTGAGTTTGAGGTAATTATTTGGATCATGACTTTTTTCCCCAAAGGAATAGACTTTATTTTTTAAAGCAGTTTTAGGTTTACAGAAAAATAAGTGGAAAGTACAGAAAGTTCCTGTATACCCCTCACCACCACCACCCCCTTCCCCAAGGCATTAATAACTTGCATTAGTGTGGTACATTTGTTACAATTGATGAGCCAATATAGGTCCATTATTATTAACTACAGTCAAAGTTTATATTACGGTTCACTCTTTGTGTTGCATATTCCACAGGTTTTGACAAATACATAATGATGTGTATCTACCACTGGAGTATCACAGAGTAGTTTCACTGCCTCAAAAATACCCTGTGCTCCACCTAAGTCATCCTTCCCTCTCTCCTTCAAAACGTCTAGAAACCACTGATGTTTTCACTGTCTCCACAGTCTTGCCTTTTCTAGAATGTTATATAGTTGGAATCATACAGTATATAGTCTTTCCAGACTAGCTTCCTTTACTCGCAATGTGCGTTTAAGGTTCCTCCATGACTTTCTGTGGTTTAGTAGCTCATTTCTTTCTTAGCACTGAATGATATTCCATTGTCTGAATGGACCACAGTTTGTTCGTCCACTCACCCACTCAACATCTTGATTGCTTTCGAGCTTTGGCAATTATGAATAAAGCTGCCAGCAACATTTGTGTACAGGTTTTTGTGTGAACGTAACTTTCCAACTCGTGTGGGTCAATACCAAGGAGCGTGAATGATGGGTTGTGTGGTAAGGATATGTTTAGTTCTGTAAGAAACTGCTGAACTGTTTTCCCAGGAGCCTGTACCACTTTGCATTCCCAAGAGTGATGCCCCAGAGCATTCCTGTTGCTCCACTTCCTCACCAGCATTTGATATTGTCAGTGTTTTGGACTTCCACCATTCTGATAGGTGTGTAGTAGTATGAATCATGATTATTTTTAAGATTTTATTTATTTATTTATTTGAAAGAGAGAGAGAGAGAGAGCACACAAGTAGGGGGTGGGGGGAGGGAGGAGCAGACTCCCTGCTGAGCAGGAAGCCTGATGCTGGGCTCAATCCTGGGACTCCAGGATCATGACCTGAGCTGAAGTCAGACACCCAACCGACTGAGCCACCCAGGTGCCCCTATGAATCATGATTTTTAAAAAATCCAGGCACAGGGGGAAATTCGAACTCTGATTAGCTATTTGATAAGAAATTATTAATTTTTTCAGCTGGGATAATGGAATTGCGATGTGTGTGTGTTTTTTTTTTTAAAGAGTCCTTATATGTAGGAATACATACTGAAATATTTACCAGTAGAATAGGATATCTGGGATTTGTTTCAAAATAACTGAGGATAGAGAGAGAAGTGGATGATGGTAGATGAAACTAGATTGAGCATGAATTGCTAATTGTTGAAACTGGATTGTTAGGTACATAGAGGATCATTATAATATTTCTTTCTAATTTTGATTATTTGGTGTTTTTTTGTAATAAATGTTTAAAATTAAAGTTTGATGTCATGTTATTACAAAATAGTGGATGGACACTTTGGTGTTTAGTAAAAATATGAACTCTCTTATGGTACCTCCCTCAGATCAAGCCCAGTTCTTAACAGTATTATGGGGAAGAAATGAGTATATATTAAATAAGTATATGTGCTGGGTTAATAATTATTTAAAGAATTCTCCTAGAAACTGAAGAATCTTTTGGTATAATATAAGCAATTTTGGGGTGCCTGGGTGGCTCAGATGGTTAAGCATCTGCCTTCGGCTCAGGTCATGAGATCTTAGGGTCCTGGGTTCGAGCCCAGCAGTTTCTTACAGAACTAAACATATCCTTACCACACAACCCATTGGGTTGAGCCTGCTTCTCCCCCTCCCTCTACTGTTCCCCCTACTTGTGCTCTCTCACTCTCTCTGTCAAATAAATAAAATCTTTAAAATATATATATATGTATATATATATAAGCAATTTTACCTAAAATGATTTTAAGAATATATGTGATTTTTTAAAGCGATTTTTTTAAATTACCAAAGCAAAAAACAGTACATGCACATCAGAACAAAATTAAAAATATATGGACAGTCAAAAAAAGGACATAAAAGACATAAAAATCATACCCACTCAAGAAAAGTCACCCTTAACCAGAAATTTGAGGAACAATTTTCCAAACCCTTTCCTGCTTATCTAGATGTTTGCATCCAGATAATTTTTGTTTATGTACAAAAAATTAAGAATTATATTCCTAACATATATATTGTTCTGCTTTATCACTTAATACATCTGGCACATGGTTTTAGAGACCACATAGGATGCCATTGTGTGGCCGTATGATAATTTATTTAACTAGGCCACTTGTGCTCAACACTGAAGGTTTTTGCTATTGCAAATGGAAGGGAAGCAATGGATAGTTGTTCAGAGCACAGATTCTGGAGTTAAATGGAAGGGGTACTGTGCAGAAAAAAGTGAACATAGCAGGCCTGGGATGGCTATCCTTAGAAAGGCTGCTTGCAAGGTTGATGCTCGGCTGGCTTCTGGGAACTTGGACTTCAGGATGGTTTCCAGCACCCCGACTGATAGGCCTGGCTCACTGGGCTGAAACTGTCCCTGCAAACACTGTGGCTTATGATGCTGAACACCTGCTTTCCTTCTGAAAGTCTGGAGTTTTGTTAGGTGCCTATGGGCCCAGACCCCAATAAAGACCTGGCCGCTGAGTCTCTAGTGAGCTTCGCTCTTCTATACCATCATACTTGTGTTGTCCCAACCTGTTGCTGGAGGAATTGAGGCTACTTGGTATGACTCCACTATTTGGAAGCTTGCATCTGACTGGTTTCCTTTGGCCTGTGCCCTGGGTCCTTTCCCTTCTTTGTTTCCTCTCCCTGGAGTAAGTCCTAGCCACGAGCCCAACTACATGCTGAGTCCTGCCAGTTCTCCTAGTGAATCTCCAGACCTGGCAATGGTCTACGCAACCCCTGACCCAGGTTCGAATCCTGACTCTGCCACTTCAAAGCTAAGTAACCCTGGCCAACCTATTTACCTTCTCGGTCATTTTCTGATCTTTAATTTGGGTAAAAAAAAAAAAAACAGTTTTATCTTATTGCATTTGGGTAAGGAATTGAATAAGTTAAAATATGTAAAGTCATTAGAATAGTCCCTGGCATGGATTATTTCTCAATAAACATTAAGAATCATTATCTTGGAAGCTAGATGTTTATATATATTTGCAATTATTTCTTTTGAATACATTCCTAGAAGACAGATATGTACATTTTTTTCTTTTTGTGTGTTCTGATCATAAAAGGAAAATATGTTTATTGTTAAGGCATTAGCGATACTTGCTATAGAAAAAGAAAGTCCTCTATAACTCTATTTCTTCAGATAGAGTTATTTGTAGTAATTTGTTGTATACACGTCCAAATATATTTCTATATGCACAAATATGGACAATATCATATAGTATTTTTTAATAAAAATGGGCCCACATACATACTATTTTATTATGTATGCCTAAACATCAGGGGATCTTTATATTCAATGACTATTTCTAAAAACCTTTTTTTTCTTCCTTAAATAAACATTTCAAATATAGATGAAATAGAAAATACAGAATTTGGGGCACCTGTCTGGCTCAGTCAGTAGAGCACATGACTCTCCATCTCAGGGACATGAGTTCAAACCCACACTGGGCATGGAGCCTACTAAAAAAAAAAAAAAAAAAAAAAAAGAAGAAGCAAAAAAGGAAAATACAGAATTTCTCAACTTAGTTATACCTTTACATTTGAAATCACACATTGTATAAAATATAGGAATTTAGAGTTGCACTGTTGCCTTTTAAAATTAATTACTTTTAAAAAAAGATTTTATTTATTTACTTGAGAGAGAGAGCATGAACAGGGGTAGGGGCAGAAGGACAGAGAGAAGCAGACTCCCCACTGAGCGGGGAGCCCGATGCGGGGCTCCATGCCAGGACCCTTAGATCATGACCTGAGTCGAAGGCAGATGCCAACCAATTGAGCCACCCAGGCGCCCCAGTCTCCTTTTAAAACGGTTTTATCGGGCAACCTCTATCAGCATCTCAAACTCATTGATCAAGGTTGTTTGAGGATGTGCCTTGTTTACCCAGTATTTAACATTGATTGGATCCTGGTGATTAAAAATACATAGATTTTGGAGACATTTGGGGACATTTTTATATGGGATATATGCTGTATGATATTTTGAAAATATTATTTTTCTTGGATGAGATAATGCTATGGTAGGAGAATGAGTTAGGAGATCATGGTGGAAGTGTTTAGGGGTGAAGTGTCATGATGTCTGCACTGTATTTTCAAATGATTCAGTGAAAAGAAAAATGGAAGGGCAGGGAGATAAAAAGCAAATGGTAGAATGTTTACAATTGGTAACTGTAGGTGGTAAATATATGAGGGTGTTCACTGTAGTGTTCTCGCCACACTTTTCCATGAATTTGAAATTTTTCAAAATGAAAAGTGGGATAATAAAGACTTTCTTCCCCCTCAATATTATAAAAACATTCATCCGCATTTACTTCTAGGACTTTTATATTTTCATATCTTACAATTAAATTTATATTGAATTGGACTTTATTTTTGGCATAAATGGTGAGATATGGGTCTCACTTCATTTGAAGTGCTACTTTGTAGTAAATTCTTTTAAATCTGAGGTTTTTTTCATTTCCATTCTGTGGTAACCATACTGTATTTCTTATGTAATTTTATGGCATTTAAAAAAAATTCTAATAAGGTAAATCTCTCCTCTTTATTCTTCCTCTTATAATCTTCTCGTATTGTCCAATGTCTTTATTCATCCAGGTGAATTTTGGAATAAACACATCGAGTTCATGATTAATTTGCATTTTGTTAAAATCATAGATTAATTTGGACAGACTTGACTTTTATATAATTTAGCCTTCTCATTTCAATAACATTGGATTTCTCTGGGTATCAGAAAATCCTTCAGAAGTTTAAGTAACCATCACAGAGCTATTTTGTTTGTTAGGCTTTTAGCTGACAGAGTAAATAAATATAGTATTTACTTCACTTACTATACATTAGATATAAGGAATGCAAAAATTATTAAGACAGCATCACTGCCGCACAAAGAGTTTATAAAGAAGAATGGTTGAAATGTGGTTCTGTGGGAAAATACAAGCATTTACAAGGTATACAGAATTTTCATGAGGGAGAGAGTATTTAATTCTGGCTGGGATGGGTAGGCTCACCAGAAGTGACTGATGCCTGAACAAGAATTTATTTATTTATTTATTTATTTAATTTTTTAAAATTTATTTAGGAGAGAGAGAGCAAGAGCCGGGGTGGAGGGGCAGAGGGAGAGGGAGAGGGAAAGAGAATCTTAAGCTGGCTCCACACTCAGCTTGGGGCCCCACGTGGGGCTTGATCCCACCACCCTGAGATCATGACCTGAGCTGAAATCAGGAGACCAACATTCAAATGACTGAGCCACACAGGTGCCCCTACCTGAGCAAGAATTTAAATATTTTTTTAAATATGATTTTATTTATTTGAAAGAGAGAGCATGAGCAGTGGGGAGGCTAGAGGGAAAGGAAGAAGCAGACTCCCCACAGAGCAGGGAGCCCATGCTGGGCTCAATCCCAGGACCCCAGGATCATGACCTGAGCAGAAGGCAGACGCTTAACCTACTTAACCTATCCAGGCACCCCTTTGAGCAAGAATTTAAAAGATGAATAGGTACTTACCAGGAAGCCAGATTATTCTATATCAGAGTATCAAATCAGAGGGAATATAGCAGATATAAAAGCATAGAGGCCTGGGACACCTGGGTGGTTCAGTTGGTTAAGCATCTGACTCTTGGTTTCGGTTCAGGTCATGATCTCATGGGTCGTGAGATTGAGCCTCTGGTCAGGCTCCATGCTCAGTGGAGTGTCTGCTGGAAGATTCTCTCCCTCATCCTCCCCTGCCAGGGTGCTTGCTTTCTCTCTCTCTAAAATAAATAAATAAAACTTTAAAAAAAAAAAGAGAGAGAGAGAGAGCCATAGGAGTCCAGGAGGTATCTTGGGTTAGTGTCTTATTTAGCTGTCATAAAGAGACACAGGTTAATTGCTTAACATTTTATGGGATTAATAAAATGACTCATCAGTTTTCAAAACTCTGTGGATAAGGATGTAACTGTTCTATAAATTGAAGTTGTGTCACTGTTACAGGGTTCACAATTGTAGCCTTTGTCTATCATCTCATAAATATTTGTAGTCAACCATCTTTTCTGGGCTTATTCTTCACCTTTAAAAAAGGGGGTGGGGAGGCTGAACTTGATTTCATATACATTTCTGCTCTAAAATCATCCTATGCAATTTATTTTCCTTGGTACATTTGTTTCTGTGTGCTCAGTGCTGTGCTGGGTTGTGTAGTTTACAGAAATAGAACTATGGCTCCTCTTTTTGACAAATTAGTTTTGTTGGAGAAACCAACCCATGGCACTGTTAAAAAGAAGTAATGTGTACGAGCTGATTGGTTTATGATACAGCCTATAAATTCATTCGTTCATTCCCTGTTCTTAGGAAGTTTGCAATCTAGTGGGGAGACAATAAACCAGTAAACAAGTAAATATATAGCATGCTAAAAAGTGATATGCATCCTGGAGGTCAACGAAGCAGGGAAGTGTATACATTGGGGATCTGGCTTACTATTTAATGTGGTGTGACAAGAGAAGCCCCTCTTAATGGAATGACGTTGGACCAGAGACCTAGGAAGTGAAAGAGAATGAAACATATGGTCTATGTAATGTAGGAATGTGGGGGAAGAGTATTACAGGCAGAGGGAGCCGCAGGGGCAAAGGCCCTTGGGTGGGAGCATGACTGGCTTATTTGAGGAACAGTGAGGAGGCCACCGTAGCAAAAGCAGTGTGAGAGGGAGAAGGTGAGTCCACTGATGGAAGGAGGGGATGATTATTCAGGGTCGTGGAGGCCAGCGTCAGGGAGTTGGCTTTTCCTCCCAGTGAGACAGAAAGCTATTGGAGCATTGTAAATGGAGGTTTGGTATGATTTGACCTATGTTTTAGAAGCACCACTCTGTTATGGGAAGATTAGAGTATAAAGAGGCAGGGGCAGAAGACGGGAGACTGGTTAGGAGGCAGTTGCAATCATCCTGGTAGGATGGTCAGTGGCTTGGACCAGGTGGTAGCAGTGGAAGGTGGTGAGAAGTGCTGAGACGTGGTGGCATTCATGATAAGAATTCTGACATATTCCATTTATTAAGGAGCTGGAGAAGACTATATGAGACAGCTATGGAAGAAAATAAAGAATTTGGGTTTTTTCTAGTTAAATTGGAGATGCTTCTTAAGACACCTAAGTGGAGGTGTCAGGAAGGTAGTTAGTTAAATGAGTCTGGAATACAGAAGAGGGTACCAGGCTCAAGATATAGAGGTGGTATTTAAAAGCCACAAGTTGGTGGGGACAGCTAAGTTAGAGAAGAGATGATCAAGGTGGATAGAGATCGCTGGGCTTCGGGGCACTCCAGGTGCTAGAGATCAAGGAGATGAGGAGAAACCAACAAAGGGGATTGAGAAGAGGAGACCAGAGAGGTGGGGTCCTGGTGTCCTGACTCCTCCTCCCGTTTTGAGGAGTTGAATGATCAGCGGTGACTTGAGATGTTGATAGGTAAGAAGAGAACTGAGAATGGGCCATAGCGTTCAAGTAATGCAGAGGGAACTAGCCATTCCACTCATGATTTTATTAGTCCTAAATATTTTTCACTGCAGGATTTAGTTATTTCTGGCTGTTTTCACTGTCAGATTAACTATGAAAGTCGTTCCGGGCAATTTCCGTAAGTTAGTCATTTCTGATACGCAGCAAAAACAGTTACCACTAAGGATTGGTATGCATTTTTATTATTCGCGGTCGTATTCATCTTGGATAACCGGCACGTCTTTGTTAAGCGTTATTCTTCTTCACGTCCTCCTCAAGAGTTGCTCGTGCGTCCATTCGTTCATTTACCCAGGAAATCTCTCCAGCGCCTGTACCACGCCAACCCTAGGTTTTTCCTGCCCTGACATGAGATCTAATGTCTCACTCGCAGCATCTTGCCTTTCTCGTGGCCCTTGGCTTCAGCCTCCCCGCGGTGGGGTTTTTCCAGCCTACCTTGTCCAGCTGCAGTTCTCAGCGTCGGCCCCTAGAGGCCTGACGTCGGTCAGCTGGTGCGGCCCTCCCACGCGTGGGAGGGAACCCTTCGGATGCTCTAGAGCGATATGTAGATGAGATGGGAGGGCACTATGCAGATGAGATGGGCGGGACTCGCCGGGCAGGCCGCCTGGAGTTGAGGTGGGCGGGCCTGCGAGCGGGCGGTATGCAGATGAGGTGGGCGGGGCCCGCCCGCGCGGGCGAGGAGCGGCTCCGCCGGCGGCCGCTGGGAACTGGAAGGCGCCCGGCCCTTTCTTTGACTGGAGCGGACCCGCCGGACGCAGCTGCCTCGCCAGCCGGAGCCGGCGCGAGCCGCAGCGCGGCGGACACCCTGTCCGAGGCCGGCCACCTGGCCGCCGCCGGAGTCGGCCGAGCATGGGCAACCACTCGGGGCGGCCCGAGGATCCCGAACCAGGTCTGTGCTGTCGGCGGGGGTCGCGCCGCGCCCCCTCCCCGGCCCGGCGCCCTTCCCCCACCCGCCTTTCGGGCCAGCGGCCGCCGCGCTGCCCCGCGGGCGCCCAGGGGGCGAGTGGAAAGGTGAAGTTCCCGGGATGTGATTCTTGCCTTTGGAATGCGCCAATGGGGTTGTGAAATTACCTGTGTCTGTTCCGCGACAAGGAAATGCCACTCACTATAAACACGTACCTGGAAGCCCTGGGTCCGCCCGGACGCAGCGAGTGGGGCGGGCGGGAGCGGGTCTCCGTGGCCGGGAGCACGCAGGCCAGGCCCGTGGAGAGGGGTCGGGGCGGGGGGCGCTCCGTGCCGATTTCCCGGTGGAATCCGACCTGCCGCTCCTGTCTGCCGCCCAGACAGGGTCTCCAGTACCGTGCGTGTAGGCAGTTCTTGCAGACTTTCTGGGCATTTGCAACGAAAAGTGCGACTTGGCAGTCGTGTTCTGGTTCATTGTCCATTTTGCGGTGCATCATTTGCATATTACACACTTTCTGGAGTCCCGTGGAAGGTGGCAACCCGTCAGCAGATCCGTTACTCATCCTCACACCGAGGGCTTGATTGTGACTGTTTCTTACCCAAAATAGCCCGTGCTTATTCTGAGATACCAAAAACTTCGCCGGCTTTTCCGATTTTTATTTCCTCAGAAATTAAGCGAGCCTGGTGGAGAGTCAGCTGGGCTCTAGTTTTCATATTCTGGTTCATCATCCTGGCCTCCGGCACAGATTTAGATGCTGATAACCACGGGGTGTGTTTAAAAAGAAAACCAGAACATTTCTATTCTGTCACACGAAGGAAGTGGAATTTAATTTAGCCTCAAAAATTGCATCTTGGCTGATTGGGGAGAGATGGTCGACTTAATGCTGGAATCCTGGAGTGGCAGGTGGCGAGTATGTATGTGTTCCTGTGACAGAGTCAGAACCCTTCAAAAATTTCTCAAGGGTGTGATTTTTTAATTGGGGTTTGACTGAGGACGTTGAGGCTTTGAGAGGTGGAGTGACTTGTGCAAGTGACATCCCTGGCATTGGGAGCAGCACTGTAAGTAGACCTTTGGTCTTCGTAGCGTCTGTCCCTAGCTCTTGACTCACCTCCCAGTGCCTCAGCTGTGGGTCTTGGCAGGGAGGCCAAGTAGCCTTAGGCCGTATCCTTGGGCCTGGGCGGAGGTGGGGGTGCCTTGGACTGGTACAAGAACCAGGATGGAAAACTTTGCCCCACGGGAACACTATGAAGAAGACAGAGACAGGGTTACTGTGTAGATTACGTAGGAGTAACTCTAAATGACGCAGCAGGGATCCGAACTTCTTTGGGCAGAACAACCAATATTTGCAAAATAATGCCTTCGTCATAAACAGCGCTATGATAAACTCTTAGGTAAAGGATACGTAACATTTTAGAAACACCTCATTAGCACACAACTGCCCAGGTATGAGTAAAAACTCATTTTCTTTGTGTCACAATTGCGAAGAGACTGCCCCTCTTGTTAGAGCTTTTAAGAGTTATTTGGGTTCCAACTTCTTTTTTTTTAATTTTTTAATTTTTATTTTTTAAAGATTTTATTTATTTATTTGACAGAGAGAGAAACAGCGAGAGAGGGAACACAAGCAGGGAGAGTGGGAGAGGGAGAAGCAGGCTTCCCGCTGAGCAGGGAGCCTGATGTGGGGCTCAATCCCAGGACTCATGACCTGAGCCGAAGGCAGAGGCTTAACATCTGAGCCACCCAGGCACCCCTGGGTTCCAACTTCTAAGTGATGTTGCTTTTATTTTTTATTTTTTAAATTTTTTTAAAGATTTTATTTATTTATTTGAGAGAGAGAGTGAGAGTGAGAGTGAGCACGAGAGGGGGGAGCGGGAGAGGCAGACTCCCCGCTGAGCAGGGAGCCCGATGCGGGACTCGATCCCAGGACTCCAGGATCATGACCTGAGCTGAAGGCAGTCGCCCAACCAACTGAGCCACCCAGGCGCCCTTTTTTTTTTTTTTTTAAGATTTTATTTATTCAGGGGTGCCTGGGTGGCTCAGTTAGTTAAGCGTCTGCTTTCGGCTCAGATCGTGATCCCAGCGTCCTGGGATCAAGCCCCAAGTTCGGCTCCCTGCTCAGCGGGGAGTCTGCTTCTCTCTCTCTCTCTCAAATAAGTGAATGAATAAAATCTTATTAGAGAGAGAGAGAAGACAGAGAAAAAGCACAAGTGAGGGGAGGAGCAGAGGGAGAGGGATGAGCACACACCCCTCTGAGTGGACAGCCTGATGCAGGGCTCGATTGCATGACCATGAGATCATGACCTGAGCCCAAATCAAGAGCCAACACTCAACCGACTGAGCCACCCAGGCACCCCAAAGTGACATTGCTTAAAGCATTCTAATGGACAGGAGATGAAAAGGACATTTTTATGCCAGGAACTTACTTTATTGCATTTTTCAAGAATGAATATAATTTCACAATGGGAAATCGATCTGATTTGCTACACGTAAAGATCACAGTTGGAAAATCTTAGGGACTAGTTAGTGTTGCCTGAAAGTGTGAGTATAATTTTAACTGGTCTCTTAATGCTGTGATGAAATGCTGTAGAATGCATCCAAAAAAACCCAAAAAAACCTCTGGAAATTAGAGTTTTGTTAAAGATGAATGTATCTTCAATCTGCTTTACCATGAGGGCTAGGACGAGGTGGGAGCCTCCCACTGGTAGTTGTGGCGCATTGGACTAGAATCAGAACGAGTGATTAATGGGTTGTCAGAGCAAGGGGCCCAGAGATGAGTGGTAGAGGTAAGGGGGAAACAGGAAGGCTGGACAAGGGGAGAGCAAGTCTGATTTTTTGACGCAGTTCTTGTATTGTGTCACTTTTGTCGTTTGAGATGCAGACCTTTAAAAAGAATTAGGAGGGGTCCCCAGCTGGCTCAGTCGGTGGAGTATGCGGCTGTTGATCTTGGAGTTGTGAGTTTGAGCCCCACGCTGGGTATAGAGATTACTTTATTTATTTATTTATTTTTTAAAGATTTATTTATTTGAGAGAGAGAATGAGAGAGCACATGAGGGGGGAGGGTCAGAGGGAGAAGCAGACTCCCTGCCGAGCAGGGAGCCCGATGCGGGACTCGATCCCGGGACTCCAGGATCATGACCTGAGCCGAAGGCAATCGCTTAACCAACTGAGCCACCCAGGTGCCCTAGAGATTACTTTAAAAGAATTATTACTAAACAGACTTAGGAATGAAAGAAGTTCATTAGAGACCTGACAAACACGAAAAGGAGTGGGAAGCCAGAACTGAGCTGAGGAGAGTTTTACTTATTTATTTTTAAAGATTTTACGTATTTATTTGTCAGAGAGCGTGCGCACACAAGCAGGGGGGAATGGCAGGCAGAGGGAGAAGCAGACTCCCCGCTGAGCAAGGAGCCCGATGCAGGACTCGATACCAGGACCCTGAGATCATGACCTGAGCTGAAGGCAGACGCTTAGCCGACTGAGCCACCCAGGCAAGAGTTTTAGACCATGCTACAGATCCAACATGTGTGACAGGAAGCAGGGAGGCAGCAGGTTTGGGCAGGGAGAGCCTCAAAGAGCCATGCAGATCTGGTAAGGTCTTGGCCAGCTGATTGGGGGAGCTCCAGAACAGACTGCCCATTAGAGTCCCTGATGGGGCAGAAATGGCCAGTCCCCAGGGCTCTTGCTGTGGTCAGTCACTGCTGGAGGCGGCCTAGGAAGAATATACCTTCAGCTCAAAAGCCAGATTGAGTCCTGGGATCCTGGTGGCACTAAGAGCCAGAGGTGTCCGCTGCCTGCAAGTCCTTATAGCTGAACACTAAGTCCTTTCTCTAATAGAGGTCCAAGTGGCACATCTCATGGCTGCTGCCACAGGACCTCAGTTGCTTGGGCAGGGATGGTCTATTTAAAGGGCAAATGAGGTAAAATCTCCATCTTAGACCTCCCCTCCCCAGGCTTAAAAGGGCTAGAATGCCCCTCATCTTTTCCAGGTGGAAGCACCTTGTCCTCTCTAGGGCACACCCAAAGCAGAAGACAGGCTCTCAACTGCTGCTTCTTTTCTAGCCCTGGAGTTGGCCATGGTGGCAGCAAGTTTCCTCTTTTGTGGTGTCGGTGACCCTCTGAGTTGGGTCATTATGACTTATTGTGGTATTGTAGAATGGGCAAGAGAAATGGATCAAGTAAGAGACATGAAAATTTGCATAAGTGAAGGCAGCTAGAATGAGAACTTCCTACAAGTTCCCAGTTAACAGTCCTTCAATTTCCAACCAGGTTGTCAGGACCTGCATCGTAGAGAGGGCTGCTGGGTTTAGTTGCACAGGTTGTGCACTGTTCAGAGGCATCTCGGTATAAAGGGATGAGGGGGCCCAGGTAAGGTTGTATCAGTTCAGAGGAAGGGGTACCATTTTGCAGTTTTACCTGTTTATATTCACACAAAGGTGCCTAATATACTAAAGGAGGCCTTAGTCAAAGGTGAGTTTAGTAGGCTTTACCCAGTTTCACTACTACTACCTGATATTTGCTTACTGTTTATTTTAAATTTGCATGTATGTGTTTATTTTTTATTTTGTTATTTTTTTAAGTTTATTTATTTTTTTAGTAATGTCTCTGCCCAATATGGGGCTTGAACTCACGACCCCGAGATCAAGAGTCACATGCTCTTCCAGCTGAACCAGCCAGACGCCCCTGCATGTATGTGTTTAAACAATGAATACAAATGATATAAAACAAAAGTAAAAGCGTCTATTCATACCCACTCAGGTCCCACTTTATATTAGCTATAGTTGATGCTAACTGGTTAAAGACAAATACCCGAATAGCCACTTAAGACAGTAAAAGTTGATTGCTCCCTCACATCACAGTCTAGTGTGAGTTGGGGGCAGTCTGGGCAGTATATGGTTGTTAGAGACCGAAGCTGGTCAACATTCATCTTCAGTGCCCAGCTGCCAGTTTGCGCTGGATCTGCCCACAGTCAGGAGAAGAAAGAGCACACGGAAGATACTGCAGGAGATTTTAGGGGTCAGGCCTGGAAGTGGCGCACATCATTTCCCCCCGGGTTCCACTGGCCTGTCTCAGTCACACGACCCCACCTGGATGCTCAGGAACCAGAAAATGTCCCTGTGGAGTGCCAGGCAGAGGACAGCACAGATATTGGTGAATACTGGCAGTTTCTTTCAAGACAATCAACCACATGTGCGTCAATATTAAGAAAAATTTGATTGGAAAAATTGAAAGACATGTAAACACCCATATATATCCATCACTTAGATTGTACAGTTAACATTTTGCTACATTCGCTTTATATATCTGTCCATCTCTTCATCCTTTCATTTGTTATCCCACCTTATTTTGGAGGGCATTTCAAAGAAATGGTGGTTATTGCCATGATTCTACATAATACACTCTACCTGTACTCTTTTCTGACTTCCTAGCTTTCAAGGCTATCTACTAACCCTCACTGTGAAAGTTGAGGAATTAGTGCATTTTTGCTGCTATAGTCCTCTTCCCCCCCACCCCCCCAAAACCTGCCAGTCATACTTAAATTTTCTGAAGCTCTTGTTAGTATGGTAAAATGCCAGTGGTGGAATATAGATGGTGTGTATATAAAATGTAAAATTCTTTCAACTTTGCTGTATGAAATTTTCATTTAGAAAAATGTTTAGAATTCTAAGGAAATCTGTTGTTTACTACCTGTATTATTATTTCTTCTTCTTCTTCTCCTTCTTCTCCTCCTCCTCCCCCTCCTTTTCCTTCTTTCTGCCCACCTGCATTTCTTGAAAAACCAACTTAAACAGTGTCCTTAGCTAGGTAAATGAGGATATAACATCCCTAAATTTCTTCTTTCTTTTCCACATTATCCTCCATACCCTGTCCTGGTCTGCCTCTCAACCTTTCACGTGACTAGAATATTCTGTTCTGTAATTAGTATTATTAAATCTTGTGTGCATTGTCCATAGATTGATTCTAAAAGTTGAAAACTAACATATTAGGATCCCATATGTATTATTTACTGGAGAACCAGGTAGTACGTTTAGGTTTATAGAGGAGGAAATGTAATCTTACATTGCTTAACTTGTGATCTGTGGCAGATGATACTACTTTTTTTTTTTTAAGATTTTATTTGAGAGACAGAGGGTGTGAGAGAGAGCACAGGCAGGGGAGAGGGGCAGAGGGAGAGAGAGAAGCAGACTCCCTTCTGAACAGGGATGCCCATGTGGGGCTCAATCTCAGGACCCTGGGATCATGACCTGAGCCGAAGGCAGATGCTTAACCAACTGAGCCACCAGACGATATTACCTTAAAAGAAAAACAGGAGTAAGTAGCTTGGAAAGGAGTTAGTACAAATATTATAATTATTTACTTTTAAAATGATTTTAACATGCTTTTATCCTGTTATGGAGCTTCTCAATTTTACCTCCATTATTATAGAGATTTTGTTTTCTTCTTGAAGATGAAAAGCACGGTGGTTAAGACTTTGGGCTCTGGAGCCAGACTGCAAATCCCAGTTTTGTCACTTCCAGCTCTGAGACTTTGGGCAAGTGATTTAAGCTTTTTGAGCCTCAGTTTTTTTCATCTAGAAAAGGGGTTAGAAATATAACCTCCTTCATGAGGTTGTTGTTAAAACAGGTGAAAGGTTAGAGCAGCATCACACATAGAAAGTGTCCGATAAGCACGTTTAAGTTTGCACTTGGTTACCTTCTGGTCCTGTCTCACTCTTGGGTTAGGCCACTACTTCTCAGATCCTCCTTCTCTGTTTTTGCATTCCTTTTGCTTTGGCTGGAGTATTTCCTGTGACCCATTGTTGCCAAACTGTTATATATTCTGTCAATCTCTGTATTCACTTTTTTCTTCCAGACTTCCTGTTGGCTTTTAAAATTCCATTAACTATATTTTCTATTTCCAAAATACTTTTTGTCATCTGTTTGATCTTATTCAAAGCAGTTTGGGGCTTGGGGCAGGGGAGTGGAGTTGGTTGGAAGGCTTGAGCAAATGAGTTAATGGCTTCTGTTGGCATTAGTTTTAGATTTCAAGGATTCATCAGAGTTTTTACAATATTCACTAAGAAGAGAATATAATATACAGTTTTCTCAGATGTATTTTGTACCATAGAAGAATTTTAGAGTGGAACTAATGTTCTGAGAGACATACTTTGGAAAATGTGCTCTTTTAGGATTAAAAATGATGTATAAATCAAATATGAGTGATAATACATGAAAAAACCCAGATAAGATCAAATATATCTGTTACTGTAATAAATGTGAATGGGTTAAAATCTGCATTTTTAAAAAAAGAGCCCGCTCCTGTAGCTTAAGACAGAAAACAAAATTACATGCTGCAGAAAAGTATATTCTGGCAATACTTTGATTTTTAAAATTAAGTCAGTTAGACTTGGGAATAATTAAGCTTTCAAGGTCAGCATCTTGTTAGTCTATGTATAAGTCCAGAAAAATTTAATAGTCACCATTTAAGGGGATCTTTGATTAATATTCAGTTCCATTTACAAACTTGGTAATAAATTTAAAATATCTTAAATTGTGTTTATTAGTTTAATATATTTAGGTTCCTATTAGGTCTGACTGACAAACCAGTCCAGTTTTGTAAAACCTTATAAATTTAATAATTACATTTATAAACATAGTGATTCTTAAATCCTCTTGTATATTTCAGCACACATTCTCTCTATGTGGGTATATGTAGATGCACACTTTCAAATTAAAATCACAAATTAATGACTCAATTACACCTTTTAGATTGGAATCATGAGGCTGATCTGAACTCTTAATAGGTCCAATTCTCCTAAAGTTAAACATGGAATCCCAAAATGTAGGTATTTCTTAATACATAATACTGCTTACACACATATGTAATTACACAATTACTACTCTTTTAATTCTTTTATTTATTTTTTTTTAAAGATTTTATTTATTTGAGAGAGAGAGCATGAGTGGAGGGAGGGGCAGAGGGAGAAGCCGACTCCCCGCTGAGCAGGGAGTCAGATGTGGGGCTCCATCCCAGGACCCTGGGATCATGACCTGAGCCAAAGGCAGATGCTTAACTGAACCACCCAGGCACCCCCATTTAATTCTTTTAAATACTTCTCTACTTAATTCTAAATCATTCTAGGATTAAAAGGTAGTTTACATAAGCATTTTGTTATAAATAGTACAGGAATTTCATCCCATGTGATTCTGGGGGTTACCTTCTCAGGTTGCTGAGGTTTTTAAGCAACAGAGACCTTGGGCAGGGACAAGGACAGGATTCTTACCCTGGACTCCACATACCCACTACAGCCCATTTTGTTGTGGTTGGAGCATATTTGCTTTGAGCACATACAAAGATAGTCTATGCATGATAAATTTTCTCAACCTTTATGTGAGGATATCTATTATTTTGCCCTCATCCTTATTGATAGTTTGTATGGGTGTAGTATTTTAGGTTCAGGATCTTTGTAATCTCTCTGTAACAATGACTTCAAAACTTGAAGAAGGAGGTGGTCATAATGCCCATATACCTTAGATTTAAGTTATGTTTTCCTTAATTCTTACAGCTCATAATTGGGAGCCTGAGATCTTCATTCAAATGGCCACATCACTTGATTAGAGTTTGTACTTTTGTGGCACATAACAGATAAATATTTCTCATCTAACTCCAAAGACTTTTGACTTGATAGAACACTACCTGCTTTTCTTACACTTTCTGTCTCTTAAGGCGGTATCTTTCTTTTTTTTTTTTTTATTGTGTTATGGTGGGAATGAAATCTTGCCATTTGCAAGGCGGTATCTTTCTTTATAGTAATAGAAATGTGATTTAATTGTGGATCTCGCTCATGGCTTTGTTTGAGTTACTGAATCAGTCTGAGGAAACAATAGTATCAGTTAAAGGCCTTCCTCCCCCTGCCTCCACACCCACCCACCCACTGCCCCCCCGCCCACCACACACACACATCACAAAGTACCTTAAATCAGACAGGACCCTGTACGTTGATAAAAGTGCAATTCAAGAAGAAAAAGTAGCCGTTACGAAATTCATCACACTAACTAGCAAACTTTGGAAGTGACTATAGCAAAACTTACTAGAAATGCATTAAAAAACTCACGAGTAAAAATGAGAGAATTCAACAATATGTCTTACACAGTTTTTCTAAATTGTTCATGGTATGGTTAAAGCATTGATCTGTTCTATACCAGAAAGAAAACCTTATTGCAGTCTCTTAAGGGAAATTTTACTGGTCACTCTGTGATCATAATGCAATAAAATTGTAGATAATAAAAGTTGATATACAATGGAATATTATGCAGCCATCAAAAGGAATGAGATCTTGCCATTTGCAACGACGTGGATGGAACTGGAGGGTCTTATGCTGAGCGAAATAAGTCAATCAGAGAAAGACATGTATCATATGACCTCACTGATACGAGGAATTCTTAATCTTAGGAAACAAACTGAGGGTTGCTGGAGTGGGGGGTGGGGTGGGAGGGATGGGGTGGCTAGGTGATAGACATTGGGGAGGGTATGTGCTATGGTGAGCGCTGTGAATTGTGCAAGACTGTTGAATCACAGATCTGTACCTCTGAAACAAATAATGCAATATATGTTAAGAAAAAAAAAAAAAAGAAGAAGATAGCAGGAGGGGAAGAATGAAGGGGGGGAAATCGGAGGGGGAGACGAACCATGAGAGACGATGGACTCTGAAAAACCAACTGAGGGTTCTAGAGGGGAGGGGGGTGGGAGGATGGGTTAGCCTGGTGATGGGTATTAAAGAGGGCACATTCTGCATGGAGTACTGGGTGTTACGCACAAACAATGAATCATGGAACACTACATCAAAAACTAATGATATAATGTATGGTGGTTAACATAACAATAAAAAATTTTTTTAAAAAAGTTGAAATTTTAAAAACTTAGTCCATTTGGAAAAGTTTGACCCGAATAGAACTGAGAACTATAATTTATTAAAAAATGATTATGAAGTGCTCTGTAAAGTTACAAATAAGCAAATTCATTCCTCTGAAATTCTTTGATGTCCGAAAAGAAACAATGAAAATAAATCAATTACTATACTCAGAAATTAGAAAATAAACAAGAGGGTGCCTGGGTGGCTCAGTTGGTTAAGTGATGAAATTGAAAATGAAACTACTAAAATCAGTTCATGAAGAAATGAAACACTTGGACAGAAAAGTAATCTTGGAAGACATCACAAAGTAATTTAAAAGAAAAGCTGCAAAAATAATCCTGAACCTGGATGGTTTAATAGGTAAAGTTTCTCAAATATGAGAAATATAATTTCCATGCTAAAGTTATCTAGTGCATTGTTTCCCAAAGATTACGGTATTATGGAGGGTAGAAGTAATGGTTTAAGGTATATACACATGACTATTTCTTATTTTAGTAATTAATTTAAAATGTGTTAGAAAATTATATCTGGTACATCAAATCTCTGTTGCTTAGGATGAGGTTAGGCTAAAAAAATGAGCCAGTATTAAGTTCATGCAGAAAAATATTAAATCTATTGTAATAGGACAAGTAAATGCAAATACAGATAAAATTGTGAAGGTGATACTCAAATAATGGAAACTTGGAAAATATTCTGAAGTACATAAAAGATGGAAAGCATTCCAATTTATTTTCACAAAAGTAGTGCTAATACTACCAATGCTGTTCCTGATACCAAAGCCTTTCAAAGATAGAGCTAGCAAAGAAAGCCGAGTACATTCTTCCTGATGTTGATGTACGAGTCCTAGCTGAAATATAAGCCAAATTTAATCCAACCATATATTTTAAAAATATTATACCACTGTAAAAAACTGGTTCATTCCAAGAATGCAATAACACTATCCTATAAATTTACACCGACAGTAAATTGAAAGAGAAAAAAAATTTTCATCTTACTTTATGTCAATAATGTATTTAATACAATTTAACATCTACCTCAGAAACATTTAATAGGAATGGGGCGCCTGGGTGGCTCAGTCAGTTAAGCGTCTGCCTTCGGCTCAGGTCATGATCCCAGGGTCCTGGGATTGAGCCCCGCATCGGGCTCCCTGCTCAGCAGGAAGCCTGCTTCTCCCTCTCCCACTCCCCCTGCTAGTGTTCCCTCTCTCGCTGTGTCTCTCTCTGTCAAATAAATAAATAAAATCTTTAAAAAGAAAAAACATTTAATAGGAATGAATGGATCCTTTCTTAAGATAATAAATAAAATGGTCTGAAAGCCACAGACACCGTGCTTAACAGGAAACTGAAAACATTCCTATAAAGGTCAGGAAAATAATAGCGGTGCCCATACAGGACATTGTTTCTAAATAGACTAGCCAAAGCAATATAATTAAAAAATATATATATATTTATTGAATATGAGACAAAATTAGCATTATTTCTGGTACAATCATTTTCTTGCAAGAAAAGCCGGGAAGGTCAAATGAAAAACTATTAAAACTAATGAGAATTCAGTAAACAGCTTGGAAACGCACATATACACATATGCATGTACAAGCCATATGTATATACGTAGGGGTGTGTGTGTGTGTGTGTGTGTGTGTGTGTGTGTCTTAACAGTAGCTTTCTTTATGCTAGTAGTAACCTGAAACAGTGGTTTGTTAGAAGGTCACATTCACAGTATGAACAAAGTGTGTATAAAATCTGGGGAAGAAATAAGGAATGTACAAGGCCTCCGTGGTAAACTGTAAACTCTTAGAGATTTAGACCCCCGTGATGATGACACAGACATCCTCTGTTCATGGGGGTATTATCCTTCATATATTACGGGTTGTAAAATCAGAAGTCATTGCTGCATTTCGTAAAATGCCTTTTGGCACTTGTCTTGACGTTACGACTTTTCTTGTTAGACATAATGATGTCATGGATTTGAAAATTTTCACCTCATATGACATTTTAAATCCGGTTTTTCTTAATACCCCTCTTGGATTTTTTTTTTAAACATGGAAGATGAATTAGCGTAAGTTTTTACTGGTTCCTTGTCGTCTTATATGTGACCAAGGGTATGTGTGCAAGGTTAGCTCTGAAGTTTCTGATAACTTCAGTATGCTATGATTTTATGTTTTGAGGCTTTTTTTTTTTTTTTTTTTTAAGATTTTATTTATTTGTTTGAGAGAGTGCGAGAGAGAGAGCGAGCAAGGTGAGGAGCAGAGGGAGAAGGAGACTCCCTGCTGAGCAGGGAGCCGGACGTGGGGCTCGATCCCGGGACTCCGGGATCACGACCTGAGCCGAAGGCAGCCACCCAACTGGCTGAGCCACCCAGGCGCCCCTTTAGGCTTTTTTTTAAAGTAAGTTCTACACCCAGCGTGGGGCTCAGGAGGGGCTCACCATGACCCTGAGATAAGGAGTCCCAGGCGTCCCTATGATTTTAGATTTTTAAACTTTCTAAGTCAGGTATTTTGTGAGTGGAGGAGACTGGAGTTTTCTCTGTTGAGCATGTCGCCCAAATGTGCCTTAGGTATGAGATTTTTAGCCTGTTGAATTCTGTTTTCCTTTCTTAAAATTTTTGAGAGCGACGGATAGAGAGAGCACGCGTGCGAGCGGAGGGGAGGGGCAGAGGGAGAGAATCCTCAAGCAGACTCCCCGCTGATCAGGGACCCTGACATGGGGCTCAGTCTGACGACCCATGAGATGATGACCTGAGCCGAAATCAAGACTCCTACGCTTAGCCCACTGAGCCACCCAGGGGCCCTTACTTTCTTAAAATTTTTATATGGCTCCACAATCAGATGAAACCAGCCTGTGTTGTAGTGTCATGGAAGCAGCCTGAGAACACTGAGCATCTTGAAGGCTTCAGCGTATCCTCCTGAAGGTCTTGCCATCCCATGACAGAGCACGCCCCCGGGACCATCCTCCAACCCAGCCGGCCTATTGTCGAGGCTCTACTCTCGCTGCCGTGCTTCATGAGCAGCCATCTCCCCCGTGTGCCCACCCACTTCCCACTCAGCCTTCGAGGTCCCCCAGTGTCCCCCTCCACGTGAACATCATGTGACAGCTTGATCTTCTCCAGCTGAGTGGGAACTACCTGAGAACACTTGCTTGTCTGACCCCTCTCCACGGCCCCCCAAACACTCCCCAGAGGCCCTAGCGAAAAAGCACGGTTTGAATGAATTAATGGCAGCCATCCCTTGTATTTCCTGGAAATTTTTTAATTCTCAGGAGAAGGTAGTCTTTATATTTTAAAATTGATGTGGTTGGCCAAATATTTAAAACCGAGATTAAAAAAAAAAAATCACTTCATGTTATGAACTTCAGAAAAGCTTGCTTCACAGAAAGAGATTTTCCACATTCCACACCACTACAAAGATAACCCAGAAATCCTTGGGCCAGCCACTCCCTGGGGGCCTGGCACAGGGCGCCACCCCCATCCCAGAGGCCCAACAGGCCCCCAGCTCCATGGCCCTCTGCGTTTTTACAATTCCCACCTGTTCGTAAATACTCTCTTACCAATATCCTTCTGCCCCATTCCTTGTTCTTAACCCCTGCTCTTGGAAAAATTAGTCTTTTCCCCCTTCACTTCTTTACCCTCTCTCATTTCCAGCTGCGTGTTGCAAATTGAATTAATTATGGGTAAGTGTTAAGATTAGGGGTCATGATAAACCTGGGAAGGTAAGGTCATAAATTTTGACCTGAAACTATATACGATGAAGAACCAGTGCCAACAACCTCCCAAGGCCTTGAAAATCCCCTTTGTTTTATCTGCCAAAGAATTCATTTTCTCCCTCTAATTGGTCCTGCTTTTCTCTCTACCAGCAGCCAAACTTTAAAAAGAATCTTGGAAGGTTAAATTATCAGCAGTCTAACCTTCTGATTTATTGACAGATAAACAAAGAGTCTATTCATAGTGGTCATAGAACTATTATGAAAATTATGTGTTTATAGGTACCTTTTGGTCTCTTCTGCCCTTCCTTCCATCTGAGTACATTACAGCGGGCCAGTGTTAACCTGCAGTTATATGCTGGACCAAAGATGTAGTGAAACAGTTTCTTTTTGCAGGTTAGCAAAGTGTGTATGTGGGGGTGGGGTTATGTTTGCGTGTGGGTGTGTTTGTGTGTCCATGTACCCCTCACAGCTTCCCTAACTTTCTGCATTTGTGCTTTATGCCTTGGTAGGGACTTTCAATCAGTAATTGTAGGTGATTAAGAAAGAAGAAAGAATAAGGGGGTCCCTGGGTGGCTCAGTCAGTTAAGAGTCTGCCTTCGGCTCAGGTCATGATGCCGGGGTCCTGGGATCGAGCCCCGCCTGGGGCTCCCTGCTCAGTGGGGAGTTTGCTTTGCCCTCTGCCCCCCCCATACATGCTCACACTCTCTCTCTCTCTTAAATAAATAAAATCTTAGAAGAAGAAAGAATGAAAATCAAGAGACAACAGTAATTGGAGCAATGATGACATTTTAATGGAAACTGTACATTAAAATGTCCTCGTCTTTATAATAAATTCTGGTATCCAGAGCCTTGTGCTAAGCATTTTAGATACAAGATAGTCCTTAAAGTATTACAGACCTCTCCTTTTTGTCTGCTATTTTCCTGTTCCTCAGGTCACCACAGTCAATGTCAATTCTGTTACCAGCCTTGACTCTGGGGGCGCCCTGGGGGCTTCTTGATGGCTGTGGCCAGGCTGCGCCGTGGTCATATGCTTGTCAGCACTCTGCACTTCCCTCACTCATCATCTGCTGCCTCTCATCTGTTCCCGTGCGCCTGGAAACCAGGAGTGAAAGCAGCCAGAACTGTGTCTAAATCAGAAGTGCTTCTCCTAATAATAAAAAGGTGTGACGTTTAGGGCATAGACCTTTGTAGCTCCTCTGGAGACCGCTTCCTGTTCCTGGGGAATGACAGCATCTCGGGTCGCTGAGAATCTCCAGCTGTGCAGCCAAGTCTTAGTTAGATCAGGCACTAGTGCGTACTTGTGTGGTCACGCACCATCCCCTTGCCTTAGCCCTCCCCTAGGACCCACAGGCCTCCCGTGAACCACACCATGCTCCTTCTCCTGGCCCTTGGACAGGGATGCTCCTCTCATAGAACTTGGCAACTGACTCCTCTGTAGGTTGACCATAAGTCCCATTTGTCCAGGATAGTCCCAGTGAACACCTGTTGTGGGTCCATTTACGTCGGTTACTCTTATTCTCAAAATGCCATTTTCAAGATAAATTATACCTTCATCCTACTTCTCAGCCTTTCAGGCCTCCTCCGCCCAGATGTCACCTCCTTAGGTAGACCTTCCCCGCCTGGTAGGCTTCCCTTCTCCCCCAGAGGACAAGATGTTTTATTTGCTGGCTCTTAAATGGCCCCCAGGGCTTTGTTGGGCTGGGGGCTTGGCTGGACTTAGCCAGGGTTTGTGATAGGTTGATAAATGTAGGCTTTTTTCAGCTGCAGGGCCAGGCTGGGAGGAAGTGAGAGAGGGGAGGCACTATGTGTTGAGAGAGATATGCAGGGGAAGGTGAGGTGTAGAGGAGGGATATGCAGGGGAAGGTGAGGTGCATGGGAGGGACATGTAGGGGAAGGTGAGGTGCAGGGGAGGGACATGCAGGGGAAGGTGTGATGAAGTGAGGAGAAAGGAAGGACAGAGTGTGGGAGCGTGCTGTGGACTGGGATTTATGTAATGTGATTGTGTACCCTGGAGAAATTTTAATCTCCTCTACCCCTCAAGGCTGTAAGAGTCAGATTTGAGCATTTCAGAAATGAGACTGTGTGCGATTAGCCTTGAAGGGACCAATACCGCGAGAGACTTCTGGTGAGGCTTGATTATAAATGGATTACATGAAATAAACAAACTCCATTTTCTGTAGGTGACAGGTTAGAGTATTAGACAGAACCGTGGATTCAGAGACAGACGTTCAGGCTCATCTCTCCTTTTTTGTCCTTGATGGGTTTTCATGTCGGTAAAAGGGCTTGAGCTACATCTCCGATGTCCTTTCCACCTTTAGAAGTGTGTGATTTCGTCATGCACTTTGGTCAGACTAGAAAGCATTTTGAAATCCTACAGAATACTACTTTTTTTTCCCCCAATTGCAGGCCAGAAAGGAAAACTTCCAAATAAGGATGCGTAAGATACTCGGCTAAACAAAGGGAAACAATAGCTAAAACCCAAGTCTCCAAGTCTAGCCTTTGCCCTGGCATGAAAAGAATGCAGGCTGCTAACTGACCTAAAGGTTTCTGTTTTATTTCATATTAGGTGAAATGGTCAGCTTTGACCATTATTCCCAAAAAAGTTTCTCTTCAGACTTTTAAGATATTTGCGTAATATTGAGATGATTGTATTATCCTCCAGAGCGCTGTGGTCACTTTTACGTATAAAAATGCCATGCTTAATTGTATACGTACCAGAAGCAGTGCTTGAGAGCTAAATTTAGCAAAATTAATCTAGGCTCACCAGTGATTACGGGAGACATTCCGTTAAACACCCCTACCTAATAAATACTATCACAAACATTGCTAGGTCACCTCCCAGTGGCTGAGCCATCTAACATAGAGGAATGTTTCAGTAATTATAGTGGTTTGATTCCTCAGATAGTAAGCAGGCTGCCATTGTCAGGATATAATTGTCAGGATTATACGCAAGGATGAGAAACGTCTGACAGAGAGGTGAATGAGCAAAGCTGAGTGCCAAGTATACGCCGAGTACGTCTTTGTAAAAAGTATAGCCCAGAGGACACACATTGGCCAGCCTCATTTGTCTTAGGCAACGTCTCAAGGTTTTTTGAGTAAGAATATTTTCATGGGGCCTGAGCTCCCCACATGTCACATTTCCTACCACTATCTTTGGTTCTTTACTTTGCCTTTCACAGACATGTACTTACCTGTCCAGCTCTACAGGCACGAGAATTTTTGACCTTTGATTAAAACAAAACAAAACAAAAGTCTAATTAAAACTAAATCAGACTAAGTTAAAATAAAGATTATTTTAAGATGAGTGAAAATAATTAAATTCATATACTACACACGTGTAGTGAGGTTGTAAAGGATAGTCCTGGTTGCTTCCCAGGAAATCCGCCTTGAGACAGAGATTTGTGTGTAGAAAATTTGGGGAGGGGGGTGCCCACGGAAACAGTCCCTAGGAAGGGGGTGAAGGAAACAGGGCTAAGCAGAGAGAGAAGTTAAAATGTGATACAGTCAGAAGCACGTTCTCAGTCCCAAGGAGCTGGAGCTAGGATGGTCCTCCAAGGTCATCCCAGATTGGGACCAGGTGGTCAGACCTTGGTACCTTCCCCCCCCATCAGCCACCGGAAGGCTTCAGGGGAGAATCTGTTTCCTTGCTTTTTCTAGCAGTCTTTCATTTCCTTTGTGAATTCTGCCCTGACGGGGACATTTTGATACCCTGAAAGCAAAAAAAAAGAAAAAAGAAAAAATCCACCCACTATTTTCTTCTTTAAAAAGTTCACTCTCAGGGAATTGGCTCCATGGCTGACCACAGGTTCTTCCTGCACACGGACAGGCCTGACTCACTCCGGTTCACTCCCGGCTGCCGCGCTCGCCAGTCCCCGTTTCCCTTGACCTCTAGCCAGTGCCTCACAAGCACGTGCTTTGTGCCTGTGTCGGGTGGGAGGCCAGGCCACTGCTCGCCCTGCAGCGTGGAGGGTGAGGGAGGCCTTATGATAGAATAAAAAATATATACATCAGGCCCCCAAGCTCCTAAAACCCTTGGAATTTCTGAGTGATAGGGGTGAGAGGGAGCATCTTTTGTTATTCATAATAAGCCCCTTTCAACCACGCTGGAGTTTATGCTAATTGAGGTGACTCTTGGAGGTTGGGGCTGGTTGCCAGAGGAACCAGCCACATGGTTAGAGGGCTGGAACCTTCAGCCCTACCCCGGGACCCCTGGGGAGGGGCGGGGGGTTTAGAGATTGAGTCTAACCACCAATGGCCAGTGATCTAATCAGTCGTGCCTACATAATGGCACCACAATAAAAATTCTAAACGGTGGGATTTGGAGAGCTTCCAGGCTGGGGAGCACATCGAGGTTATGGGAGGGTAGCACCCCCGAAGAGGGCATGGGGTCCCCATGCTCACCCCACACCTTGCATCTCTTCTGTCTGGCTGTTCCTGAGTTGTCTCCTTTGTAGTAAACTGGTCATCAGGTAAGTAAACTGTGTCCTGAGTTCTATGAGCCGTTAGAGCAAATTACCAAACCTCAGGTGGGTCCTGTGGAAAGCCCCACTTGGCGATGGATTGGTCACAAGTACAGGTGACAGCCTGGGACTTGGGACTGGCACCCGAAGTGGGACTAAGTCCTTAACCTGTGGGGTCTATGCGAACTGCAGGTGGTTAGTGTCGGAATTGAGTTGGAGGACACCACTCGGGATCCAGAGAGTTTGGAGAAGCCTGCACATTTGGTGTCAGAAGTCAGTGTGAGTGCAGCAGGGAAACGGTTCGGTCTTCTGGGCCTCTTGAAGGCCTTGAGCCTCCCCTGCCCTCTTCTGCTCCTTTTGCCCGGGGAGCCCTTGGCCAGCTGTCAGTGAAGTGCTCCTTCCAGGGTGAAGTTTCCCGTGTGACCCCTTCACTGTGGGCACAGCCCCTCCAGCCTGGACCCACGTGGAGAGCAGGATTGAGCCCCCAAACGGGATTCGTCATGGCTGGGCTCCTGCCTCTGACCCCATCAGCAGGCCGGCAGAGCCCCTCACCTCCAGCCTCTGGCCGGAGAACACCTGCTCTGAGCTGGCCTGGGCGCTTTGGATTCAGACCGCAGGCCTCTCTTCATTAATGTCGCCTGGTGCTTGGTGACCCCCTTTGAGTTTCTCAGCGCTTTTCTTTACCTCAGCTTAGTTTTCTCCCATTGTTTTCTTCATGCCATCCAGCTTTCCTTATTACGGCAGATCTTTCTGATCTTCCTTCCTGTCTCTTAATTTTCCAAAGAATCATATTCGTCTCTTCATCCCTTTTCTCTGGATTCTGAGTGGATTTCCTTAGTTGGTCTTCTAATTCATTGACTGGATTTTCTGTGGGTCAGTATTACTGATCATCAGTAGTTTGCGCATAAAAGCCATCTGTCCTGATGCCAAGTTTTCCTTCCAAATCTTACTGAGTGTGGGTAGGAGACTTTGTAAAGGTGTGTTTACCACACCGGTCTTGCTTCGTAATCTGGGAACCATGACTGATTTGCTCCTGGGGTTTAGTGCTGCTGCCCACCTTTGGTCACCCACCTCTCTCCCAGCAGCCTTCCTGGCCCCAAAGAACACCACTGGGCTTTTCACAGGTCCTAGAGCTTCTCTCACCGTGGCCAGCTCAGGGTCTCTGCAGGACAGGGGTGGGAGGGTGGGTTGCATGAAGGATCCACTCCAGAGCAGCATTCCCATAGCCTTTAAACCTCCCCTTCTGCCTCCTGTCTGGATTTGAATCCAGATGCGAATTAGTGCCGAAAGCAGAACCACACAGAACATGGCACATTGAATAGAAAATATTCTTTTAATACATTCAGCCTGATTTAAACCAAGTTTAGCCCCCTTGGCTTATGTACAGGTGCAAATTCCTGCAAATCTGTCAGTGTGTCAGCTTTTTCTTCTTAATATTTAACAGCATGGGCCCTGGAGCCGGAATGCCTGCATTCTTATCCTGGCTTTCCGATTGACTAGCTGTGGGGGATGGGGTGCTAGTCTCTTAATCCCTTGCTTTGTTTCCCTCCTGTACAATGGGAATAATAGCACTTCCTTAAAGGAGTTCTTAGAACAGTATAACATTCTTAGAACAATGCCTGGAAGGTAATGAGTTTTCAAAAAATGTTAATAAATATGAACAAAAAAAATTAACAATAAATGTTAATGTCTCAGTAAATGTGAACCCTTCTTTTTCTTCCTCCTCCTGCCTCTCATTTCACTACTTCTTTTCAGTCATTTTCCTTGAGGTAGACAATGTTTCGTTTATCACCAGATGTTGACAGAGGGCTTCCTTCCCCACCTCTGGGGCCCACTGTCCTTCTCCCCTGCACCTGCCCCAAGGCACTTTTGCGATATTCAGGGATTGTATTAGTTTCCGCTTGCTGCTATAACAAGTTACCACAAACTTACTGGCTTAAACCAACACAAATTTATTTTCTTAGAGTTCTAGAGGTTAGAAGTCTAGAAAGAAGATGTTGGCAAGGCTGTGTTCCTTCTGGAGACTTCAGGGCAAATTTATTTCCTTGTCTTTTCCAACTTCAAGACCACCTACAACCTTCCACCATCTTCATAGTTCATTGTTACAACCTCTGGTTCTATCCTCACGTCTCCCTTTCCTGCCTTTGACCTGCCTGCCTCCCTCTAAAAAAACCCTTGTGATTACAGTGAGCCCACCAGATAATCCAGGATAACCTCCTCAAGTCAAGAGCCTTAACATAATCATACCTGCAAAGTCCCTTTGCCATGTAAGGCATTCACAAGTTCCGGGGATTAGGATGTGGTCATCTTTGGTGACATCAGTCAGTCCACCACAGGGAAGAAGCTATGTAATAAACCTTTTTATATAGCACACTCACCTCACAGTGATGCCCTAAGCAAAGAGGTGTGGAACTCAGACCAGGAAGCAGTATTTCTTCTGGGGACATTGGGAAAGGTTTCACAGAAGAGGGACATTTGAACCCAGTCTTAAAGATTGAAGAAAAGCCTTTGCTAGGGAGTAGGGGAGGGTTTTTAGGCAGAGGAAATAGCAATCGCCAAGAAATGGAGTTGTGAAAGAATCCAGGGTTCGGAGGACTAGTTAGATCTTTGATGTTGCCAGAACATTAAGGAGGAGTGGTAGGCAAAGAAATGTGTAGGGTGAAACCAGAATGTTCTATGATTATGGGTCTGGAATGTGTCCCATGAAGAGAGGGTGACCAGGGGAGCTGTTTTGGTGTTTGGTTGTTTTTTTTTTTTTTAATATGAATATTTTACCTGATTATGTAAGTAATACATCTCGTTTTATAGAACATGAAGAAACTAAAGAAATGTATTCAGAAAATAAAAATCATTCACAATTCTGCCATTCAGAGATAATGACTCTTGACATTTCTTTTTTTTTTTTAAAGATTATTTATTTATTTATTTGCCAGAGAGAGAGCATGAGAGAGAAAGTGAGAGTACAAAGCAGGGGGAGTGGCAGGCAGAGGGAGAAGCAGACTCCTCACTGAGCAGGGAGCCCGATGTGGGACTTGATCCCAGGACCCTGGGATCATGACCTGAGCTGAGGACAGACGCTTAACCGACTGAGCCACCCAGGTGCCCCGACTCTTGACATTTCTGTGTGGTGTGGTTATGGAGCCTTTTACACACACACACACACACACACACACACACACACACTTCCACAGAGTTAAACCACATTGTATATTCCATTTCCTTTCTTGACTTCTTTAACAGTGTAATATAAGATTTCTTCATGCCATTAAATACTCCTAAATATTTTTAACATCTCTTTAATATTCTATTATACTATGGTAGTATTATATTCTAGTACCATACTTTTTTTTTAATTTTAAAAGGGAAGGCCATTTTTATTAAACTTTTTTTTAATGGATCTAGTACAGTAATTTATTTAATCCTCCTATTGTTGGATCCAGTATTTTTCTCTATTTTAAATAATTCTAATAAATAAATCTGTGTTTAAGTTTCTGACTCTATACTTAGACTAAATTCTTAAGTAGAGGGGTGCCTGGGTGGCTCAGTCTTTAAGCATCTGCCTTCAGCTCAGCTCATGATCCCAGGGTCCTGGGATCAAGCCCCACATCAGGCTCCCTGCTCAGAGGGAAGCCTGCTTCTCCCTCTCCCACTCCCCCTGCTTGTGTTCCTGCTCTCGCTGTCTCTCTCTCTATCAAATAAATAAATAAAATCTTTAAAATAAATAAATAAATTTTTAAGTAGATATTTACTTGGCCAGAATATAAGATCATTTATAACCTTGTGATATGTATTTCTGTGTTCTTTGTACAAGTGTTATAAAATACATATAGCTGTGAGGAAACTGTTGGTCTCATGACAGCCTTGCCAGCATTATTATGATCCTTAATAATTCTCCCTAACTTGTTAGGCAAAAAAAGGACTTCATTGTTTTAATTTGCATGTCTACTGAATTTTGTGTATTTATTGGTCATTTTTTCCTGGGATTTGTCTTTTTCTAACTTTTCTCAGTGTTCCGATGGGGTTTTGAAGTTACTCTTATTTATTCTGTGGTATGTTAACACTATCAATCCCTTTCTTTTATATTGTTGCAGATCATTTCAGCAGGGCTTTTTAGTAGTATATTGTTTGATTATTATGTTTCTTTGAAATATAGAAGCCTAAAACTGTAATGATGCAGAATTATTTTTCCCATTGTGATTTCTTTTTTTTTTTTTTAAGATTTTATTTATTTATTCATGAGAGACAGACAGAGAGAGAGAGAGAGAAGCAGTCTCCCAAGGATCAGGGAGCCCGATGTGGGACTCAATCCCAGAACCCTGGGATCCTGACCTGAGCCGAAGGCAGACGCTCAACCATCTGAGCCACCCAGGCGCCCCTCCATTGTGATTTCTTACATTATTCCTAGGCTTAGAAAAAATTTTTTCCCACCCAAAGGTCAGATGTTTTTGGGTTTCATATTCCATTTTTTAATATTTATGTATTTAATCCATTTGGAATGTTCTTTGGTCTATGATTTAAAGTGTATTTAAAACATTTGGCAATTATTCCAATAACGTATACTGAGTAAGATTTCTTTTTCTCATTGATTTGAATTTGCTATTTTTTAATCTATGTTATATACTTATATATTCTTGGTTATATTTGCTGTTCTCTATATTCTGCTTCATCAATTACATGTGGCCATGTAATATTTTAGTGTCTGGTAAATCAAGTTCTCTTCATTGTAAAAATTTTTTTTTTTTTACTATTTTTCCTTGTTTATTTTTTCAAATGAGTATTTGAATGACTTTATCTGGCTCCAGAAAACATCTAGTGTGAAATTTGGTGAAATTGCATTACTTCAGGGGAGAATCTGCACATTTTTCAGTACTGAGCCTTTCCTTCTCAGAATGTGATGTCTTCATTCATTATCTTTTATATTCTCTAGTAAATTTATTTATTTATTTATTTTAAGTAGGCTCCATGTCCAACATGGGGCCTGAACTCAGGGCCCTGAGATCAAGAGTTGTGTGCTGTGCTGACTGAGCCAGCCAGGCAACCCACCCTAGTAAAAATTTTAACTTTCTCTCTGTAAAGGGAGAAATGAACTAAAGGCAATGTATGAAGATCAAATGATTGGGAAAATGGTGCTGTCAATGAGTGAGCGAGAGAGATAGACATACAGACACACTGAGAGAGACCCTGAGAGACACTGAGACCAGGAAGCTCAGGAGAATTAGAGAGGCAGCCTAAAGAATTCACTTTTAGAAATTTTGATTTTAGCCCAAAGGAACATCTGAATGGTTCTGTTACCTTCTATTAAGCTGCTATTGATTTGTAGTGGGGGAAAGTGGTTGCTGGTCAATGGAGATGGTCTGTATTTTTCCCTTTGACTAAATATCCATCCTCCTACCCCCAGATGCTTCTGTTCCTATAGGAGGAGTGGAGAGCAGTAAGATGTGTTCTTTACAGTTCTCATTTGCTTTTACTCGGTGGCCCTGCCCTCACTCTTTCTGGAGTTTTTTCTGAGTTTTATCCTCTAAACTGTTCTCTCTCAGGGTGACGCTTTTAAAGATTATGAAGTAAGATTGGCCCCTCCCTAATTTTAGCAATGCTGGTGTGTTCTCCTGTTTGATTACATGTTGTCTATTGGTTTGTGGCTTCATCTGTCTGCTCCACTGTCTTTGTTCACAAGTCCATTAGTTCTGTCGAAAGTACCTGTCCTCACCACTCTTCCCGGTCTACCGTCAAGACACAACTTGGTTGTGATCCCTTCCTTGACCACCTTCCCTGACCCTCTGGGCTGGGCCCAGTGTCCTTCTGTGCTCCCCAGGTTCCACATTTTCTGTTTCTACTCTATTTGCCCTACTGTATTGCAGCCATCTCCTTACGTAGCTGTTACATACATTCCTACGTCAATACCTCTACCACTGTGCTTGGCACTTACAAGATATTTAGGGAAGGTTTGTAAAATGCAAACCATCTGAACTACAATCATGCCAGGGCATCATGATGGAGAGATTAAACAGATGGTTGGAAATCTTAGAGCTAGAGATTAATATTTAGGAATTGCTCACATGGAATGGCTATTTGAAGCTTGAGAAGCGGATTACGGAAATGGTGCTGAAAGAGAAGAGCAGAGTGCGTAATCCTCTCTCCTGCGTGTCCCTGGCATTCCTTAGGTCTGGAGTCTGGGTATATGGGTAACGTAGTACAGGCCTGGTCCTGCCTTTTGGCCACTGCTTACGACAGAAATGATTTTCAGTACAGTAAAAGCCACAGTATGCCGGTGTTAACAGCTCCCTTTCCTTTTCCTGCATTCAGTCCTTGAGGGGGCCCCGGGTCCCACACATCTGAGGAGCTAGCAGTTGGCAAGGAGTGCTCCTCCTGTGTGTATTCTCAGAAACGTGAGATCAGACAGAAACATTCCCCGTGGCTAGGCGGAGGGGGTCCCAGTGTGCCAGTCCACGTGCTGCTGGGCTCTCGAATGAAAACTTCCATGTCCTCTGCATGGGGATTTGCCACTGCCTGAGAAGCCCTGATATGTCTGGGTGCCGAAGGCCAAACCCAGGTTTAGCAAAGAAAAGGTGTGATCCCCTTGAAGGGGGATTTAATAACTTGAGATAGAGAGCTCAAGCTGAACACTCAGAACGAGCAAAGCCAAATCAAAGAGACGGAAGAAAGCATCCACCAGGAAAAAGTAGTAACTCAAAGAGTTATTGTTCCTGATTTGAAACTTTGACTAGATGAAACACAAAGGATAACAGCCCCTCTTGAGAACTGAAATCGTTTTTTTGGGAAGAGTATCTCGTCAGACACAAAGATACTGATATCACGAAATTGGTAAGATGTTTGAGAGACCAGTGTAGGAAGGGGGGAAGGAACGGATGGAGAAGATGTAACAAATAAAAGGAGAAAACCTAAGCTGAAGAAAATTTCAGGCTTCAGATTAAAAGGACTCACAAAAGTCTGGAAAAAGGCATAATTTAATTGCTAAACGGCAGCAATAAAGATGAAAATCCTGCCAACCTCTAGACAGGAAGATAGGTCAGTTTTGAGGGGAATTAGGATGGTGTTGGAATGCTCAGGCACCAGTAGCTAGGACAGCGTCAGTCGGGACTTTTGACCCGAAGGGACTGTAAGTCTTCTATACCCAGCCGTATCAGCCTGGGTTCTTGCTCACGGGCCGCAGAAGCTGATCCGGAATGACGAAGGAAGAAAAAAACCAGTTCTTCATGGATATTGAGTTGCTGTGGAATTGTCCGAGGGCTGGAGAGTGAGACGTTGGAGATGGTGCAGGCTGGAACAGTGCCTGAACTTGCACACAGAATTGGCTCAGGCTGGAGGCTGCTGCTCTGTGCCTCGGCAGACAGTGCCGCTCACACCACAACTGCTGGTACTGGGGCCTCCGCAAGCACCTGGGCCACTGCTGACCAGGATCGTGATCTTGATCCTCATCATAGCTGCCAGCATGCATTTCCCATCCTGGTCCATGCTTTGCAGCATTGGTTCCTGAGTCAAAATTGTGGGGCAGGTGTAAAATATTGGCAGGACCAAGGGGCCACCTAAGCTTGTAAAGGGGGGCCGAGAAGCAAACAGCTGATAATTTTCAGCTTATTCAGTGGGAGGTGGACCCTGCCTTTGAAAGACTAAGGAAAGAAAGGTGGAAAAGCTAGGTCATCGGAAAGAATGCCAGTTACAAATTCTACTGCCAAAATATCTCTTAATGAATCAGAGTAAAAAAAGGATATTTTTAGGGGCACCTGGGTGGCTCAGTCGTTAAGCGTCTGCCTTCAGCTCAGGTCATGATCCTGGGGTCCTGGGATCGAGCACCGCATCGGGCTCCCCGCTCCGTGGGAAGCCTGCTTCTCCTTCTCCCACTCCCCCTGCTTGTGTTCCTGCTCTCACTGTGTCTTTCTCTGTCAAATAAATAAACAAAATCTTTAAAAAAACAAAACAAAACAAAAAAAAACCTGGCAATAAAAGAAGTGTTTAATTTTTAAAAAACCATACTGTACCAGAAGATGTTAATTATGTGGCTTTTCTAATTTGACAGGCCAGGGAAACTAGATTGCTAACGTGGATGCCCACGGGGACCATATGGGCAGCATGAATATGTGAATTATTGGGTGTAAGACAGCAGAGATGATGGGAATTGCACAGTGAACTGGAGAATGCATGCCTTGCCTAAAGGCACTGAGATTCATACATTTTAAAGCACTTTACCAGCCAAATAAAACATATCTGTAGCTTGCAGGCTGCCAGTTTTCAACCTCCAAAACAAACAAATAAAAGAAGGAAAAATATGGAGGTTATAAATAAAAGATTCAACACATTTATGGAACAGGGAATATACATTCTTTAGATCTAGGGATTGTTTGCAGAAGTTGATCACGTACTTTGTCACAGAAAGCAAAATATAAAAATTCTGACTTTAAATGTGCAATAATCTGTCACCTTAATCCAGTGAAAGTAATGATAAAAAGATAATTGTTTAAAAAAACTACTTTGGAATTCAGAGATACCATGTTTATTTTATTTTATTTTTTTTTTTTAAGATTTTATTTATTTATTTGACAGAGAGAGACACAGCGAGAGAGGGAACACAAGCAGGGGGAGTGGGAGAGGGACAAGCAGGCTTCCCGCGGAGCAGGGAGCCCAATGCGGGGCTCCATCCCAGGACCCTGGGATCATGACCTGAGCCAAAGGCAGACGCTTAACGACTGAGCCACCCAGGCGCCCCCAGAGATACCGTGTTTAAATAATCTGTGCACCAAGAGAAAGTCAAAACAAATTATGAATAATCTAGAAATACACAAAGGGAGGAGGGTTGCGGCTCCATTCCATACGTTTTGCGTATGGAATGGAGCCGCAAAATGTATGCTCACAGATGCTTTTTTTACCATAAGAGAAAAAAGACTGAAAACGTATGAGTGAAATAGTCAACCTGTGAAACTAGGAGAAAAACAAAAGAAAGAGAAATAATAATGTTAAAAGCTGAAAGGCATAAGGTAGAAGATATAAAACTGTAAAGAAGAGAAATCAAACCAAACACTAGTTCTTTGAAAAGATAAATAATGGAAGTGATCTCTGATTAAAGAAGAGGAAAAATATTAAAAATGAGTAAGGATCTATTGATACAGATACAAAGGAAATGAGGAATTCAATGTATAACAGTATATTCAAAAAACTGGAGGAAATGGGTGAAATTCCCTCAAAATATAAATTCACAAAATTACTCCTGGAAAAAGTATAAAACTTGAAGTATTGTCATTATTATTTTACATTGTTTTGGTATTAATGTAATAAGGCAAAAACATCTTTGGCTTAAATATTGAAAAGAAAAATTAGACCGGGGCACCTGGGTGGCTCAGTCAGTTAAGCATCTGCCTTCGGCTCAGGTGATGATCTTGGGGTCCTGGAATCAAGTCCCGATTTGGGCTCCCTTTTCAGTGGGTAGCCTACTTCTCCCTCTCCCTCTGCCTGCTGTTCCCCCTGCTTGTGCTTGCTTTCTCTCTTTCTGTCAAATAAAAAAAAAAAAGAAAAATTAGACCCAAGAATAAGGGAATTTGTGACTGTGTATAAGATAAATATAGAAAAAGTAATAGCTTTTTTCTGTACTAGCAATAACTAGTTAATGGTAGAAATTGAAAAAATAAAGTTCACAGGTAACATAAAATATCTAGGACTAATTTTAACTAGAATATTATAGGACATAAGGTGAAAGGTATTAAATCTCCTTGTGGTTCTTAAAATAAGACTTGAAATAATGGAGAAGCTACACTCCATTCCAGAATGGGCAGATTTAATATTATAAAATTATTAATCTATCTCAAATTAATATGCCTGGATATGAGACTAATTTCTCCCCAGAATTATTTCTTAGGGGAAAAAAAAGGAAGCTCCTTACATTCAGGACTCACAACGTTTCATTTTTAACCAGGCGACATGTTCTTAATTACTTGATTCTGAATAACAAAGTAAGATTCAGGGGAATCAGACTAAAATAACCTCAGTTTTAATTTTAGAGCCTAATAGAGGCCACCTGACAGAGCTGGTTTAGAAAAATGGAGGCAGATTTAAAACAAATTTGCTATGTATTCTGTGGAGTATAATCTCAGAGTTGCGAGTGTTATGTGTTGTTAAATTGAGGCTTTGAAAGATTATATGACAGTTACAGTAAGTGGTTGTGTTGTAGGTCACCAATATTCACTCACAGGAAGAATTTTTTTTTAAAAGAAATTGACATAATATCATGTAAATATGTATTTGAGACTTGGTATGAAATTTTCAGTGATAGCATGATTGCAGTCACTGGATTCAAAAAATGCCAAATCTCAAACGGTTTACTTAGATGGCTGTCTGGTAACCTGAAATGGAAGGCTTAAAAGTGGCTTTCGTAATGACGAAGACTGTGCTATAGAGCATGCATGTGATGAATATGGATAAAAATGTTCTTGAGGGGCCCCTGGGTGGCTCAGTCGTTAAGTGTCTGCCTTCGGCTCAGGTCGTGATCCCGGGGTCCTGGGATCGAGCCCCACATCAGGCTCCCTGCTCCTTGGGAAACCTGCTTCTCCCTCTCCCACTCCCCCTGCTTGTATTCCCTCTCTCGCTGTGTCTCTCTTTGTCAAATAAATAAAATCTTAAAAAAAAAAAGTTCTTGAAATATGAGTATGGGATCAGTATTTCTAAATGAATATATTTTATATAATGTGACTTTAAATATGTACATATAAATAGAAGTTTAATATATTAATATATATTATATAAGGCAATAAGGTATTATATGTAATTATATTAACATATTAAAGAAATATGCAATTTATTAAAGTACATGTTTTATGTATAATATGTCGTACGCATTACATGTTAAATATATATGAATAATATATAAATTAAAGTAGGGATTTGACTATCTATAGCAACAAAGGCCTACTCAAGTTGGTCAAGAAGTTTGTATTTTGTTAAACAAGACCCAAGTTCATCTCTCAGGTAAAGTCTGGGTTGGTGGTCCAGGCTGGCCTGGGGCTCGAAGGTGCTGGGCTTTGTTTCTTGCTGACATCTGGCTCTGCTAGGTGAGATCCTGAACTCAGGGTCCCACATGTGGCATGTGCATTTCAGGCAGCAGAATGGAGGAAAGGGGTGAGCACTGCCTGGTAAGGAGAGCTTTCAGAAGATACTGGATCCAGTAGGTCAGAACTTAGTTACCCGGTTGCCCCCAGCTGCAAAAGAGGCTGGAGAATGTCCTTATTCTGAAACCACGTGCCCCCAGAAAAGTCATGTTACTGAGAAAGGAAAAGAGAAGAAATACTGAGGCATATCCAGCCTCTGCTTGGACATAGGTAATAATCTGGGGGAAATATTGCAAAATATCCTGAATCTATGAGGTACGACCGTAAACAGATAAGAATAAACTACCAAAAGAGGTGGTAGTACAGGTCAGTTGGCAATAGAATGATCAGCAATTCAATGCAAGAAGAAGAAGGAGGAGGAGGGGGAGGAGGAGGAAGAAGGAAGAAGAAGAAGGAAAAAGAAGAAGATAAGAAGAAGGAAAAAGAAGAAGATATAAGAAGGAAAAAGAAGGTAAAAAGAAGGAAAAAAGAAGAAGATAAGAAGTAGAAGGAAAAAGAAGAAGATAAGAAGAAGGAAAAAGAAGATACGAAGAAGAAAGAAAAAGAAGGAGGAGGAGAAACAAAGATATTGAACATCGGTTATCATCAGAGAAATGGAAGTCAAACGAAATCATTTTTCACCCATCAAGAAGAAGAGTAACTTCCAGTAGCCGATCAGGGGGTAAAGACACAGTTATTCCTCTGCGTTGTTGGTGGCAGCGTGGACGGTTGTAATCTTTCTGGAAAACAATCCAGCAGTAGCTATTGTGATTGAAAGTACGTGTTCCCATTGACAAAGCAATCCCGGTCTGGGGGATTCTGTCCTCTAGAAATAAAAGCACCAGTACTTGAGTATGTAGTGAATGGAGAAGAAGTTTGTTAATTGCAGTACTTTTTTGTAGTGGCCCAAATCTGGGAACAATCTGAATGTTCCTCAGCAGGAACTGGTTGAATAAATTGTAGTTCATCCTTCTATGAAGTACTTACTGTATAATTAAAGAGAACAAGTTAGCTCTATTTCCACTGTCCTGGAAGGCTATAAATGCCGTATATTCTAGTGAAAAAGTAGAATTCACAAAGGCAAGTTTACAGCTTTATGTCATATATGCATATGTTATGACCCCAAACAAAAGACTAATAAGCCCCGCTCTGTGTCGGCATGGAAGAACACATTCTTTCCGTATCTCATATTTCATATGCATATCTCAGGAAAGTAGGGAATTTTGATTATGTCAGTTTTGGAAAGAGCATTATTATTTCTACTTGCAGAGGGGAGAGATTGGTGACTAAGAGTATGAACTTGGGAGACCTGCGTTTCCTGGGTTCAAATCCCAAGCTCAAGCCGTGTAACCTTGGACGAGGTATCTGCACCCACCTATGCCTCCATTTCCTGCGAGGTAATATAAAATCAGCACCTGCTATGAAGGGTTTAAATGAGCTAATACATGTAAGGTATCCGGTGCAGAATAAGTTGTACGTAGGAGAGGGCTGTTTTTCTTTCTTTAAATTAAAAATATTAATGAAATAAGTCAAGGATAAGGGAAAGTTCATTTTATTCTTTTTGTGGTAAAACGCCAAACATATTTTCATCGCTCTTAGAGCTTGATTTTGAAGAACATGATGTAGCAACAACATATATATATATATATTTTTTTTTAGAGAGGGAGCAGGGGTGGGAGGAGGGGCAGAGGGAGAAGGAGAGAGAGAATCTTAAGCAGGCTTCACACTCAACGCAGGGCTCAGTCTCACGACCCTGAGATCATGACCTGAGCTGAAATCAAGAGTTGGATGCTTAATCCACTGAGCCCCGTGCCTTTACTTCTTCTCACTGTACTGAAGAAATGGGACTAGGACCAGCTTGCCCAATAAAGTGCCAAACACTGAGAATCTTGTATTTACCAGAGTGAACTTTCCCACTGTCTTCAGTGTCTCTCTGGAACTGGCAAATTGTCGGCGGAATTAACATTGGCTTCCATGTCTCGACATTTTAACGAGGAGAACACCAGTTTGGGAAACAGAGGCACACAGTTAATGGCTTTATGAGAGAGAACTATGTCATCAGCCTAGTGAGGCATGATGAATTGTAGTCTCTGCCTCCCACCCCATGCGCTTTTGCACCCTGTGACTTTCCCACTGACTCCGTCGAGGAATGTGAGCCTTAAATCTGGGCAGGCCTCGGAATGCTTCAGCCGGTGGAATAGGACAGAAGTGACCGTGTGTGACTGCCGAGGCTGGCTTATAAGAGGCCATGCAGTGACCCCCCCGCCTTGTGTGCAGAAATACCCCCGGAGCCCCGAGCCATTCTATAACAGGTTCAGCTACCCCAAGACCACCCTGCTGGAGAGGCCCCCCACCCCACAGTGCTCCGACCAAGGGACCAGCTCCACTCCCATGTGACAGCATTGGTTGACCTGTCTGCCATACGAGCGAGTCAGGTGGCATGTCCGGCCCAGCCAGTCTTCAGGTGACTGAGCCCCAGCCACCGTAGGACTGCAACCACCTGAGAGCATCGAACTAAGTTAGAACTGCCCGGCCAAGCCTCTCCTCAAATCCTGACCTGCAAAATAAAATGATTCTTTCTAGCCATGAAGTTATGGGGAAACTTTGTCCTGAAACAGTGGTAACTTGCTAAACAGTATACACAATTTTCATTTGTCACCTAATATCCCCCACTGGGGTCTGAAGCCTTTTTTATTTGTTTCAAGCTGGTGTACTATACCATTTTCTATATGTTGCATTACTACACCCACGTGCTGTACTGCTGGGAAACTACCCGAGCGTTGGTCAGACCACGTCATGGGCACCATTCGTTTGAGGTTTGTTCCCAGCATGTGCTAACAGGCATTCCTGTCAGGAATTCTCCTTGGAGAATTCCCCCAATTTCCCCCGCTTTCAGTGAATCAGCGTTATCACCTTGACCTTCATGAGTCGAGGGGGGTAGAGACCCAGGCCGAATGAGATGCGAGGAGACATTTGTTGGGGCCTCTGGCAGGGACCTAGCTCTCTTCCCTGGTGTGATGGTGTGCAGATGTGAGGCCTGGAACTGTCCAGGCCTCCCCCTGCCGTGAGGCAAGGCAGCTCACTGATGAAGGCGGCCTATTGAACGCAGGAGCAGGGGAGGGAGAGTGATGGGCCACGAGAACATATTTCAGTTGTGCTGGACCCGAAGCCAGACTTGCCCCCAGAGTTCCAGTTACGTGAGCCTGAAACATCTCATTTGATTGTTGCAGGCTTGAGTTGGGTGTTCTCTTGTGACTAGGAGATTCCTTGCTCGTAGTGACCGCATCGGCAGCATTTTTGAGATTCTGGGTAACATTTCAGAGGGATGTTGCTAAATCAGAGGCTCACCAGGCAGTCCACCCGATGAATGACCCCGGGTCCCGTGAGGCCTGGTGGGAAGGATTAGGAATGCTCTGCTTACAGAATAGAAACCCAAGGACAAACAAAGGGCTGCCTTCACATTTTCAGATGTCATGTGGAAGAAGCAGTCATTTTGTTCTTTGTGGTTCCAGATTGTCTCAGAACTGGAACCAGCATGTGCCATGTTCACGAAGATCGAATTCAGCCACATATAAAGAAGGATTGTCGAGCTCTTTGAGCCTCCCACAATGGAAAGGGCTATCTAATGTTGGGTTCTCTTTCCCTGAAAATCTTCTTTGGTAACTGGCACATGAGACTTTGGTAAATAGCAACAGAGATTGGATGCTCTCACTACTACTGGGTTTGAAAGATTAGGCTACATGATTTCTCTGTTTCTTCCAGTTCTGAAATAATATGATTTTGTGGTTCCTTACGTATTGGAAGACGTACTTATTGTGAGACCCGTGGGCAAATTGTGAAGCCTCTCAGACTCTCAGTTTCCTTATCCGTAAAATGAAGATAACAATACTTTGCCAAATGATTTTTGTGAGCCTCAAGTTAATGTGTATGAAAATGCTTCGAAAGCCAGAGCACTACACAAATAAACTGGTATGACCATTTCCTGCATCGTGAACTCCTAGTTTAAAGAATGTGGTCAATTCCTCAAAGTTCTATGTTTTGACCTATGCGTGGTTTAAGAAAAAAGAACAGAAAGAAGTGATGGTAATTTAGATAAACCTATTTTGGCACACCCAGTCCACCTAATTCTCTAATTTCTGTAATTGCAAATTCAGGTGAATTTGGTGTCTTTTAATGGTGTAACTTGGAAGTTTCTCACTGATTGCTAGGCATGGAGCTATCACTGAGCCAAGTGTATAATTTTAGGGAGTCAGAGCTAAACTGTGATCTAGAATGGGTCAAGACTCACAAATTGGTAGGGGCGTCCGGGTGGCTCTGTTGGTTAAGCGTCCAACTCTCGATCTCAGCTCAAAGCTTGATCTCAGGGTCGTGAGTTCTAGCCCTGCATTGGGCTCCACCCCCCCGCCCCCAGAGACTTATAAATTGGGAAGTGGATCTTTTCTCATCTTTACCGAAAGGAAGGCTGCACATAAAGAGGCAGATCTTCCAATTCACTAAAGCCCCACCGCCCTCAGCTCCTCCTCTTTAGTGTTTGCTGCCTAGGGACCCTGGGGGTGCCCTCCTGTGCAGAAGTACCAATCTCTTGAGTTAGGGAATGAAGATTTCATTTGGCCCAAACAATGGGCCAGGAGGCTAACCCAGCACGCAGAGTGAATTGTGGGACCAACCGTTCCCCGGGCCACTTCAGTTTCAATGGCAAGGAGGCGTCCCCGCCTGCTCTGCGCTTTTCAAATGGCATGTTGGGAGCTGCCCTTCCAGAGCCGTTTTGCATTTTGGCTTTCTCCTGGAGATGCCAGCGCCCGGCTGTGTGGGCCGCCTGCAAGAAGCCGTTCAGCCCGTGCTATTATCTCTTCTCGTTAACACTGCTGCTTTGTCTCCTGCCTTATCTTGCCTTTAACCCAGCACAGAGTGGTCACTGTGTCCTCCCGGAGCCCCTTCTGAGTGTTAGGGGGCTTTTGTTCAGAGGCCCTCTCCCATCTGGAGCACCGTTCATGGTGGCCGTGGAACAGTGTGACTATGTAGGAAAGAGAAGGATGCAGATTTACAAGTGTTTTAAACTCTCACCCAAGCTGCTGAGCAAGTGGAATGCGAGCAAAATTAATTTGGCATTCTCAGAAAAAAAAGGGAGGGGGGCAAAATGAAGACAAGACAAAAAACTTTTATGCTGTTACAAAAACCATCTCTAAATGTGGACCCTGCTGTTTGTTTTTAGCAAAGGCAGCAAAACGAGCAAGTAATTTGGTTCATTAGTCTGTGTAGGATTCTTTTGTGCTTTTTTCCTCTGTTTGGTTTGCAAAGGAGTTTCCATTAAGTTTAATATGAGATGTATGAATGTCTAGAAAACCCTCCACTGAAACTCCCCACAGGGTAGTCTAGCTAGGAAAAAATGACTTTTCGGCCACAGTCTAGGTGGGGCCCGAGATTTGATAACAAGACTTAGTTCCTTATGGCTGTGCCTCTGTTCGCTGTGTCGCCTCAGACTTTTTTCTTTTATCTCACTTGTTCTAAGTCCAAAGGAACAGTGCTGCCCGTAAAACCAACTGACTGCTGATTACCTACTTCCGCACCGTATTCGCAAACATTCCCATTTCTTTTTCTCCGTTCTCGTTATCCAAGTAGTATACGCACAGGTTAGAAAATGAACTAGGACAGGGCCCTTCTCAGGAAAAGCAAAACTGCTGTTGCCCTACACCTTCCCATTTGTTGTCCCACTTCTCAAAGTTAACCACGTGTACTTGCGTAAACCGCGTATTTTTTTTAAAAAATAGGCTTTTGGAGCAGTTTTGGGCACAGCAAAATTGGGAAAGCACAGAGTGCCCATACAACCCCCGCCCCCCCCCACAAGTGTGCACAGCCTCCCTCACCATCACCGTCCCTCGCCACAGTGGGTGCAGTTATTACAGTTGATGCACTTACGTTGACCCATCACAGTCACCCTGAGTCCATGGTTTGCATTAGGGTTCACATTCTATTGGTTTGGACAAATGTATCCACCATTATAGTACCATACGGAATAGATTCACTGCCCTAAGAATCCTCTGTGCTCCCCCTGTTCGTTCTTCCTTCTCCCCCGACCCCTGGCAACCACTGATCTTTCTACTGTCTCCATAGCTTTGCCTTTTCCAGAATGTCAGATAGTTGAAATCATACAGTATATAGCCTTTTCAGATCGGCTGCCTGCTTTCACTTAGCAATCTGCATTTAAGCTTCCTGCCTCTTTCTGTAGCTTCATGGCACATTTCTTTTCAGCACTGAATAATACTCCGTTGCCTGGATGTATCACGGTTTCTCCAGTCACCTCCTGAAGGACATCTTGGTGGCTTCCATGTTTTGGCAATTATCAATAGAGCTGCTGTAAAGAGCTTTGTGCCGGTTTGTTTGTAGACATGACTTTTCAACTCATTTGGGTAAATACCAAGGGATGCGATTGCTGAATCATGGCAAGAGTGTGTTTAGTTTTGTAAAGAACTGCCAAACCTTCTTCCCCAGTGTCTGCACCATTCTGCATTCCCACCAGCAATGAATGAGAGTTCGTATTGCACCACATCCTCATCAGCTGGAGGTGTCAGCGTTTTGGATTTTAGCCATTCTCGTCGGTGGTAGTGGTCTCTCATCATTGTTTTAATTTGCAGTTCCCTAATCGCAGGTGGTGTGGAACATCTTTTCATATGCTTATTTGCCATCTGTGTATCTTTTTTGGCAAGGTGTCTGTTCAGGTATTTTGCCCATTTTTAATCAAGTTGTTCGTTTTCTTATTCTTGAGTTCTTTGTATATTTTGGATAACAGCCCTTTATCATTTATGTATTTTGCAAGTATTTTCTCCCAGTCTGTGGTTTGTCTTATTCTCCTGACATAGCTGTTTTTTGGCTTTTCAAATTTAGACATTTTGTTGACTCCTCCTCTGACAGATGAGGATTTAACTCCTAACTTCACCTCCTCCTAGGGTCTTAATATCACTTTTTAAAGTTCCTTTCTTGGTTACGTCTTTTATTTCAGTAACATTTTCCATCTTTATTTCTTGTTTTGTCAATTGTATATAGTATCTTTGACTCTCCTTTTGTAAGATGAGGTTAGATATTATTGTCACTACCATTTCTACCAGCTCTTTCCACCTGTCTTCTACCTCCCAGTTTCTTTCATTTGTACTTTCACTTTTTTTTTAAGCTTTTTAATCTTTTTTTAAGTAATCTCTACACCCATTGCGGGGCTCGAACTCACAACCCTGAGAGCAAGAGTCACATGCTGAGTCACCGACTGAGCCCACCAGGCGCCCCTCTACTTTAACTTTTTTGCTAGCTGGGATAATATTCCAACATGCTATAAAATCGTCTTGCATACTTTGTGTATAGGTCAATTGAAATAGTATCAATGTAATTGTGACTATATATATATTTCCTGCAAAGTCAAGTCATGTTTTTGTGACCTTTCTTATGCAACTTCTTGTTTTTATGAAGTTTCTGTTTTTTTCACTGTTTTTATTATATCCTCGTTTTGTTTTTTGTTTTTTTTTCATACTCTTCATCCAGTCAGATGTTCTTTCAAAGAAACTTCCCTTCAGAGGCACTTTATCCTCTTGACCCGGTTTGGATTTGTTTTCCAGCCTTGTTCTGTGGGTATCATCTTGAGACTTCCCTTGACTGGTTTGCTCTGTTAGAACCTCGTTCTCCCAGGATCATCATTCATCCTCTTTTTCTTTGGTTTACCCCTTTGTTTTCCTGGATCACATCTTCAAATAACTTACTTAGAAAGAGTGTTACTGTTTAATTTTTTTTCATTTTCTTATGTTTTAAAATGTATTTTCTACCTCTGTGATTGGTTTATAGTTAGGTTGGGTATAGAATTCTAGTTTGAAAATCATTTTCCCTCAGAATTTTGAAGGCATTTGCTTTGTTGCCTCTGAGAATTCAGTATTGCTATAATGAATGATGATGGCCAGTCTCACGCTCACACCCCTTCCCCAAACTTATAGGCATTCTTGGTATTCTGAAAATTGATAGAAGGTGTATTGTACCTGTGGGTCTTTTTTAATTCGTTTTGCCTGACAGGAGTTCTGAAGACTCATGTTCTTCATCTTTGGGGGATTCTCTCATGTCAGTTCTTTGGGAATTTCCTCCACTCTGTTTCTACTGATCTAAATTTCTGGATCTTTTTTCTTTTTCTTTTTTTTTTTTAAGATTGTATAGAGAGCACGTGTGCATGCAGGGGGAGGGGCAGAGAGAGAATCTCAAGCAGACTCTGAGCTGAGCGCAGAATAGGACTCAGGGCTCGATATCATAACCCTGAGATCATGACCTGAGCTGAAATCAAGAGTCAGATGCTTAACCAACTGAGCCACCCAGGTGCTCCTATTTCTGGATCTTCTGTTAATTGATTGATCTTTTGGATTGGCCCTGAGTGTTTATCTTTTCTATTTCCATCTTGTTTTCATTTTTTTTCCTACATGTTGGGAGAGTTCCTTGATTTTGCATTCCATTCCTTCTGTTGAATCTTTTAATTTAAAAAAAAGTATTTAAAAAATTTGAGAGCTTTTTCTTGTGCTGTCTTTTTCTTTCTTCCAAGTATCATGGCCTTGTTTTAATGGGTGTATATCACCTTGAATCTCAAGCTCTGTCAGTGAGGCCTTCCTTGAGAACCCTCTGTAAATGAGCCTTCTTCCTCATCAGCCCCCTCCTTGCCAGGGCTCTCTGCACTCCAGGCCTTTTGCACATTCTGTTCACTCTTTCTTAGTCTACCCTTATGCCTTTGATCTAAACTAGAGGTAACTTTTGTTATAATTCGATTATGCTTATCAAGTAAGTAGTTTGATATTCAGATCTGTTGCTCAGGTGGGAGGTCCATATAAGAGAGTTAATTAGGGAGTCATCAGTATATAGGTGGTATTTTAAGGTCATGAGATGGAGTAGAATCACCAGGAAAATAATTTGTAATAAGAGAAGAAAAAAGGCCCAGGACCTAGGTCTGAAGCTTCCGACCAGTAGAAGCAGAAAGAGAAGGAGGAGCCAGCAAAGGAGAGAGACAGATAGAGGACCGCTGCTGAGCTAAGAGAAAAACTAGGAGAGTGGGACATCAGAAGCATGCTTCAGAAAGGAAGGAATTGTACCAGCTCTGCTGAGAGGATTGATGATGTCCGTTGTGTTGGCCCACATGGAGGTCGTCCATGGCCTCAGCAGACAGGGTTTTGGTTGAGTAATGGCAGTGGGTAGAGGAGTAAATGACAGGGGAAGGGAAGCTAATCAGATATTAGCTGGAGGATGATGTGGACTCCAGATTTCTTTCTTTAAAAGATCTTTTTTTTTTTTTTTTAAAGATTTTATTTATTTGAGAGAGAGAGAGCGCAAGAGGGGGTAGGGTTAGAGGGAGAAGCAGACTCCCTGCTGAGCAGGGAGCCCGATGTGGGACTCGATCTCGGGACTCCAGGATCATGACCTGAGCCGAAGGCAGTCGCTCAACCAACTGAGCCACCCAGGCGCCCAAAAAGATCTTATTTTTAAACAATCTCTACAGCCAGCATGGGGTTTGAACTCACAACCGCAGGATCAAGAGTCACATGCTCTACCGACTGAGCCAGTCAGGTGCCCCCCGATTTTTTTTTTTTTAATTGAAGAGAGTTAATCTTGTTTAAATACCCACCAGAAGGATCCAGTGGAAAAGAAATGCTATTTCAATAAGCCATAGGTATATTGGAGACATTGAATGGGTTAAATAGGTATGTTGGAGGGGAGAAAAAAAACCCGAAGTGAAAAGGTTGGATATGTTGATTCGGATGCTATTATGCCTGACCCTGAAAGCCCAGGGAAGAAGTTTAACACTGATGCAGCAGGCAGGAATGCTTACAGATTCTGGAACAGAACAGCGAGCAAGTTGTTTAAGGGCTTTTGGACCATTATGTCTCCAAGCTGGGAGAGACTGGCATCAGGAGGACCTGTGAGCACAGTTCAGAAATTTAGACAGAACATTCTTAAAGACCTGGACTGGATCCATACCAAAAGGAAAACAAAGGGAAAATATGGAAACATTTCCAGAACCAGTTAGCAGGTTTTAGGGACTGACTGGTTGGTTACCAGAAAAGAAAGGGGGGAGGATATTTTAAATAAGTTTTTCTTTTAAAGATTTTGTTTATTTGAGAGAGTGAGCGCGAGAGAGAGCACAAGCAGGGGGAGGGGCAGAGTGAGAGGGAGAAGGCTCCCCACTGAGCAGGGAGCTCAACGATCCCAGGACCCCGAGATCATGACCTGAGCCAAAGGCAGCCGCTTAATGGACTGAGCCACCCAGGCGCCCCTCATTTGGCATTTTAAAATGTAACATATCAAACATGGTTTGTAAAATCATATTAGTCTTCCCAATTATGAGGTGGAGCTTGCTTTTATTTTAACTTCATGCAGTTAGACAGCTAGCCTCAGTAGGAATAAGTTATGGTCTGGTGTGAGAATGGGGAAAAGACCCAAGAAGTAAGAGTAGCAGCCGAGCCGTCCCTGTTCTATCGGCCCCAGGCTTCTGGCCACCTCTGTGTCCCCCTTGCCATGGTATATGTGTCAGGTGGTGTGCCCTGTTTCAGGGTTCCAGGATGTATTGCTCAACAGTGAGGCTTCTTCACTCACAGTACTTGAGGTGGATTCTGAGTAGTAGAACCTTCTGACTGATTACATTCTGAGCAATAGGACTTGCTGGCCATGCCCATGACGCGGACGCCTGCGCTGCAGATCCGCATGGATGGGGGGGGTGAGCCGCCGTGCACCAATCTTAGTCTGGTCTGACAGTGAATTTTCGCAACCCTCTACACTTAACCTCTGGTAATTACAGTTTTGGAAATGATGTGTACAAAGCTGGGAAGAACCTTTTAAAAAAAGCTTAGGAAAATACTAAGACTAATGACGTCCTTTGGTGCCAATGAGGTGTCAGAACGGATTAAAAAAAAAGAACAGATGTTGTAACAAATACGACTGGATTGTGTGTCTCATAATACACAGCTGGATGTATTTCACAAATGTATTTGGACATTAAAAAAAATTCCTCGTAGTTTAGGTAAGGTGCAAGTGGTAACACTTATGTGGGGAATAAACTGAGATTTGGCAGCAGAAGGGAGGAGTTCCCCTTGGGCTGGAAGTGATGACAGAGTTGATCTGCTGTTCCCGTTTGAGCCCTGCCCATCCTCAGAACCGACGAATAGTTGAAAGGAGCCTTAGTTTCAGGGACTGTAAAAGGAATGGCCAGTGGGTCTGTGACGATCAGTGCTGGACCCTCCTGGCTGCCTGTTCTGACGAAGGTTACGGCAAAACTTGAGTTCATCTTCCGTTTTCCTTAGGGGCCCTCACCAGGATTACTTCATTCTAGAGAACCAGCGTTACTAAAACGTTTTATTGCTGAGTGATTGCTATCTTCATTTTGCAAGAATAATTAAATAAATCTTTTCTTCACCGAGTATTTTCTCCATTAAGAAGGATGCAAGTCAGACACCTAAAAGTACTAAGTGCGTATCATAGTACTCTTAGCTTTCCAGTAACTTAGTTTGAAAGTTACTTTAAAAACCATAGTTTTTCTGTATATTAGTATGATAGCTTAGCTTTTACTTCTTTTATCTTTTGAAAATATTTTATTTATTTATTTGAAAGAGAGCATGAGCGGGGTTGGGGGGGCAGAGGGAGAGGGAGAAGCACACTGCCTGCTGAGCGCAGAGCCCAACGACACGGGGCGGGGCTCGATCCCAGGACCCCGAGATTATGACCTGAGCCGAAATCAAGTTGGCCGCCTACCCGACTGAGCCACCCAGGTGCCCCCAGCTTAGCCTTTATTATCAGAGTTTTAAAAAGCACTCGACTGTTAGACACAGCAGTGAATGCCATTGGCCTTCACATCATCACCTCTGATTTCAGGATGCTCAGATCTGCAGGTGCTCCTTAGTAGCGGTCCTGGCAGTGGGCTTAGGGCTCCTGTGCCACGTTGGGCTCTGCTTCTGTCCTGTGGACGGGGGCTGCTGCCAGTCTGTGGGGGCACCCCACCACCACCTCCTACCTTGTGGAGCCCCAGGGACTGGGGACTCGTTCTAGGGTCCTTTGTTATGAGGACCTTCAACCCAACGTGCAGAGTTAGATAAATCATAGCAGTCGGCCTTGATTCATCAAAGGGTCTTTGAATTTGTAAAGTAGGTCCAAAATTTTCATTTACCCTTTACTCTGAGGTGGGTTTCATTTCTAGAGCATATAGGAGGTCAGTGTCTGGGTTTTCACCCCCAGAATTTATTTTAATATTGTAATGTAGTATAGACCAAAATAGAGAACAGTTCTTTACCTTACATTTCCCATTATAAATACTCTAAATTCTGTGTCATTTCCATACTATGTAAATCCTTTTAACATTTAAAACTATGCCATAGATACATGTAATATGTCCTCACTCCATTTATTCTTGTGTCTCTGAATACAAAAAAGCACACCATTTCCACCTATGATAAAAGCAGTGTGTCACTGGATTAGATTAGTCTTAACTTGGTATTATTTGTGTCTTATGATTTCTTAGTCAAATTCGTGCTCATTCACAAGATGTTGGTGAATTTTTTAAAAAATGTTTAAGAAATTCAGAATGAACTTGCATTTTGTCAAAATGCTGTTCAATTGCCAAGGTTATGGTTCAAATGCATTAAGCTGCAAGTTACAGAAAACCCAATTTAAGGTGACTTGGATAAAGAGTATTTATTGGTTTATGTCATCGGAAGGCCAGCTTTAGGCTAAGCTCCAGGGTTGACTGATTGGGTATCTCCACAGTGCTACTAAAAATTTGATTTTCTTCTTTCTATACTCTGCATTCTCACCTTCCTCTTGTGATTGCAGCCATTCCCAGACTTATATGATCCCTTACTCATGTGCAGTAATGTTTTAGGAGCTCACCCAGAAACCCTCTCCTGCTGTTCTATTGACTTTGGTTGAGGGGTGTGCCCATGCCTTGAACCAGCAACTGTGGCTTATGAGGAGGAGCTCAGGCTTGGAGTCCAGCTTCCCCCAAAGTATAGGGCTGTGGGAGGAGGCACAGAAACTCCAATCAGACCCAAATACTTACGCAGAGTGGGGGGGGGGCAATACGAGTAAAGGGCACAATCACCCTCTTCACTATGCCATGTGAGTTGAAGTCACTTGGGTTTCATTTATAAAAGTGCTTGCCTTGTTTCATTGGTTTCTATTCCTTCTGTCCTTAGGGGCTGTGACGACAACCAAACGGACGGGCATTCCAGCTCCTCGAGAACTTTCAGTAACTGTCTCAAGAGAGAGAACTGTGCCACGCGGTCCCTCCAACCCCAGGAAGTCGGTGTCCAGTCCAACTTCTTCCAGCACACCCACCCCTACTAAGCACCTGAGGACCACTTCCACGAGACCCAAACAAGAGCATGAAGGTGGGGAAAAGGCCGTGCTCGAGTCCCAAGTTCGGGAACTTCTGGCAGAAGCCAAAGCGAAAGATAGTGAAATTAACAGGCTTCGAAGTGAACTGAAGAAATGCAAGGAGAAAAGGACTCCAAGCATCGAAGGAGCTGAGGCTTCAGACTCCAATCTAGACGGAACGTCCGCCTCGCCCAGTGACTCAGAACCTTTGATAAGAGCTCTTGAGGAGAAGAACAAGAATTTTCAGAAAGAGCTTGCAGATCTCGAGGAGGAAAACCGGGCCTTGAGGGAGAAACTGACTTACCTGGAGCACTCCCCCAATTCAGAGGGAGGCGTGAGTCACACCGGTGAGAGCAGCTGCCCAACATCCATAACTCAGGAGTCAAGCTTCGGGAGCCCGACTGGAAATCAGTTGTCAGGTGAAATCGAGGAGTACAGGAACAACATACCCGAAAATGCATTACGGACGTCGGGCTCTTCAAGCAGCGACGTTACCAAAGCTTCTCTGTCCCCGGATGCCTCTGATTTCGAGCACATCACCGCAGACACCCCCTCCCGGCCCCTGTCCGCTACCAGCAACCCCTTTAAGAGCTCCAAGTGTTCGACCACCGGCAGTTCCCCTAACAACGTGAGCGAACTTTCCCTGGCTTCCCTCACGGAGAAGATACAGAAGATGGAGGAAAACCACCACAGCACTGCAGAGGAGCTGCAGGCCACTTTGCAGGAATTGTCAGACCAGCAGCAAATGGTGCAGGAACTGACAGCCGAAAATGAGAAACTCGTGGACGAGAAGACGATTTTAGAAACGTCCTTCCATCAGCATCGGGAGAGGGCCGAGCAGCTCAGTCAGGAAAACGAGAAACTCCTAAATCTCTTACAAGAGCGAGTGAAGAATGAGGAGCCCAACACGCAAGAAGGAAAGATCCTTGAGCTGGAGCAGAAGTGCACAGAAATTCTTGACCAGGGCCGCTTTGAAAGAGAGAAGTTGCTCAACATTCAGCAGCAGCTGACCTGTAGCTTACGGAAGGTTGAGGAAGAAAACCAAGGCGCTTTAGAAATGATTAAACACCTGAAGGAAGAAAACGAAAAACTGAATGGGTTTCTGGACCTGGAACGGCGTAATAACGGCATGATGGCCCAAAGTCTGGAAGAGTGTAAAGCCACGCTCGAAGGGCTGCAGATGGAACATGGGTCAATGAAGGCTCATTTGGAGAATGAGAAGCAGAAAGCTACAGAGACCAGCCCCATGGGGCACACGGCAGAGGGTCGTGAGGTTCAAGAAATGTTGAGAGTCGCTCGAGCTGAGAAAGATCAGCTGGAACTGTCTTGCACCGAGCTCAGGCAAGAATTAGTGAAGGCCCATGGTGAAATTAAACATGTTTCGAGCCTCCTGGCCAAGGTAAGGAGGTACCTCTGTGCCCGTGTTTCCTCATCCTTCTTAGCCTTCCCCTCTTTGACCTTTAGATTCACAGAGCGCAGAGATTCCTTAGCTCAGCCAATTTCATTCACGAATCCAGCATCCCATCTTCAAGATCTGTTCCATTCCAGACACATTGGGGATACAAAAATGAAACACCCCAATTTCTGACTATAGGCAGTTCAAAGTGTAGCAGGGATATAGTGAATCAAATGAGTGAATACGGTGCAGGGAGAAAGAGTATCATAGAGGACAGCTCAGAGTCCAGTGCCAAGGAGGAGCACCTAAAATGATAGGGGACAAAGGAAGAAGGTAGTGCAGGAGGGCTTGTTGGAAGAGGTAGCAAATAAGCTGAGTCTTACTGGCTCAGAATGAGAGAGAGTTACCCAGATCGGTTAGCATGCTTTGGGCTGCTAACCGCTAACAGAGAATTAAAATCATCCCTAATTTCCCTACCAAGTAATAATATAACCGCTATTTTGGTGTTTTCTTTCAGATTTATGTGTGTGTGTGTGTCCCACAAGTTAAAAAAAATTTTTAGGGGTGCCTGGGTGGCTCAGTCGGTTGGGAGTTTGACTCTTGGTTTCAGCTTAGGTCATGGTCTCAGGTTCGTGGGACTGAGCCCCACATAAGGCTCCCCGTTCAGCGGAGAGTCTGCTGGGGATTCTCTCTCTCTCTTCTTCTGTTACTCCCCCCACGTGTGCACACGTGCTCTCTCTCTCAAATATAAATAAGTGAATCTTTAAAAAAAAATTTTAGGCTTCTCTTGTACATACTCTTTTTTAATTTAATATTTTCTGAGAATATTCTCCTCATTTACTCTTTGAAACATGATTTTAGGGCGCCTGGGTGGCTCAGTCGTTAAGCGTCTGCCTTCGGCTCAGGTCATGATCCCAGGGTCCTGGGATGGAGCCCCGCATCGGGCTCCCTGCTCAGCGGGAAGCCTGATTGTCCCTCTCCCACTCCCCCTGCTTGTGTTCCCTCTCTCGCTGTGTCTCTCAGACGCTTAACGACTGAGCCACCCAGGCACCCTATATAAATATTTCATATGTACTGGTCGCCTGTTTGTTGAACATTTATATTCTTTTCCAGTCTTTTGATATTGTAAAGACATTTTTGTATATCTCTCTGATCATTTCCTTAGGAAAAATTCCTAAACATTGGCTTATGGTGTCAGAAGATGACCATTTTAAAGGTACTCGATACCTTCAGCCAGTTTGCCCCCCAGAAATACCATCCTGGTTTGTTCCCACCAGCAGATCCGTGAGGGTGTCTGTTTCCCTGAACCCCTGCCAGGGCTTGGTATCGAGTCGCTGGGTCATTCACATCTGGGCTTCATTGCCTCTTTTCTCCTCCCCTTCTTCACTGGGAAAGATCTTCCCCAACCCACAGTGAAATTAAATGATCACAATTTCATTTTTAAAAATAATCCTTTAATCAGTCTGGAACTTGGTCACATGATGAAGATTGCTGGTAATTCTATGATATTCTGCTGGCTCACAGTGGTGCCGGGAAGGTATGGACAGGTGGCTTCCTGTTTCCCGTTCCCTCCAGGCTCTGGGGCTGTGATGTTAGGGCTTCCCGGGTGACAGAGATTGAAGCCACTCCCTACCTTGGTTGTCACTGTTTTAAGAGACAAGTTGTGCCATGAGCTCACAGGGGGATTTTTCTCTGTGGCTTCATCTGCCTTCAGATTAGTTTGTTGCAACTTGATTGTGGCATTGGGCTCTCTGATGATCTGAGTGGTAGGTAGCATCAGGAGTTTTTTTAATCACTGTCGGTGTTCTAAACTTAGAGCGTCTTATTGAAAGTATGGAAGCAGTCCTGTTAGAAGGTACTAGCCAGGTGCCCATTTTGAAGTTTAAGGTGGTAATTATAGCTTTACATTAAGTTTTAATGTCTGTGGGATGGGTTCCCCTCCATCACTGTTGCAAAAAGCTTTACCTCCCAGGTGACCTTCTTGAAGTCCCCCAGCTCAGTCCTTTATCTATCTCTTTGCATTTCGATTGACATTACATTGAATGTATGTGTCACCAAGAAGTCATTTAGTGTCTCAAGACAGTAGCTTTACTTTTTTTGATCATGAAATTATGTGTTCATTACAGAAGGTTTAGAAACTACGGAAACCTATAAAGAAGAAAATTAGTATTACCTTTAACCCCACCACTTGGAGAAAAACGCAGCTAGCATTTTCCTATATGTCTTTTCAGATGTTTCCCCAGTGTATGCACGTTCAGGCATGCATACAAACTTGTATTAACATAATTAAAATATCTAATCTTCTTATTCGGAAGGATAGAGTATGTCACTCCACGTTCCCTGAATAAAGACCCGGCTGGATTAGTTTATCAATTCTGCTGTAAATCTATTTGATTAATTTGTTTCTACTTTCATCTTTATTAATCCTTTCATTCTGCTTTTATACATTTCCTTGGTTTCTTCTTAGTATTTTGAGTAAAATTCTCTGTTTAAGTCTGTCATTTCTTGGTGGATAATGAAAGCATTTAAAGGTATGAATTTGCCTTTTATTATAGCTTTAGCTACATGAAGACAATAAAATTTAGAATTTTCTGGGACATACTAAGTCTTATTTGGAGAAAAAGAAAAAAGGTTTGCAATCTCTGTGGAGTACAAGGTACAGCATATATGTTTTAAATCAAGCTGTTACATTATTCATATATCCCATATTTTTATATTACTTGCTGATTAGAATGATCAGACATTTGTCAGTAGGATGAAAGAGCTCTAGCTGGTATTCTGAGGTAAGAGTATGTGAAGCACCATGTCACATAGGAGTTTCTTTTATATGTATTGAGATCTTAGGTCTGTAAATTTGTGCTTTTTTTTTTTTTTTTAAGATTTTATTTCTTTATCTAAGAGAGCATGAGCCAGGCGGAGGGGCAGAAGGAAAGGGAGAAGCAGATTCCCCACTGGGCTGGGAGCTTGACTCGGGCTGATCCCAAGACCCGAGGATCGTGACCTGAGCCGAAGGCAGACCCCTAACCGACTGAGCCACCCGGGCGCCCCTAAGTTTGCCCTGTCTTACGTGTACAGAGCCACCGATCTGTAATTGCAGTCGAGTTGTAAACTGTGCTAACCTTCCTGTCCTTTTCTGTTACCTTCGAAAAGGTAAAAACCCAGACTTTCTAGGCTGCCTGGAAGCTTACTGTAGAAGCCCCAATGCAGGATATCAACTATCCACCAGCAACCATGAATTCAAGTTATAAGATGTAAGGGACTCATGCCCCAAAGAAACAGGAACACTTTCAGCACAAAACCATCATGAAAGATGGGAAGGTGGTGGGCTGGTAGGTGGAAAGCTTGGGTCCTCCTGACTTAGCTAATGGTTCAGTCTGTGACTTTGGGCAGGCCCCTCTTTGCTGCACAGTGCTGAATAGAGGTGTGGTGGTGCGGGGACCTTGGCCTTGTTTAAAGGGAGTGCCTTCAACATTTCGTCAGGGATGCCTGTTGTAAGCACTTGTTGTGTACCTTTTATTGAGTGATACAAGTATTTTGCTTGCTTTTTTTTTTTTTAAAAAGGTTGGAGATTGAATTTTTCTACATCTACTGTAGTTCTTATACATCGGCCATGATCTTAGAGTAGTTTTTATGTGATCACGGTGGTTTCTGTACTTGTTAATGAGATAAATTACATAACGGATTTTCCAAGGTAGTCTAGTGTTAAATCATCTCTGCATTCCTGGGGTAAATCCTAATTCTTCGGTTCTCAATCGCCTCACCAGACATTTTTGCGTAGAACTTTCACGTTTAACTGCCTTAAGCAGATGTCAAGGTGAGTGTCCTGTTCATCACCGAGCAGTTTTCTTGGTGATAAACAACTTCTACCCGAACTCTTCATTCATCCACTCTAATTCTTGGCAAAATATGAGTATTATGAGAAATAACAAAATCACATATTTACAGAGAGGAAAAGCAGTACCAAACCATCCTATGATCTGATAGATGTAGTAAGTCCATAGAAGTTTCCAGTTTGGCTAAATTACATAAATGAGTCAGATACTGTGAGAAGAGCCTCTGAAAAGCCTTAAAATTTACTTCTTTGGGTGAGGGGGGGCACAAGATGGATCTGTTCCCCACAGTAAATGGAAAATTGGTAGGACATTTACAATCATTATGATTATTTTGGAGGCTTTTTATTCCTCTCCTTTCTTTGTCTCCAGCTAGTATCTCTATTCTTGTCAGCTTCTCTGATCTCCAACACAGAAATTCTGCTGGCAGCTTCCTGTATGATTATAAAATGTGCCTCCGTACGACTTTGAGGAAGGGTCTCCTTTCCAGAGTCCTGATGGCTCACCCTCCTGTAAGCCTCTCATACGGCTGCCCCAGCCAGCGGCAAGGAGCATGTCGTTGCATGAGATTCTTGGTTTTCTGGACAATAATGCAATCCAGGTTTATGTTCTTCTGACGTTCAAATTTTCAGTTGTTTCGGGATCTTGATTTCAAGTTAGAATGTTTTTACAAGGCTTGAAACACAGAAGTTTTAAAAGAAAATACTGATTTTTTTTTCCCCCCAAGGTCAAAAGCTTATAGGTGGTATCCTTAGAGATTTAGTTCTCACTATAGAAACTCAGGTGTCTCTTCCAGAAGAGAAAGGAGATTATAAAGAAACACTTGCTGTGAGTGGTCAAGGAAAACTAGGGGTACAGTAATCCCTGTGTGACCAGTATTGGTCACCACGCCTAACTAATTAGGGGGGGCCAGTGGTCACAAGTGGCAAAACCAGAATTTGAGAGAAAGATGTGACAAGGATGGGCCCTGAGCTCTGTCAGGTCATCGTCCCTACGGCAGATCGGCTAGGATCACTCGTATGAAAGCCGCCTGCCCGTCCCTGGCGTCTTGGAGGAGCTCAGAAGTATTGGTGAATCTGTGTGGTGGAGTTCAGGAGAACGTAGGGATCACTTCCCCTTCGTGCATCATGCACTGGGTACTCTTGGGAGAGTCGGTTATGGTTGAATTGTTCAGGCTGAAGACACGGACATTTCGGTGGTCTTCAGCTCAGACCGTTTCCCTATTGTCTCCAGCGCCTTTGGCTGACAACAGTTTATCAGTTCTCTGGGCAGAGCAGAGTCCTGTGACTTCATGCTGAGCAGAAGGCAATAAGAAACTTGTGTGGGGGCGCCTGGGTGGCTCCAGCGGTTAAGCATCTGACTCTTGGTTTCGGCTCAGGTCATGATCTAAGGCTCCGAGCTGGGCGTGGAGCCTGCTTAAGATTCTCTCCCTCATCCTCTGCCCCTCCTCTCCCACCCCCGCCTTGCACGTGCGCTCTCTCTCTCTCTCAAAAAAAAAAAAAAAAAAGGAAAGGAAAGGACAAGAAATTTGTGTGACAGAGCCTGTTTTCCAGTCCTCCCGAGGAAGTCAAGTGGAGACACTTGTCCAGGCAGCTTGGGGAAAGGCCTGCAGGCTCTGCACCGGGAAGCCTTCACGGGGGGCCGTTGCTCAGGGACTGTGCCTCAGGCCCCGGCCTGGTAGCGCAGGGCTTAAAGCCTGCTGTGCACCAGGAGCTGGAGCTTAGGAAGTGGCCTCTGTGGAGCCAGAATGCCCTTTTGTCCTTTATTAGGTCAGACATGACAATCATGTGGCCCAGGACACACAGCAGTCACATGTCGCGTGACTGCCAGCTCCCTCGGCTCCCCAACCTCCTCCCTGCCCCCCCTGCCCTGTAGGGCTCTGCTCTTGCAACCTTGTGCAGGGGGGTGGGAGCTGAACCTGAGGGTTTGGCCAGGAGACATCCGATGTTTGAGTAAGGGTGGTCTTGCCCATAGGACCAGACCCGCTGGATCTGTGCTCCTACCCCCTGTGCCTCCATGTAACTTAGAGGAGGGGGCGCTGCTTCTCCCGTGGACCCAAGTGTGGGCTCTCCCTTCTGGAATTCCTGGGCTGATTCCCCCTTCCCTTCGGAGGGGCCCATTTTTCCCTTCAGATATGTTCATATCTTTCCTGACGTTACGCCTGAACACCATTCTTCCCTTCACTTGACCTTAGGACTTGTCTGCAAAGCCCCAGCATTTGTCTCTCCTGGGTGAGCACTCGGGAAGCCCCTCTGTGAGCACTCATCTGGAAAATCTAGAAAGTTCCAAAGTGAAATACAGATTTTGACCCTCTTCTTGGAGTGTTTATTATAGCCATTTTTCTTTTTCCATAACAAAAGTGTAAACTGAATTAGCATGTTCTCCTCTACCTTGCTTGGCAGGGCAGCATTACCAAAAAAAAAAAAAAAGTTCAAGTTTTGGTCAGCATGAATGAAATCTGGCTCTCCATCAGCAATATATATTCGGAACAGGGCCAAGAATTAAGCAAAAGGAGTTTTGGAGGAACCAAGTTAGATGTAAAAACAAACACAACAGAAGTAACACATTCTTATTCCTGGTGAAGTTACTAAAGCAATCACTCCAAGTTTATTCACATTCACATTCTGTACCCCCGACCCTTGCACAGCACGGGTCCTCGTATATGTGGGCTTTTTTTTTCAGCAAGTACAGTACTGTAAATGTATTTTCTTTTCCTTACGATTTTCTTTTTTTTTGTCTTTTTTTTTAAAATTTTTTTATTGTTATGTTAATCCCCATACATTACATCATTAGTTTTAGATATAGTGTTCCATGATTCATTGTTTGTGCATAACACCCAGTGCTCCATGCAGAACGTGCCCTCCTCAATACCCATCACCAGGCTAACCCATCCTCCCACCCCCCTCCCCTCTAGAACCCTCAGTTTGTTTTTCAGAGTCCATCGTCTCTCATGGTTCGTCTCCCCCTCCGATTTCCCCCTTCCTTACGATTTTCTAAATAACATTTTCTTTTCTCTCATCTCCTTTATTTTAAGAATACAGTACATAATGCATATCACATACAAAATATATGTCAACCCACTGTTTATGTTATAGATAAGGCTTCCCAGCCAATAGAAGGCTATTAGTGGTTAAGTTTTGGTGGAGTCAAAAGTTCCGGTTCAGTAAAGTCATAAAGTTTTGACTGTGGTGGGGAGGTTGGTGCCCCTAAATGCCCCCTTCCCCTTGTTCACGGATCAGCTGTGTAATTTTAACATTGTGACTTCTTCCATATATTAGATATCCAGGAAATACTTGTTGAATAAATGAGTGAATGTTACAGACACTTGTAACCGAATTAGGGGAGAGGCTGCTATAATGCTATGAATATGTTAAAAAATAAAATTATGGTCATATTTTAATAATAACTAATATTTTAGGGCTTTATATGTGCTAGGACTCTTCAACCCTTTAGATCATCTAATCTGATTTAATCGTCGTAATTTTATGCTAAAGATACTGTCGTTATCTAATTTTTTGCATCCGAAGAAGCTGAGGCAGAGAATGGCTCGGCGACTAGCTAACTTGATGAATTGATGAAGGCCAGGGTTCACAGTGGGGTCTGACCCCCAGAACTGTTACTCCTCATCACTGATTTGTGCTGCTTCCTGGTTCCGTGGCAGTGAAGAGACAGAAAAACATCTGGGGCAGACCTGAGGACTCTGACACACTGTAGTCTTAAGGCCAGAGAGTTTGGGTGGGAAGAAAACCACCTTTCAAGTCTCAGCGAATGAGGAGAACTTTACTTGATTAGAACACAATAGAGAAATCCACAGTGAAACCCTGAGTCATCAGGACATGTCCTTTTGTTTGATTTACAACCTGAATCTTGAGGGGAGTAGGAGGTCACCAGGGGAGCTTGCGGGGTGGGGACAGCAGGAATGTGGCCAGAAGAGAACATCTAGTTCTCAGGCCAGAAAGGTTGGCCCAATCCTGGAAGTGACGCGAGTAGTTTCCAGTGTCTGGGAGTGTGGACCCTTGATGATAACCTTTTCCTCGGTTTCAGTGTCTGACAGCCAGGGGAAACGTTCTCGCCCCATCTCTTCTCGGAGCCGCCCTCCCTGTCCCTGTGTCCCCCATCCTGGAAGGCTGGAGACTGGGCTGAGCCCTGCAGGGTGGGGGAGTCCCGAGTGGTCTCTGCTGCCATCTGCCTCTGGGACTGGCTCTAACCATCCCTCTCCAGGAAGGACTGGGGCTCCCTGGGGAAATTCATTTGACTCTGTTTGTAATGCAATTCTGCACACCCCATGTCTAGAGCAAGTTGATTTTTGAAGATGAGAGGTCTTCCTTGGATGCGTGAGAGGGATTTCTTTTCTGAAAAGAAGACATTGGAAATCACTTTGCTGGTTGTCTGATAGCGTAGTTGTTGAACGAAAAAACTGGCCAGTGGGAAGGCCAGTCCCGTGGACGGCAACCTAGAACTCCAGAGGGTCATGGCAGTACAAGGTGCTGGCCCTAGCTACCTGATAAATTGCACTCTTCAAGTGGCTTTACTTCTCCCTCTCTCCATTTGTTAATCTGTAAAATGAATATAACAATAGCTGCCTGTTATTACCCAGCAAGCTCCTGCAGGCAGAAATTATGAAGTTACTTAAGAGTATCTGTTGTTGTTGTTGTTGGTTTTCATAAGAGAGCTTTCTGGAATATATTGCTAAACTTGAGAGAATGATTCCCAAATTAAGAAGGAAGAATGATGTGTGTGATTTGAAACAGCATACTGACTTACAAGTTCAATGGCCCCAGCCGTCCGCAGCACCCATCCCAGGGTCCCCTCCCCACCGCTCTGCTTACCATTTGGTGCTTGTGATCACGACAAGCCAACACGAAGGAAGTAAAGCTGGGTCGGGGCCCTTGGGAGGCCAGCAGCCTCAGCTGCACGTGGAGACCCCCCCACCTCGGGGTGCTCATCCTTCTGGTTCCCTGGTTACACCCTCCAGTTTCACTCCTGGCCCACAATAGTCCCACCCAAGTAACATGCATGTTTCTAGACGCCAGGTGAGCGGGCCCTCAGCCCGAGGCTTCCCTGACACGGAGCCCGGCCAGCTCTGCAGAAAGCCACGGTCTGACTCGGGAGGCAGGGCTGACAAGCCGCCCGCCTTGGCCGCTTCTCAAATGCTGTCAGACGTCAACCTTCTCGTATCTAAAACGCGTTGCCTCCTTTCTCCATAGAAATCGGCTTGGGTTTATTATGTAGCTTTCGTCCGGTCGAAGACTTCTGCTCGGGCTCACGTGTTGTAGTCTTCTTGGACCTGTGTTATACTATCATCTAACGTTGCATACACAGCTTAGATGGGCAGAATTGGCATTTAAAGTCTGGCAGCCTGGCTCCAGCTTAGTCCGGCCCCCTCGATGTCCCGCAGCAGCTACCATGACGCATTTGTGCAGTGTGGAGCCACGCACCTTTATAACTGAAATATCCGTTTCACAGACCAGTGCGCACCCTTAAGTTAGGCGGCGTGCTCTGGTTCTTTCCCATGCTGGTTCTCTCCTCATTCCCCCCCACCCTTTTCTTTCCTTCCTTCTTTATTTATTCCTGATCACAACATCCCAACTGAAAAACAGTGCAGTCCTGCTGTCCGGTGTCCATTTATCCATTCATCGGATGTTCACTCGGGGCCCCCCATGTATACAGAGATGCCCCCAAATCTAGGAAGACATCTATTAGGTACCAGCCTTACATTAATTGGTAAATATATGGCCATTTGGTAACATGAATTAAAGGACTATAGAAAAGGGGCATAGTTCATACTAAAATAATTGGTCTTTTCTGACAGCAGAATACTATGAAACATTTAAAGTAATGACAGAACATCGTGGATATCAGTGTGGCTACATCTCAAAAACACGGTTAAAAACAAGTTTTACAGGGGCGCCTGGGTGGCTCAGTTGGTTAAGCGACTGCCTTCGGCTCAGGTCATGATCCTGGAGTCCCTGGATCGAGTCCCGCATCGGGCTCCCTGCTCGGCAGGGAGTCTGCTTCTCCCTCTGACCCTCCCCCCTCTCATGCTCTCTCTCTATCTCATTCTCTCTCTCAAATAAATAAAATCTTTAAAAAAGTTTTACAAAAGCATAAAAAGTATAGTATAGTACAGGACAAAAGCATCTTACCATATAATGTAATACAGTGCGACAGTATACTGCAAAAGCATAATTATAGTATAATATGATTTGTATAAAAATTTTAAAATGGGGCGCTTGGCTGGCTCAGTCAGTGGAGCATGTGACTCTTGACCTCAGGATTGTGAGTTCGAGCCCACGTTGGGTGCAGAGATTAAATTACTTAAAAATAAAACAAAAGATAAAATAAATTTTTAAACACAACAATACTGTATATTATCTCGGGCACATTCATATGCAGTAAAAGTGAAAAACCATTCAAGCAACAACCACACCACTTTTCGGATAATGCGAATTATTCTCTGGGGCGGGAGAGAAGGTTGGGACTTTACTAAATCCTGTTAAAGTAAAAATATTTAGCAAATGTGGCAAAATTTCATCACTGTGAAGTCCGTTTGGGCACATGGTTATTATCTTGTCACTCTGGGTGCTCTTCTGTGTATTTAAAATGTTTAATGATTCAGAATTGAAAAGGTGAAATGAGTGCTTGTCCTGTGCCGCTTCTCTGTGTCTGCTGCATGCCCATGTTTCAGTTCTGTGCCTTCAGCTGGTGTTCTCCGTCACATGAATGTCGCATTTCTCTAAAGAAACACCATACCCGCTAGTACCTTATGGCTAAAGACATTTGGCGTTTGCAGGGGATCGGTCGGGTCTCGGGGGCATTGTTCCTGGATTCCCCAGCAGAGGGCGCTGCTCCATAGCAGATGTGCGGAGGGGAGCCTCGCCCGCATCCGGGCCAGCGCTCCGGGTGCAGTACCAGAGCCTCCCAGGGAAGCGCTCTTGCACCCAGTCACAGGACCGCAGGGCACCTGACTACCTGCAGCTTCCTTCATGCCTGTAGGGAGGGACACAGGCTCCACCATATTTGGCCGTTTGCAGACAATCACGTTTCTCTGTATATTTATAGCCTTGGCTATTTCCGAGGCTAAGAATACAGAAATGATACCAGGGTATAGCACATGCCAAGAGCTTCCTCCACCGTTGCATGGATGAGCCTGATGCTGATAGGTGAGGAACTCTTTCCTGGTAAACTGACCAGGCACCCTTCCTTTCATTTTAGGTGGAAAAGGATTATTCTTACTTGAAGGAGATATGTGATCATCAAGCAGAACAACTGAGCCGAACCAGCCTGAAACTGCAAGAGAAAGCGTCCGAGAGTGATGCGGAGATTAAAGACATGAAGGAAACCATATTTGAATTGGAAGATCAGGTGGAACAGCATCGGGCTGTCAAGTTACATAACAACCAGCTCATTAGTGAGCTAGAGAGTAAGTGAACTCGAGCCCTGGTCAGACGTGGATCAGGAGTGAGCACGATGTGAACCGAATGCCTGGGAGGGTCTGTGAGAATGGTTGTGAAAAGTCTTCCTTCCTCGTATTCGGCAGTCTTGTAGGAACAAGGCAGTCAAGAAAGGCAGAATGATTAACCTCTTTAACTGGAAAAGTGGGTAGTGTGGAAGGAAAGATTGTTGAACGCAAGTCAGCAGCACGGGGTGATTGTGAAAAAGAGCAAACACATTTTGGAGTGTTAGGTCTACTGTGCATGAGCCACACCACTGCCCACGCTCACTGGGTATTGACAGAGCATTGTCTTTTGGATCTGACGGGTAGGAAGACGGGTGACAGATGGTCAGATGGATTTGAACAATGGGCTAGGGAGAAAACAGTTCTAGCGTGTGTCCCATTAAGCCAGGATATCAAGTAACTTCTAGAGATCGGCCACTTCATCACCAAAGAGGCTCCAATATTTGGCTTCTTTATGAACTCATTGTTTACTTTGAATAGGGAAAGACATTAAAAGGGATTAGTTAAACGTTGCCTGCTTTGTCCAAATAAGCTTTATCAAATTATCACATCTAATGTGTTTTGCTTTTGTCACAAAGGAATTAATGCACAGAGCTTTCGGTGACACTCACCATTGCTAAAAATAGCGTAGTTGGTTGCCTGAAAAGTTCCCCGACTTGTTCAGCCCATCCTCATTATTTGTGGAAGCCATATCTGGGAATTCACCTGCTTGCCAGAATTTATTTGTAACCCCAAAATCAACACGGCACTTCTCACATCATTTGCAGACGTGCACAGAGAGCGCGGCAAAAAATTTTAGTCTCCCCAAGTGCATTCCCAGCTCAGCTCGAACAAGGTGACCCTTTGCCTTCTTCTTGTTTCAGCTGTCATACTGCAAACAAGTATCTTTCTCGTGGTTATTTGGTGCCATGTTTTTAATATTTTTGTGCTTTTTTTTTTTTTTTTTTTTGGCTATTTCACTGTATAGAGTGGCCCCTAAATGAAGTCCTGAAATGCCGTCTGGGGTCCCTACGGCTGGAAAGCCGGGATGTGCCTAATGGAGAAAATAAGTGTTAGACGAACTTTGTTCAAGCACGAGTTTCAGTGCTGTTGGCTGTGAGTTCAATGTTAACAAAAACTTCCAGAGAAAGGAAGATAGAAATTCACCACTCTGGAAAATGCTGAAGTAAAATCTGTGGCATGTGACGCAGATGTGGAAAAGATTGAAAAGCAGCTATATTTGCGGATTCACAAGATGATGTCTGGCTAAAAAAAAAAAAAAAATAGCGGACTACATTATTGTGCAACTAAAAACCAGAGAATTTTACAGTCATGTTTCCCAGGGTCAGAAAAGCGTTAGACCCTCCTGAGCCAGTGCTGGCCGGCTCTTGAGGCTTGGAAGGCCTCACAGCGTGAGAAAAGGTAAAAACTTGCAGGCGAGGCAGGTTCTGTCGATCAGGAGGCTGCTGAAGAATTTTTAAAATACCTACTGAGTGTTACGCAGGAAACGGGTTATGTGGGTAAGCAGGTTTCCAGCACTGATGGGACGGGCTTGTTTTTTTTTTTTTTTTACAAGGACACGGGCAAACGAACCTGTATAACACAAGTAGTGTCTCCTTTGATAAAAATGTTGTGATCAGAGGCTTGCAGGAACCGAACCCTGTATTTCCCGTAGGAGCAAAGTTCAGTATTTGCGAATTCGGCGTGCATGGCGACTTTATGTAACTGCCACAAATCATGAGAGTTGACTGTATATTCTACACCTTGATTGCTTGGTTAGCACCAGAGTTCCATCCTTCACTGGATGCGATACACAACAGAATTACAGAACATCAGCATTCAGTGTCAGCATCATTTAGACAGTTCTCAGTAATTATGCTTGAGAAGATAACTAAAACCCACCACCATTGGCAGTGTATATTTCCAAACAGCACCATACTTGAAGAGCGTATAAAGTCAAAGAAGAGAAGTCCAGTTTTGCTTTGTCTCTGTGATATATTGCTCATGAGAATTTGGTTGTGTTGTCCCCAAATCCTTAAAAGTCAAGCACAACCCCACCAAGAAAACTAGCTTATAATTAATGTCCAGAGCAGATGTCACACCATTCCCTATGGTTGTATCCTAACATAATCCAAGATTGAAAATAACGTAGACTGGCTGTCTTTTGAGAAGCTTTTTAACTTCTGTCCAGGGTGTTAAGGTAGTACTAAGATGTCTTTTCACTAGGAGGCCCAGGGACACACAAATCCAGCCTGAGACCAGTCACTCCTCCCTATAAGATCCTCGAGAGAAATGGACAGAAAAGTAAAAAGAAGTGAAGGAGTGATTTCTTATTCTGCCTCATTGACCCCAAACACAGATTCTCAGGCCCCACATGCTGGATTAGAATGGTTGGGGTGGGACCCGACCGTGTGTCGTTTATTCTCTTTGAAGCTTCTCTGATAATTCTGATTCATATCCTCAATAGACAGCTACTGCCCTGGAACGAATCATGAAGAACCATTGAAGAATTTTAACTAGGTAATGGACGTGATCAGATTTAAATTGAAATGACTCTGGTAGCAACATGGAAGAATCAGAGGCACAGAGAGAAGGGGACTGAGGATATTCTTAATTAGAGAAAGCGGTCAGGTCACCTTTGGAGCTGTTAAAATGCACCCACCCAAGATCCTGTCTTCCCATGGGTGTTCCCGCTCTGTGGGTCACAGTCTGGGGCTTTGAACAGGTGTGCTTTTGAGAGGCTTCCCAGGTGATTCTCTGGTCTAACTACAATTAAAAACCACGACTCTAGCAACTGGTCTAAAAGCCACCATAGTAATAACCAGTCATATTCTCTGTTATACAAAAGCCCTCTACCTCACAGCGATAAAGGACATTCAGGACCATAATATGTGACCACCAGGGGGGCCAGGAGTGAGTGTTAATAAATCCGAGTGGCTATTCAGACCTCTTCCCATAGTGCTGCCTGACTGTTCCATCTGAGAGTATAACCTAACTCAACACCACTTATTCCCCAAACCATCCCATTTTCTGTGTTGGAAGAACCTCCAGTTTCTAGCTGCCAGGTTTCAGGGTGCTGAGGATGGAATTTATAGCAGAAGGGATGGATTTGAAACCTGGAGCTGCTCCCTCGCTACCTCGCTTACTTTCTCCCAAGAGTCTGGCGCCTTTTCCAACTCCTGTTTGACTTGTTTATTTCCAGGCAACGTGATCAAGCTGGAGGAACAGAAGTCAGACCTGGAAAGGCAGCTGAAGACTCTGACTAAGCAGATAAAGGTGAGATTTGGCTACAGCAGGGGATAGGGAGCCTTCTCTGCCGTTCTACTAAGCGCGTCCCCGCCTTCGGTTTGGAACCCTTCGAAAAAGACCCTCTTGACTCTTGTAGCCTGCTTTCTCAGTACCTTCCCGTGGGCCCTGGAACCACAGAGTAGTGTTGGCAGGAAACAAAATCAAAGCAGTCTTTGAATTTCAGGATAAACGCTGACAGCACGAGAGCGTCCTTCCCAGCCGGGCCGGGCCTTTTCCCGGTGGTGGGACGGCACTGAAGCAGGACTCACTAAGGGCTGCCTGACGTGGGGCCCCTGGGGCCCCTGCCCACACACTGGCCCCGGCCGGCCTCTGACGCCAGCGTGGCTTCTGGCATTTTCAGGAGGAAACAGAGGAGTGGAGGCGGTTCCAGGCGGACCTGCAGACGGCGGTGGTGGTGGCCAACGACATCAAGTGTGAGGCTCAGCAGGAGCTGCGTACCGTGAAGAGGAGGTTGCTGGAGGAAGAGGAGAAGAACGCCAGGCTGCAGAAGGAGCTGGGGGACATGCAGAGCCACGGCAGGTCGGTCACGACAGAGCCCCGCGTTTGTGAGTCTGCGGGCACCCGCACCTGCTTGGCTTCTCCCTTACTCACCGTGCATGAGCCTTCGCCGTCTAGAGACGTGGCGCTTCTCTGTCTCTCTGTGCAGAATCTTTTATTTCTCTCCTAAGCTCACTCGACCTCTGCTGCCACCACCACACGACCAGGAATGGTCCATTCAGGGCCGGGCCACTGCCCTTCTCTGGCCTGAGGCAGTGAGAAAATTCTTTACTCACCTGTGTGCAAAAGTTTTAGCCAAGTGTCCTCCTACATTTAAAAAATAGAAGTACGTCTAGGATGCTCCTTTCATCTTGGTGCTTATTAGTGCAGGGGAGCATACACTTCCACGGGCCACGGCAACACCTTGCGTGGGTCCCTCTCATGCCGTGGGCAAGACTGGACTCACTCCTGGGGGATTTGCCACCAGAGAAAGGACCCACTCCTCATGGCCCAGGGACATGCTTCTCCCTTGGCAACACCTGGGGGCTGCCTCCAAAAGCCCTTGAACTAGCCCACTTTATTAAAAAGGATGAGCATGGAAAACATACATCTGGCTGACACGTGACTTTCCTTTTCTGTGCCGAGGGAGGGAAATCACGCGGTGTGTTGTTCCAGAAAGCTCTTCCTAACAGCGAGGTTTCAGAGGAAGGTATTGCTAAAGTGAGCTCAAAGTTCATTATTATTTGAAATTTAAAGGGTTCACAGACGAGATGACAAACACTACTTCAGGCCTTAAGGAATGCAGTGTTCCCAGTCGCTAGTCCGGAATAATTCTCCCTAACTTTGAGATTCTTGGATATTAGGAAATTATTTTGAATTTTCAGATGTCTTTCAAATATGAAACATAGTATTTTAAAATCAGATTTAGTAAGTTCTGAATGCTGATTTGTGCAGTTGGCCCTCTTTACAAGTTTTCCAGGATCAAGAGGGTTGTTCATTGGCTAGATTCTGAGCCTCTGGGTCTGATGTATTATTGTGAGTTTCATGACATTAGAAAAAGTAGATTTCTTCTCAGAATTCTGTGTTGATTCTCTCACCAAACTCGCTTCAGTTGGTCCCTCCTTCCTTTATTTATGAGTTTTATATGGAACAGGCTGTAGGGGCGCCTGGGTGGCTCAGTTAGGCGTCTGACTCTTGATCCCAGCTCATGTCTTGATCTCAGGGTAGTGAGTTCAAACCCCACGTTGGGCTCCACGCTGGGCATGGAGCCTGCTTAAAAACAGGCTGTAGAGAAGGATTCAGATTAAGATGTGTGTAGCTAGTTCCATGATTCACTCTTGAAAATCAAGATCATTGTTTTATAGTCACACCTATACCCTCTGGCCACCAAAGCATGTGAATTTTAAGTTAGAGGAAGGGGAATCGCAAGACTAGACCTGAGAGTGTCCCCTGTTGAAGGGATCACGAGTCGCCTCGTTTGCTTTTGTGCTTCTGTTTAATTTGTCCACTTGTCTTGCTTTTATGATGTGTGTCTTTGGAAGAGGAACCAGATCATAACTTGCATCACTTCGTACATGTGTTATTGTAAAGATAAATGGTAAAAGACGAGTCTCAAGTTCATGTAGTTATTGTACAAGCTGCTGCATTTCTTACCTGGACTCTATGATACAGGCCAGATCATACAACTCGAACTCTGATACCGTAGGAAATCTCTGCACGAATCTTGATGATTAGGATCCATATACGATATTCTACATCGTCAAACATAGAGTCACCTTATTTTTTTTACAAACACGGTACATTTCTCTTATGATATTTCTGGTGATTTGCAAACCTACCACCCAAATCCAGCAGTTTAATCCCTTATCACAAAACATTTCAAAATTGTAGGGCTGACACCAGCCCAGGACACGGCATATGATTGAAACCCCACAGGCATCAGTGGGTTTGGGGCCTGTCATTGCGTTGGGCAGGGTTTCAGACAGCAGCCAGACCCAGTGTCCGCCCTGATTCTGCAGACTGCCCCTTCTAAAGAGTTGACTCTGAAAGTTACTCGCTGCTGGCTCGGCCACGTCCTGAACCTGCCCCCTGAGCAAGACTTGAAACCAACCCACACCCTCAAAGGTCCTGAAGCGATATAGTGTTTCCATCCTGGCCGAATGGGTTCTCGACTGAAACTGGATTTGACTTTGACAGTCATTTCATGAGAACTCAAAAGGCATTTTTGGTTCAGCCACAGCCAAAGAACTTGCAGAAAATTCTCTGATGAGGTCCTCCAAGTACAACCAAGAGAAGGTAAGAGCACTTGAAAAGCACCTTGATCCTAACATGGCATTAACAGATTCGCATTCTCACTTTGCATATACAGGCATTTGAGGGGATATAGTCAGGCAAGTAGGATTTTAGAAAATTCTAAGAACCAGCTCGTTAGCAATCTTCAGTCTTACTATGTCTTCAAAAGGATTTTTATTTTGGAGTCAGAATAACGGATGTGAAGAGTAGATGGGGAAACGAGGCTCTAGTCTTTGCCACCAACTGGCAAGATTTCCTTCCCAGACCCAGCTGCTCCCTTCCTCCGAGGAGATGAGAGCGGGTCGTGATTGAAGATCCCTGTAAGCTCCACTGTTCCCTGAGACTAGTTGGTCAGCTGGCCTTTCTCCGATGGGGGAGTGAGGAACTCACATGCCAACCGTACCATCTGTCCAGTGCGGTCCTTGGAACCTGCTGGACACAGTGGCATCTCTACATTTTAGCTGGGCTGTGGACCTCCTCTTTTTCTTCCAGGAATTTGAACAAGCCAATGTAGTTTTTAGGTACCTGGAAGTGATCTGTTTTTGCTGGACACTTACAAACTAAGGGATGAAAGGATAATGAATAACTTTTTAAACTTTGGCTTCTTCCACCCTTGAGCCATTAAGAGCAAGCCATTGCAATTCAAACTTCCATCGAAATTAAAACATCAAGCCTTTTTCCTGAAAAGTTGAGACCTGGGGCCTGGCCTCCAGATACAGAGAACACACACACGCAGCTCCCCTCAGTGACTTGATGGGGCCACACGAAGGACATTGTTGACCAGCAGTGCATGACATGGGCTTCTCGAACAGTAACAGGAAAGACCATATACCTTTTTTCTCTCACTCTGAAACACTAAAGGCCATTATTTTTAGGGTGACTTACTCGATTTTTACCGTTCATCCTATGACACCAATAAACATCCACGGAAAACATCTTAAAAAAGAGATGGTTAACAAAACACTTAAACGTCGGTGCCTAATTAGCAGTAGGGACTTCTAAGCAGAAGGTCTGAGATTCAGAACGTGTCTAGCTTCTTCCACTGGTTCCTGCATCGTCACCTCTGAAGCGAGCAGCATGGTGGCCCATCACTGCCAGACTCTTCTGGAATCGGCTCTAACTCTGTGTGCACAATGTATCCTGCCCTACTGTCAGTTGCCTGCCTGTGCCATCTCTTTGTCCTTACAACTGTTGTGCGTCACAGCCGCGGGTCCTAGAGCCGTCACTGAAAGGCCGAGTGTGGGAGCTGGTGGTGTAGATGCTCGGGGTCACTGAGATACCTTTTCCAGCTCTCTTGTTGCAGATAACTTTGGTACAGCCGCCCTAGCCCTGCCAGAAGGGGACCAGTCCTCGGGGGGAGTTCCTAATCAGAGCCTCGGGGGCCCCTGACACGTTGGCATCACAAGCCTTCCACGCCTTCCGCTTTCATAGCTGGCATCCACGTCGACGGCATTGGACACATGGCCCGGAATCGCGACGAGCTGGGTCTGCTGCCCTGCCCCCCGGCCCCCATCTTCACAGAGTTGCTTTGCAAAGCGTGGACATGAGCTTCCCCGAGGCCTTTAGGACTCCTAAGCCTCAATACTGAAAGAAATCCTTTTTTCTGGGTTGTTTTTTTTGGCCTTGACTGTAGGACAGTAGAGGGAAGCTCGAGCCACTCTGTAAATTACAGAGGCACCCGATTTTGTGCATCCTGGCCGTCTCTACTTCCCCGACACGTTGTCTGTTGGAGGAGGTCTAGGGAGAGGGGCCCAGTAGTGGTGTTCTGAAGTCTTTGGCATGTTTTCTCCGTCCAAAGACCTTTGACTTCCAAAAAAAAAAAAAAATTAGAGGAGTAGGATTTAAAACACATTGGTCCTATTCTAGATACTAGCTCTTCCCTCTGGGTCAGTGGCACCTGTTAAATCTTCTGTTTGTAGCCTGAGATCATGTTGCCTCAAGTAACTCCTTTATGAGCCTTTCCCCCCCTCCATTTCTGTTTTCACAGCTCCATGGTCTCTGTCAGCTAGCAGAGCATTTTCTGGAAGAAAGACAGCCCAGCCCTTGCCATGATGGGAGAATACAGCCATTGCTATATGAGAGGGGGAATAATGTGGGGGAGAAATTACCTCTTTACAAAGAGCCAGATTGTCTCCTTATAACCGCCACTGTTTCACACAGAGTCATGGCGATCAAGTGTCTTTACCTTTTTTCTACATTTTGGAATCAACTCATTGCACGATCAAAGATGATCCTTCCCTCTTTTTTTTTTTTTTTTTTTCCTTCCTTCTCTCTTTTTCTCAGAAGATTCGGCAGTCTTTTATTTGGAGCATAAGATGAAGTTGTTCTGGAAAAAAAAAAAAACAGAGTACAAGCATGTTGTGAAGCTTTTTTATATGCAACTAGGGTGTGCAGAGAGAGCAAAGGACAGAACAAATGCAGAGCATGGGTCGCTGGTGCACACGATCCATGCCTGTGTCTTACTTTTTGGAGTTTATTTCTGTGCTTCCTCTTGAACATGGTGTCTGATAATCTTGGAATTAACACTACTTATGGCAAAATAGGAAGCCGTCTGTGTCGTGTCTCATTCTGAAGAAGCTAGCAAGTTCTGCTTCCTTTATATCAAGTCTCGAACGAGCCCTTTCAGGCTGGGGTCTGACTTCATGACCTCATCGGAAACAAGCCACCCCTCAGTTGGGGTTTGATTTCCAGAGTCTCTGTTGGGCTCAACACAAATCGATGTTTGGCTGATCAAACAGGATGTAGTTGAACCAGTCCGTTCACGTGGTGGCAGTGCCCTTGGGAATCTGACTAAAAATTAAGGAACAACTACAACAAATGCCTCAGGAATAAAACTTAACCCAGAAATTGAAAGACTTTCGATCCAGAAGTGGATGATTCAGAGTGATCCAGAATTCAGAGTGGGATGTTAAACTTGGGAAGTACAGGGTTTGTGAAGATCTGCACCTAATTCAGCAGCCACCATCCTCACTCGAGGAGCCACCGTGCCGTCCAGACGGGGGCGGGTCTCTGCTATGTCCCCAGGACGAGACAGGAGCCCCCGTCTGGTGGGAGGACGTGAGGAACAGGAAGCCTCTTTCACTCAGGTGCACAGTTTGGCGTGTCCAGCTGGAGAGCCCAGAATCCCTAGAAAAATTTCGCCTGGTGGCAGAAGAGAGGTCGACGCCTCCTCCTTGAAAATAGCTTAGACGCTCACTGGCATCGTCCAGTTTATCTACTGGGAGATCTTTACCTCAGATTGAGATTTTTTTGGAATGATACCACATTCACTTGCCAGGTGTTTTCCAATATAAACAAAATCACCTCAACTTCAGATGCACAGCTATACTTGGCAACCCCGTATTCCAAGCTGTCTTTAGTCTGGGTACCGTTGAATATTTTTATACATTAAGCATTCATGAAGTGCTAAATAAATACGTTATTATTCGGAAGAGTCTGTTGCCTGATTTGTAATCACTGGCCACGTGTTTGCAGGGCCCTCATGTCCGTTTGTCCTCGGGTTTCTAGCGCAGGTGGTTTCAGAACTCGAAGGCCATGTCCGATAACTAGAATTTGAGCCAGAAGCAAGCTGGACTTTCAATACAAGTTGTAGACAGCAGGCTGATTTTAATTATGAATGTAATTTTAAAAATGATTTTATTATTGGAACAAGAGGGCAAGGAGCAAAAATAACTAATTTTGCCTAAATTGTTGAAGCAGAATGCCAGTGTTTCCCAAACAATCTAGTACATGGAATTTGAAGTCCAGGCTTATCTTGTTGAACTGTAAAAATAAATAGATCACTTGGTGATTTGATATATTGGATTTTTTCTGAGCTATGCATATTTAGGTATCCTGGTAACAAAATGGTGGTGTATAGTGAAAAATATTCATCTTTTCCCTCTCTAGTACCACCCTGTAAGGTAATCAGTGTTCACAGTGTGTCTGTTTTTCTTTACCTCTCCCTCTACTCATACAAATACATAGGGTTCATTTTTATATTTTTTATAAGATTTATAAAAGACATCAACAGTGTATCATGGGCATCCTTCCAGGTCGATATTTACGAGTTTAACTCATTTTATTTTTTATCTTTTTATCATTTTATTTTATTTTAAGTAGGCTCCATGCCCAGCGCGGAGCCCAGTGCAGGGCCTGAATTCACAACCCTGAGCTCAAGACCTGAGCTGTGATCAAGAGTCAGACGCTTAACTGACTGAGCCCCCTCAGGCGCCCCGAATTTAACTCACTTTAATAGCTGCGTGGTGTCCCAGAGGACGGATGTGCCCTAGAATATTCAAACATTGTCATAGTGGTGAACATCAAGGTTGTATTTTCTAGTTTTTCTTTTTCTTTCCCAATAATGGCATAAGAGCAGCCCTTATTCACATAGCCTTATAGTTGTGTTTTTATTTTCATAGGATGGGTTCCTAAAAGTATGATTGCTACCTTGGAGGATATGCAGTTTTGATTTTAATAGATTTGCCAGATTATTTACCTAAGACTTGTGACATTTTATTCTTGATGAGAGTACCTGTCTATACACAGCCTGAGCAGATGCAGATACTATTAATCTTAATTTTTGCCGATATGGTAAGCAAAAAATGCTATCTCATTAGTACTTTAAATTTGCATTTTCCCGGGGAAATTTTTATATGTTAACCATTTGCTTTTCCTCTTTTGAGAATTGCTCGTTTAGCACTTTTGCTTATTTTTTCACGGGCTGATTGTTTTTCTCTTATCCGTTTATAAATCAGCATCTTATTAGGAATGTGTGTTTATCCCAGTATATTATGGGTCTTTTGGCTTTACCATCGTTCTCATGGAAATTTTTGTATTGTTACGCAGTATGTTAGTATTTTCCTTTACTGTGTCTGGGTTTTTTGTTTTTGTTTAAGATTTCCCCTACCCTCATCTTACAGAAAGATAGGCTATCACAGTTTCTTTATCTATTTCTCTCTCTGTCAGATATTTGATTTGCCTTTCTTTGTTTAGTCTGATGTGAGGTATGGGTCTTCTCCCAGATGGACATCTAGTCATGCCAGCACCATTTATGATCAGAACCATCCTCTGCCCACCAAATCGAAATCCCGTGTTTATGTTATTTATTTTCTCTATATTCAGAGAGACTTTCCCAGTATGCCCTCATTTCTTTTTCTCTTGAGCTGGTTCTGCTTTAAAATATTTTAATGGGATTATTAGATTGCTGATACCACTTTTTAGACTCGGCCTTTCATATATTTTCTTTCTTATATTTCATATATTTCTTTCTTATATTTCATATATTTTCCTCTGTTCTTGAATTTTATTGTATTCTCAAGGCAGATGCTATCAAGCGTGTAGTTCTGTTTCCTGTCATAAATGTATAAATGCCTACTGTCTCTTGAGTGCAGCTATTCTCTTCATTTTATATTATGGAATATATTCATAGGTCAGGGCACGTCTTGGGACAGAACCGATAATTGTCCCTCCCTTATTCTTGCTTAAATGGGTGAATGTGTCAGGACCTGACATTTGCCCAGGATCCACGTCTATAGGTTCTGCTTAGATCCGTACCCACTTTCGCTGACTGCTATTAAAATCTTAAACCAGAAGGGAGGCTCTTTAAGGTAAATTTGTGTTACATATCAGAGACACAGAAGCTCAAATGGAATACAGAGGAAGAATAGGTTCCTAGTGGGTGAAATTCATCTGTGTCCATTTCCTTCCCTGGCGAAACTGCAATGTGGGATCCAGCATCCTGGCCTAGTTTTGCTTGGCCATTGTCTATTCTAGGGATGTCCCGTGGCTCTTCTTAATCTGCCCCTTTTTGCCACTGTCCTTTTACCTGGGATAAACCATCTCTGGCCTCCTCGGACAGTCCTATCTTAATGTCACTGAGCCCTTGCAGGAAGAATGCTCTGCATGCCCAGGGCTTCCCCCACTCCTCCCAGCCCTGGCCCTCTAAAGAGGGGACCTCACTGGAGTTTCCCCACGTCTTCATTTTCTTTGAAAGGGAATTGGGGATAAAGCCTTAGTATTTACTTTCCATACTCCCCACCCCACTTATTCTCTATGTAGCAGAAATTCCTCAAAGTCTGAGCCACGTAGATGATCTCTTCCTGTAGTTTCCAGTGCTGACGCCGAATTTTTACGACTCTTACTGCTGGGATTTGGAGACGAAGATGCTTGTGTTCCAACTGCTGTCTTACCCTGTTTGTTTTATGTTTATTTTGAACATGAAATTCGAAAACGAAGTTCGGAAAAACACGGATACCTGAGAGACAGAATACTTAACTAATTTCTCTCTCACTCGAGAGCTGCAGACTTCTCTTAGATTTGTTTCATGCATAACAGTAAGAAATATTTTGAGAAAATTGCATTCCAGGTTAAGGGCATACAGTGAGCAAGGGCACAGAGACAGGACGTACAAGGAACAGAACTTCAGGTAGCTAGGCTTATGGTCCGAAAGCAGGGTGCGTGGAGGGGAGTCCTAGGTGAGAAGTCTCTCCATCACCGGGAAGGGCCTGGAGCTGGGCTTTGTTCAGTTTTTCAAGAAAGAGCCCTTGCAAACACGTGATCGACATGACTGACCTTCTTTATGGATACTGATCTGCCAGTTGGGAAGGTAGCAGTTGTAATGTGACATTTCCCAGAGGTAGTTAACTTCTGAATACTTTGAGTATGTACAAGAGCTCACATATCCTTGGATCAAAATAGACACCACCTCCAGGTATCCTGTATGATGAAGTAGGTGCTGGGGAAAAACCACACCGTTTGAAGACCATTCTGTAACCAAACAAGGAGACCAGTGAATAAGAGAGATTCGATAACATTTTTAAAATAAAAGGTAACTGCAGACACACGTGCATATATATGTTTAACTTATAACAAAAGATAGATAAGGTAGACCAACAGTGAGTGTGGGACGTGGTCCTTGCTTCCAACTGCCCGTCATTCTCAAATATGCGTTGCTACTTCCTAAGAGCAGATTTTTGCATAAAAATAAGAGCAATGAAATACTGATAGTATTTTTAAAAATATGTGTTAAAAAAGTTTTTAAGAAGAAATAGCATCAGTATTATTTTTTTAGATATGCCTGGAATGCCTCACAGGACACCCAGGCCTCACAGAAAATCTGAGAAAGCCGTGGTCAAACAGAGCTGGAGTTGCGTCCCAGATTCACTGTTTACCCTCCAAGTGACCTTGTCAAATTTTCCATCTAAAATAAGGGATGATAACTTACAGAGGTGGGTTTTTTTTTTTTTTTGAAAATTAAATTAGATAATTTTCTTTGTTTTTTTAAAGACACATGGTACTTACTATGGAGTTATACACATCTTTTTTTTTGGTGTGAAAATTATCCGTTGTTATCATGGCTTTACATTCTGGGAGCAGATGGAAACATGCCTTACTTGGGGTGTTTTCAACATGGCGCCCGAGCACGTGGTGGATATGTCGTCTGAGATGCCCCAGAAGAAAGAGGGTCTGGTTCGACGCTGTAGGGAAACCGAACGCCCTAGGCTTGTTGAAAGCTGGTATGTTTGTGTGCAGTTAGTTATACCTTCAAAACCATGGACGCTGTACTTCTGGGTGATTCAGGGGATTTTCGAGGCTCACCTTGACTCTATATACGTGTGGTTTTTGTTTTACAGATTGACCTTCGAGTCTAACATCTGTCTTCAGGAGGCAATAGCTAACTTAGAACAGATCCTTAACCAGTAGTGGTACCTTGAAGGTTTTCCTTTATTTAATGAGTTTGCTGCCGTACACCTGGCTGTATGCTTAACATTTCTTAGTATCCTTTATAGAATACAGGGTCTTATTTTTCCCTGGACCAGAGAAAATGTAATACTTCATTTCTTGCCAGAGTTGTTACTGGTTGATCCCAGGCAATCGTACGACAGGCTGGTGTAAAGGAATTTCAAATCTATTTATGATGAAAGTACTGTACTAAATAAAACCAATAGCGTTCTTAATAACTGCTTTCTATGGTGGTTCAATTCAGGCTTTGTTTCGTGAATCCCCTTACCCGCCCCACCCCACACATGCTTGCACACACACATGCACGTCCCTGTTACAACATGGGGGGTGTTTAGTTCAGCAGCTTCTCTGATCTTAAACAACTTGCAGAGTTTTCTCAAACTGACTTCCTGTTCTGGCCAAGCAGATTGATCCGTTGAAATATGGTCTTTGGGTATCTGAAGGGAGGAGGACTGGGAATTGGCTCTTATCACCTTGCTGGGTTCTTACGGAGTCCAAAGGACTCCTGTTTATCATTTGATATATGGAATCACAGAGAAACTTAGGTAATTGAAGGAAACGCTTGAGCAGATGTAGAATTGCTTTCATTAAATTATCAAGGAATGAGACAAAAACGAATTTTTAGACAAGATCTCCCTTTGAAGGGTGCCCTGAGTTTCTGCAAAGCCCTTGGTAGCTGGTCCTTTAAATGGGCTGGTGAGAAAGTGGCCCACTTTGTTTCCAACCTTCCTTGGAATGGCTGGTTCAGAAATTGGAGATTTTTTTTTTTCCTGCTTATACCTAACCTGATTTCATTCTCTTTCTGCATCTTCCACACCTGATTTTATACTGCATAACACACTGGGGAAAATACAAAAAAACCAACTCATTCAATTAAAAAATTTTCTGAAATTCCTGATATTTTTTCAAAGAAGTCATCAGTGTCTTGGTTTTTTTTTTTTTTTTTTTTTACTCCAAAGAAGGGGCTGTGGAGACAAAGGTGTGGTTAAGTTCTGCTTCACTTAAACGTTTTCTGTTCACGTTGATCACAAAACAACAGAAGGAAGCTTCGAGAACTAAGGACAGGTAAATCCAACCACCGAAGCTTATGAGAACTGATCCCAAAAGATCAGTAAATAAATATTTTAAACTTCCACTGACCTTATTAAAATACACTTCCAGAAATACTCTGTTTGAGCCATTCTCATAAATTAGTCATCTTCTTGCAAAACAGCTGGTGGCAGTTTGCTATAATAAAAAGAGCAGTGCCTCAGAAATCAGAAGACTGGGAGATCTTGCCTTGGCTCGTTCACAGGGAGATTAAATGACATGCTAACGTGTCCCGGATGAGGAGGCCATGCATGAGAGGACTGAATCAGATGATCAGTCTTTAAAAGACTCTCATGAGTCTGTGCTCGAAGTTAGAATCCGTAGGAAGAGCTTATCAAGAATGTTTGGGTGAGACTAGAAGTTTCACCTCCCGCAGCATTGCAGGGTTTACTAAAGGGACTGTTATGGTTCCCTCTCTGAGGACAAATTATGTCCAAGTCAGGATTCTATTGCACATAGCGGATCACTGTCTGGTTGGCTTAAGCAGAAAGGCCTTCAGCAGCTTGCGGGGTTGTTGGGAACGCTGAAGAAGCAGACTCTAGGCTGAGTTTCCAGGAACAACTCCCAAAGCCACAACACAGAACTGGGCTATCGGGGGTGGGGGGGGAGCCTCAAAATCAGGACGTCAGCTGCCTGGCTGGAAAGCTACCCCCTCGGTTACCAATAGGAAATGCCCTGTGCCCTGCCTCCCTGCCCCTGACTCGGGTCCCGATCCAGGTCTTGTCCTCATCTTTCTGATGGGTAGAATCTAAATCTGAGCTCCTAGGTGCAGGGGAGTCCTGAGATGACATTTTCCCAACCTCTGTGTCCCAAATGGGGGTTGGAATATACCCTCTGAGAAGCCAATCCATTGTATCCACCATGGACAATATAGCTACACGTTTATGATAAATAACATTTGTATTTATTTTTTTTTTCTTATAATATACAGAGTCGAATTAAGATCCTTTTTGTTTAGAGCTAATGTCAAGTCACTCTGCCTCTAAAAATACTATTACTGGCCATTCCCAAGGAAACGTCTGTGAAAAAAATTGAGAGCAAGACCTATGTTATTTCCTGGAGAGGCAGACCTGATACAGAAAACAGGATTTGAAACTTGGGATCCTCCTTCCAGATTTGTTTTTCCATCTTGGTTCTGTTTTCATCTGTGTCTCTTCCCCCGCGCCACACACCCCTCCCCCCCATGGGACCATCCTCCACCTTTTCAACTGGATGTGCTCTTTACCACGCAGACCTGTGAACGAAGAGTCGGAGCCGCCCGAGGTCGAGGCTCCCGGCCGGTGGCATGGCGTCTACGTGAACAGAACGTCTCCAACACCTTCAGAATCTGCGACCACCGTTAAGTCCCTCATCAAGTCATTCGACTTGGGACGGCCAGGTATTTCATCTTTCCATCTCATGAGCAAAAGTCACATTCAGACCGTGGCCCCACGTATCAAGCCTGTCTCTACTCCCCACTGGCCCCGAATGGATGCAACCACAAGGGCTGTGTCTGGATCATTCCACGTGGAGCCAGTGTGTCCAAGAGACCTGCCCACAGCCAACTGCACAGACTCAGTTGCACAGTTCCTCAGTTTCCTAGGAAATGAAGCCTCTGGTTGGCACAGCTCATTCTCATGAAACGCTAAGAGGGAAGTGGTAGTAACCTGAGTTTAATGGACACAGAGGCAGAAAAGGAACGGAAGAGGTGGAGAGAAAGAGGAGATTGTGTTACACCAGACTCCTGAGCCAGACTCCTCACTGTCTTCTTCCTGTGCAGTTGGCTGTCTCGTTGGACCCCCGGCCTTCCTCCCCTCCTCTGTTAGACTTTTCTCTGCCTGGTCTTGGGTGTGAACACCTTGGGTGCTGACCTGTCATTCCTGATCTTGAACATTCCCAGCTTTTTCTAGAAATGTCTCTCTGGCTCACCATTCACCTTTCTTCACTGTTATCTACATATATGAGAAAAATACATGTCTATACACACAAAAACGTAGTAAATAAAAGAAACCGAATACGCATCTGTCCAAAATAGCAATGTATTTCTTCTCTCGAGCACAACAGTTAAGCTGTCGTATAGAGAGACTGGAGTCAAAGCTGATGCTAGAATGTACCTGGTTATCTTCACTAAAATAGTTCGCAGCTCAGTTAGATTAAGATGAGACCATGAATATTAAAAGATGCGAAGGCCCAGTGACTACATTCAGTCCGTGAAGATGGGAAGTGAGTTAACAATAATGGTTTGTGCAAGAACTTTCCTGTTCCTTCTTGTCATAGATGCCTCCTGACATGTGTTTTCTTGTCCCCCGTGTGTCCCACCTCTAAGACCAACCCCCATTTAGTCGATACTTTTGTAGTAACAAATCAGGAGCTACTCTTTGCTATTTGGAACTGGAACAACATAGAAATGTTCCCATCTCTTTTCTTGGCAGGTGGAGCCGGACAGAATATTTCTGTCCATAAAGCCCCCAGAAGTCCCCTGAGTGGGATTCCAGTGAGGACTGCTCCCGCCGCTGCTGTCTCCCCAATGCAGGTATTTTGAGGGCCTTGGGTATGTGGGTGGTGGTCCAGGCCATGTGGAACCGTGATGCTCTCTAATGCTCAGGCAACAGAGGGGAAGGGAAAACTACTTGGTCTATTTTTTGAGGCATGTTGAACATCATTTTTAATAAGCATAGAATAATAATAAACTTCTGTTAAAAATTACGATTTTGTGGGGTGCCTGGGTGGTTCAGTCGGTTGAGTGTCTGCCTTCGGCTCAGGTCATGATCCCAGGGTCCTGGGATCAAGTCCCACGTCGGTCTCCCTGCTTGGCGGGGAGCCTGCTTCTTCCTCTCCCTCTGCCCCTCCCCCGCTGCTTGTGTTCTCTCTCTCTCAAATAAATAAATAAATAAAATCTTTTAAAAAATTACAATTTTAGGGCACTGTGTGGCTCAGTTGGTTAAGCGACTGCCCTCAGCTCAGGTTATGATCCCGGAGTCCTGGGATCGAGTCCCACATTGGGCTCCCAGCTCAGCGGGGAGCCTGCTTCTCCCTCTGACCCTCTCCCCTCTCATGCTGTTTCTCTCTCGCTCGCGCTCTAATAAATAAATAAAATCTTTAAAAAAAATTAAAAATTAAAAAATTACAATTTTGAGGCTAAATAAAGGTGTGAGAGAGACACCGTAAGTCTCATACGATTTGTTAATGACATTTAGTCCCCCATTAGATACATTTAAAGTTTTCAGTTCAGTGAAGATTATAATTTTTACCAGAAGTGGATATTGAACTAGATATTTTTCTCAAAGAAGTGTTCGGTTTGGTTTTGCTTGGTTTTCTAAAGCACCCCAGGGAGAGAAAATGTTTACGATTTATAAATTCTTAGAGGTCACTGGTTGCAATCTGTGTCACCTTTGCCATCTTCAGACGGTTCTAGATCAGAGCTTCTTGACCTCTTGGTATTTTTTCTTTTTCTTTTTCTTTTTTTTTTTTTTAATTTTATTTTTAAGTAATCTCTGCACCCAACACGGGCACTCAGAACCCCAAGATCAAGAGTCACACGCTCCACGGACTGACCAGCCAGTCGCCCCTCTTGGCGTTTTCTAAGACCACGACTTTCAGTGTTATTAGTAACATTCAGCAGCTCCTGATAAACCAAGGGCAGCGTCATTCACAAGTACCCTCTTTTGGTGTCCTTAGTAGCCACATATGTTGTTTGGGATCTTTTAAATTTTTCTTGTTTTTACTTTTTTGCCCTGGAAGATATTTTGTGCTACTTCATATGTAAAACCAAGTAAAACAATTACTTATTTTATAATAATCATCAAGTTTATTTAATGAAACAAACAGATCATGCTTCATTTTGACTTATTTTCATTGAGCTATACACACTAGGTTGCTGACAAAATGTTTAACAACTGGCTCCTTGCCGGCGGGGCGGGAGGGCGCAGGGGGAGCTCGGGTTTGTGATGTTGGCCAGTTTCCATGGTGCAAATATTCCCATCATTGTCAGCATCAAGCTAGCCCCCTGACGTCAGGGAATGTGGAGCTGAGAAGAGATATGTATCACATGGTATTTCTAGACCACAGGTAGAGTGGGTGTAAATAACCCCAATCATAGTGTGAAGTATAATAAATAGGAAGCATTTTGAGTATTTATTACTTTTGCTTTTAATATAGTTTAATTTTAATAGTGGCCGTGTTGAAAACTAGCTTGCAAAATTCCTGAAGATTTAACAACTGGCCCTTACGAGCAGGTACACACCACCGGCTATAATTCATGGATAAAGTAAAGCACACGCCCCTTATACGTATACAGCTTGAATGTTTCCGTATACACACACCCGTGTAGCCAACAGCAAGATAAAGCATTCATCAGCTCAGGAGGCCCCCTCATGCCACCACCCAGTGGGTAATCCCTTGAAGTAGCCATCATTCTGACCTCTGTTGGCATTAGATTAATGTTACACTGACCTGATCAACGTAAAAGAGAGTGAGTTAGGGGCGCCTGGGTGGCTCAGTCGGTTAAGCGTCTGCCTTTGGCTCAGGTCATGATCCCAGGGTCTTGGGATTGAGCCCCGTGTCCTCCTTGCTCATGCTCTCTTCTCACTATCTCTGTCTCTCTCTCAAATAAATAAATAAAATCTTAAAAAAAAAGAGAGAGAGGGGCGCCTGGGTGGCTCAGTTGGTTAAGCGACTGCCTTCGGCTCAGGTCATGATCCTGGAGTCCCAGGATCGAGTCCCGCAGCGGGCTCCCTGCTCGGCGGGGAGTCTGCTTCTCCCTCTGACCCTCCTCCCTCTCATGCTCTCTGTCTCTCATTCTCTCTCTCAAATAAAAATAAATAAAATCTTTAAAAAAAAAAAAGAAAAAGAGAGAGAATGAGTTAAAAAATCTCCCATGCTCCCTAGCCCCAAAATAACCACTGTTTACAGCTTGTTGTGTATCCTTCTAGATGTTTTTCTTCAGTATAAACGTGTGTGTGTGTGTGTTTAGGGAGGAAGAGAAAGTTTTATAAATTGGATTATACTGCACATTGTTCAGACACTGACTCATTTCACTTTGTCATTGGAATGTAATCCCTGAGGGCAGGGATTTTTTTTTTTTTAAGACTGAGAGAGTGGGTACATGTGTGCGCATGTGAGCAGGGGGTAGGGGGGTAGAGGGAGAGGGAGACAGAGAATCTTAAGCAGGCTCCACACCCAGCACAGAGAGGGCAGGGATTTTTATCTATTTTTGCTTGCTGTTGTATCTCTTGTCTGGAACAGTGGCTGGCACACAGTTCTATCACAGTAGAAGCTCGGTAAATGTTGAAGGAATGAGGGAATATATCAGAGACATCTTGAGATGTCAGTGTTTGGAGAATAACGCATTCTTCTTAAAGGCTGTGGAATGTGTGGTGATCTGTTTAACCACCCCCCTACTGATGGGCATGTAGGTTGTTTTGGATTGCAAAAACAATACAGTGAAATCCCTTCTATGGATTTTCACTCACTTTTAAGGGGCTCTTCCTGCAGGAGAGCATATCACCATTAGCTTGCAAATACCAGAAATCACTCTAGCTCGTCCCCGCAGAAAGGAATTGAATACAGGGAGAACTCGTCTCCACTGCGCTTCCAGGAAAGGTTCCCAGAGCATCTCAAAGTTGGCCCATGAAAGGAACTTCTGTTTCTGCCAAGTCTTTCTCTAAGGGTTGCCTAGAACTACGGCTTCTGTCGAAATTTGGCATCCGCTTTAGGCTCCCACCACCGCAGACGCGGTCCCTCCCAGCATAACAGATACCGTCCTCCCGGGTTTGTTCACATCGTAGCCCGTGTGACCGGATTTCCTTCTTTTTAAGGCTGAATAATATTCCATTGCGTGTACATACCGCATCTTGTTTACCCGATTCATTGGTCCATGGACATGTAGGTTGTGCCCACCTCTTGGCTCTCGTGCCTAATGCTGCTGGCAAAAATCTCTTCTAGATTCTGTTTCAGTTGTTTGGGGTATATACCCAGAAGTGGGACTGCTGGATCGTACAGGAGCTCTGTTTTTAATCTTTTGAGGAACCTGCCTACTATTTACCATAGTGGATGCAACATTTTCTAGTCCCGCCAACAGTGCACAAAAATGCCAGTTTTTCCACATTTTTGCCCACACTTGTTTTCCCTCTCTCTCTCTCTCCTTTTTTTAAATAATGACCCTCCTAACAGGTGCGAGGTGGTATCTCATTGTAGTTTTTAATTTGCATTTCCCGATGATGAGTGAAGTTGAGCATCTTTCCATATATACCTCTTGGCCATTAAAAATCAGTATTTTTACACACACCCCTGGAATATATGCAGAATTTTCCAGGAAGGTACTCACAAAGCTGACTACTAATGATTACCCCCAAAGAGAAGAACCAGGTCATGGGAGACTCTTCTCACTATATGTCCTTTCTGTGCCTTTTTGAGCATGTGTCAACTGCATTTGTTACCTATTCAAATAAATAAATTGTTTTAAAAGCTTCCCCTGGTGATTCTGATGAGCTCGAGAGCCGTTGCATGGGACGCGCACACACACACACCTTGTTTACACTGTTGCTGGTGTCTCAAGCTCACCAATGCTGGTGTGCCCTTTGGTTTTTTAGAGACATTCAACCTACAGCAGCGTTCGGCCGGCCAGCAAAGGTGTGACTCAGCGTTTGGATCTTCCAGACCTTCCCCTCTCAGGTAATACCTTAAACAACAAATGCTTTGGGGATGCCTGGGTGGCTCAGTTGGTTAAGCATCTGCCTTCAGCTCAGGTCATGATCTCAGGGTCCTGGGACTGAGTCCCGCGTCTGGCCCCTTGCTCAGCAGGGAGTCTGCTTCCCCCTCTGCCTCTCGCTTCCCCTGCTTGTACTTGCTCTCTCTCTCTCTGACAAAGAAATAAATACAGTCCTTTAAAAAAAAACAAAAACAGCAAATACTTTCGACTCATTATTTTGTGAGGTCAACTTTTCTTCTTTACCCAAAACCGAGCTTAGAAAAATAGTTGATGACATTTATTTCAAACAATTTAAGACTCTACGTGTTTGTGTTCTGGACGTTAGATCCTACTTCTTGCCACTGTACTTCTCAGTGTGCATGTGTTCGGGAGAAATGTCTAGCTTTGGGGAGGTTTTTTGTTTGTTTTTTATGGAATCTCAAGAGAATATCTTACCATCTTTAAAAGTAACTATTTTTAGAAAAAAATCTTATCTGATTCTGGAGGTCTCTTGCTTCCACAATTCCTAAAATATGCCTCTTCAGTGATATCTTTGCCCTTGAGTGTAGCCCTCCTCCTGTTGTTACTCCGGGTATTTTTAAAATCCAGATCCTGACGATGACGTGGTGGTTAGAATCCACAATCCTCCGTGTCACTTTGTCACTCCTGTGCCTTGCACGCTGGTGGCCGGTGTGAAGCGTCAGTTACAGAGGGGGGCACACAGGGGTGGGCTTGCATCTTGGCCCCATTATTCCACCTCTCTGGGCTGTGGTTTTATCATCTCTGAAATAGAAATAGTGCTGTCTCCCTCAGAGGATCGCTCCAGGGGCTGAACAAACACAGCCGGGTGTGGGGTGAGCAGAAGGGTTGACCTTCACCTTAGCTTCTCTTCCCTTTCCCGTCAGTTCACCTGTCAGAACAGAGAGACATGAGTGGAATGGTAAGCTTGTCCCGAAAATATGCCTCAGAAATGTATGTATATGACCCTGTGGCCCTTGTTATAAGGCAACACAAAAGATGAACAGTAAACGAATTGTTTACTGGTGCCTATTGGAAGAAAGCCAGAAATCCAGGTTGCATCGATAGAAATCCCTTGTTTTTAAGTGTCAGACCAAATTTCTGTAACACAGCCACGGAATCAAAAGGAATTCCCATGGTTCTTCTTTTAGATCATGGTCAGACATAGTCAGGTTTATTCTTAAAATAGTTGTTTCTATGAGATAAAAGTTTCACTTTTTGACTGGAAAGTCTTTTACCTCACCACCTTATTTTTTTCCACTTCTGAATTTCGTTTTCTTTTTCATGGCATAAGAAGATTTTAGACTTAAACAGTGATATTGAGAATTTGAAGACTACCTCAGCCCATCCCTTGCATTTTACACGTGAGAGATTCAAGCCCTACAGAGATTAAGTGATTTATAACGCCCCTCCCCGCCCCCCGATTTTGAATGGCTCTGGGACCAGGATAGGATTTCTTCTGATTCTTTCTACCATGCTGCCTTTTGGTAATGAGGCGGGGGATTGCTCTGATCAGCAGCCTCATAAAGAAGTGATAAAGGTTTCTTATAGGACTTGGAGTCATCATAATGACTCCGAGGAAGAAGGAAATGGTGTCTAAGGGCAGGAGAATAAGAAAAAACCAGAAGGGGTGAGTGAGTCCAGCAGAGCAGGTCATGATATTTCTGTGCAAACCGAGCGCCCCCTTCCTAGAAATGGAAGGGAGGTCAACGCAGGGTATTGGAAACCCACCTGATTTGCGTTCTCTACACTTGCTGTGTAGTGGAAAATTGGGGATAACTTGGTTATGTGCACAGGGATGTGTACCTAGGCAAGCCTTTTTTTTTTGTAATTGTGGCTAAAATACGCATAACACAAAACGTACCATCTTAACCATGTTGAAGTGTACCAGGTGAGCTTTTCGTCATAATATTTGTGTCTTCTCTAAGCCTCCCACTTTACCTTTCGTGTAAAGAAGCTGTTGTTTTAACTGACAAGCTAAATCCTGGTGCTCAAACCACAGTAGCTATTACCCTGAAGTAAACAGTTCCTTGTCAGCGCCCCCTCCCCCTTTGCCCCCACCAGGCACCTGTCTACCCGGATGATTCTATTTACTATACTAAAAAAGGATTACACGGTAAAAACTGCTTTGCTTTCAGGCTAGCCTTGCCAGCATTGAGGTCATCAGAAGCTGCCAAAACGGGATTAATGCACTGTTTTTGTTGTTCTCTTTAGTGATGTAAGCACTGTTTTTCCTCTCCTCTTCCAAGCTCATTAGCCTCACTCCCCGCTTCACGCCCCATAATTCGCGGCTCTTAGCCGTGCAAGTATTGTTTTCTTCCATCACTATTTATGGTGTCATAGGAGGTGACTGTGGGCTCAGCCTGGTCACAGAGGCCTGTCGTGTGGCATTGAGCAAGTCACCCCATCCTCTGAGCGCCCGTTGCCTCTGTCAATACAAACCAGACACTATGGAGATTTTCTCCCGTTCTGTGCTCTTGTGGTCCTTGAGGGACTATCATCCAGAGGATTCAGCCTGTTTCGTTAACCTGTTTTGACTCCTACTAAAACAGCAGAGAGGAGCCTTCAAAGAATTTATGTTTGCTTATTTTTAGCAAGCCAGACCCTATGACTGGAGTGGCTTTTTTTTTCTTGTAAAATCGTTACCATTCTTGGTACCCAGGTTTTTGTCTGCTGCCACCTGTGACTTGAAAATCCCATTGGGCATCTTCCTGCCAGCTCTCTGTCTCTCTCAGATGCCCATCGACTAAAACAAAGTGCTTTACTTGGGAACAGGGCTGGCTCTGTGGGGTGTGACCTGTGCAGGGTGCTTAGAAGGGCTTTGGCTCAAGACTCTGCAGGTGCCATCTTGAAATTCTTAATAATTTTCGAACGAGGGGCTAATTTGGCATTTGTGTCTATGAATTAGTAATCGGTCCTGCCTGGAGAATCCTTTCTAGAAAAGGCCATGTCCCTATGTGCATTTTTATTCCTTAATCCAGAAACTCTCTATATTTATTACATATTTGTACTTAGGAAGAAAATGAGAATTCTTTTGTACTTGAGAAGAAAGTGTGGTGACCATTCAAATTTCTCTTCTTCAGGAATAGGTGATTATGTTGTTCTTCACACAGATCTCCTAAAGGGAAGGGGTGAGGACCTGAAACCGGACCCTTATCTCCGGAAGAGTCCCTCCCTGGAGTCTCTGAGCAGACCCCCTTCTCTGGGCTTCGGGAACACGAGGCTGCTGAGCGCTTCCACCGGGGGCTTGAAACCACAGAGCAAACTCAGGTATCACATTTTACACAGTGAGACATCACTGGGCAGATGACCTTGTAGTCTTCCTTCTGTTTTACCCCCTGTGGTCAATTTACTTGTATGTATATTTCCTGAGTGAAACCAGACACAGCACCTGCCTTCAGCGAGGGAGGAGGGCCCTGGACAGCAGGGCTAGGCAAAGCGAAAGAAGGGCTGTAAAAACAGAAATACACGCAGACTCTTGCGGGGGTTGTTACTTGGGTCAAGAAGTCTGGAGGCGGGGAGGCAACATTTCTGCCAGGGGGCCTGCAGGGGTCCCCAGAAGAGCTCTGCACAACATTCAGGGGACTGGGGGTGGTTTCCTTTGGTTAGACTAGCCTGGGGGCTTCAGGAGGGGAGGGGCCCTGGCAGACACACCATCAGCTGCCGGTATCTGCTGGGGAGGCGGGTAGGTGCTCAGGATATCACGGCTGGAAAGGCGGGTTGGAGTCCCCTTGCAAATGGTCTTCATTGCCACGGTTAGAGGTTTGTACTCATTTTGGTAAAGCAGTGGGGAACCACTAAGTTTGCAGGATTTGGATTTGGATTTTGAGTAGTGGTCCAGGAAACAGTGGCATATAGGAAGGATTGGAGGGGCATTTTGAAGTCAGCGTCGAAAGAGCACATTAGCAGTGATGTGAGAGGTAGAGTAGGGGCGAGAAGGGACAGAGACTGCCAGGGCGGCCACCAGAGGCCTGGCGTGGCTCCCACCTCTGCCACGGCTCCCACCTCTGCCACTTCCTCCCTCTTCAGTGTCCCTGCTCCCCAGACCCCAACAAGCCACCTCCACCCACTTCCCACCCTCCCCTCGCCCACTGCTTCTCCACGTGGAGTCCGTCTTCGAAAACACGGAGTGCATCCCCTGCAGACCTTCTCAGAAACCTCCTGTGACTTGTCATGCAGCCTTCCATCCACGCTCCTTGTTCTGCTCCCTCCGTTCTGCGCGGCTTAGCCCCACCCAGCTCACCTGCCACTTTTATTCTCAGCCTTTGCAGCTAACATGAGCATTTGCCACCACTCGCAGGGTCCTGGCCTGAATCGTCTCCTTCCTGTCCTTTCACACTCCTAAGTGCTTCCCCCGCAAAGTCAAACCTTCCCGTGCCCGGGTGGCTCAGTCGGTTAAGCGTCTGCCTTCAGCTCAGGTCACGATCCCAGGGTCCTGGGATCGAGCCCCGCATCAGGCTCCCTGCTCAGTGGGGAGTCTGCTTCTCCCTCTGCCTCTGCCTCTCCTCCCCGCTCATGCTTTCTCTCACTCTCTCTCTCTCTCTCTCCCCGCATAAATAAATAAAATCTTAAAAAAAAAAAGTCAAACCTTCCACGAGGTGGTAGCAAGCCACCCGGGTGGCATGACACCCCCTTTCTCTGCCTTCCATGTCTTATGCTGAATCGGGTATTTAATGCACTGTTCCATCGTGTGTGTGCCTTTGTCCCCATTTATTTAGGCTGTACTTTAGTACACAGTAAATATTTCAACTCATGCTTTGATCTCTTCCCCGGCCCCCTGGGCCATGCTCCACACACAGCATTGCATCCAGCCAGTGCGTTGGAATGGGTAGATGGATGAATATACAAAACTAGCCACTTTGGGAGTAATAGCTACTTAACAAACATTCTAACTACCATTATGAGTATAGTAAAAGGATTTTATGAAAGTCTGAGTAAGTTCAGCTCTTGTCATATCTTTGGGCGTAGCTTATATTTGGACCCAAATAGATGAAGTCATATCTTTCAGAGATTTAACTTAAAACCCCAGATACTACATATTAGCCTTGTTTATGCACAGGAGATTTAAGTGATCAAAACTAGTTTTAAGGACCAGAATTAGTGCTATCCTGAAACTGCTCTTTTCTTTATGCCAGAAATGCGTACAAAAAGGCTATGTGTGTATTAATATGCAATTTATATTATACCCTTCATCATGAGAGATTAAATTAGTGGAGATTAATGTGTTATTTTATTTTGGTATTCACGTCATTGAGACAAACAAATGACAGGATAGAAATCACTTGTTTTGGAAGTTCTCATCCTATTATTATTAATTTGGAGAGCGCATCATATCTATTTAACCTTATTTTTTAAAGAAACCTGTTCAGTTAGTGTTTTGGGCATCCACGGATACAGAAACTCTTTTCCAAACCTTCATTTCAGTCTTCCCTAGTTTGTCAGACCTAGAAATTCAGTTCTAAGTGATGAAGTAACAAACACAGGCAAAGTTACTGTAACTTCATAGTTAACAGCGACTCTGACCACAGAAACTCTCATGGACTTAAGTTGACAAATATGCCAGGTGCAAGGGACAATAGCCATCAAATTACAAAAGAAAAATTTTAATGCAGTTATGACGTTTTCTTAAAAATCTCTCTACCTTAATTCAGATTGCTGAGGTCTGGAATCATCCCATTACTCCTTAATAAAAATATTTTAAAGTGGGGTGCCTGGGTGGCTCAGTTGGTTGAGCGACTGCCTTTGGCTCAGGTCATGATCCTGGAGTCCCGGGATCGAGTCCCCCATTGGGCTCCCTGCTCAGCAAGGAGCCTGCTTCTCCCTCTGACCCTCCCCCCTCTCATGTACTCTCTCTCATTCTCACTCTCTCAAATAAATATTAAAAATATATATATATTTTAAAGTATTTTTATTAAGGGGTGCCTGGGTGGCTCAGTTGGTTAAGCGGCTGCCTTTGGCTCGGGTCGTGATCCCAGGGTCCTGGGAGCCTGCTTCTGCATCTGCCCCTCCCCCGGCTTGTCCTCGCTCTCTCTCTCTCAAATAAATAAAATCTTTTTTAAAAAAGTATTTTTATTAAGTATCAGAATGATACAAAATAATAACAATAAAATATGTGTAAGGCATAAAGAACAACAATGCAGCTGGATATCAACCTTCCAGTTTAAGGAAAAGAAAATTATTATTACCATTGAAATTTCCTGTCAGCCCCCCTTCTCTGCCCCCCTCCAAGGTCATCACTGTCTCTATGATATATGTCGTCCTTTGCTTTTCTTTCCCAGTCTCACTATGTATGCTTGTATCCCCAAACAATAGCAACAGTATATTACTACACTGAAAATTTTATATACATGGACACATGTTGTGGTTTTTTCTTTTTTTATTTCAAAATTGTTCCTGCTGTTCATTCAAGTTACTGCATACCCCTGTAATTCATCAGTTTTTATTGCTGTATAGTATTCCATTGTATGAATACACCACCATTCACCTATTTTCCTGAGGATGTACATTTGATTGTTTCCAGTTTTGTAGTATAAAAAAGTGCTGGTATGAGCATTCTTGAACATGTGCTCTGATGATATATATATCTAGGGGTAAATCCTGTTTCACAGGTTTTGAATTGCACGGGTCCACTCATATGTGGATTTTTTTCTGACAAATACAATACAGTAATATGTATTTTCTCTTTTTTATTATTTTCTTAATAACATTCTCTTTTCTCTAGCTTACTTTATTGTAGGAATACAGTGTACAATATACATAACATACAAAATATGTGTTCATCGACTATATGTTATCAATAAGGCTTCCTGTCCACAATGGGCTATTAGTAGGGGGCGTGGGGGGGGACTCAAAAGTTGTACATGGGGGGCACCTGGGTGGCTCAGTCATTAAGTGTCTGCCTTCGGCTTAGGTCATGATCCCAGGGTCCTGGGATCAAGCCCCACATCGGGCTCCCCACCTCTCCCACTCCCCCTGCTTGTGTTCCTGCTCTCACTCTCTTTCTCAGTCAAATAAATAAAATCTTTTAAAAAAAATTTTTTTTCTTCAAAAAAAAAAGTTGTACATGGATTTTCAGCTGTGTGCAGGGTCTGCGCCCCTAATCCCCATGTTGTTCGGGGGTGAATGAACTCTTAAACTGTTGCCTATTAACAGTTGATGTTCCAGAGATGCATCAACTGTTTTATTTCTGCTCTCCTCCTGCATGTTGTTCCCATGCTGGAGGAATATAATTCTCAGTTCATGATAGTCATCATGGAAGAAACTGTGTGATCTTAAATCCCTTGGTAGTATTTAGATAATCTTAGGTAGCGTAAAGATTAACAGATGTCTACAGCAAACTGAGAACGGGGCACCTAAAGCTCTTGCTCTTAGAATGCTATCGTGTATTAATTAGTAAAATCATTTCCTTTGGCTAAACAGGTGCTCAGAATTGAGTTAATGTAGCGCAAACTGAGGAGTGCTACCTTTGGTGTGTGCAAAGACCCTCTTTTGCGTCATTTTTACTGATTTTCACCTTGCATCTCCCTTCCCAGCACCTCTCCATAAGCAGCCAATCTGGGGTTTTTAAATGTCCTTTCGGGCTACCTTTTATGTGTTATGTAGACACAGGTGAAGCCTTGAAACTTGCGGAGTATTTTTTTCTATAGTGTCTTTAATTAAAATGATACTGTACTTAAGTAAATAAAGGGCTAGATGGATGGAGCCAACAGATGGATTTAAAAAAAAACAAAAACAAAACCAGCCTCTTTCCAGACTTCCAATAGCCAAGAAGTGTACAATTCAATTTTTCTTTCATATCGTGAAACATAATGAAATGTATCATTGATATGACTGATTTGGTGGTTTCTCTTGAGTCTCCCTGGATAGACCTAGACTTTTGCTTTTCTAATCTAGTTATTTATTTCATATATACTTGAGGGTCCTAAACATTAGCATCTTCTCTTTACTCTGTGCTCTTCTTTCTAACCAGCGTGGAAAGAAGAGACCCGCTGGCTGCCTTGGCCCGGGAATATGGCGGCTCCAAGCGCAATGCTCTCCTGAAATGGTGCCAGAAGAAAACAGAAGGCTACGCGGTAAGTGACAGCGTCGGCCAACCTCCAGCCAGCCCTGGGCAGCAGCAGTCCTGTGCCCGTATTGGTCCTGTGCATGCGTATGTTGGCGTATAATTGTTGTCCTTCTGTTCTCCTAGGGAGGGCTGCCAGTGGTAGTAGGGTTTGCTGTGGTGCCCAGACAAAGAGGCAAGTGGGACTGAAAGCCAGTCCACCCAACAAACCATATACCTCAATGCAGGTCTGCGTCTCCTGCAGGAAGGGCCAGCTTTTTCTTTGCTCAGAGGAGCTATGAACTCTGCAAGCATTGCGCCCAGCAGGCTGCTTCAGTCCAGGGAAGGCAGCTTTTGCCGAACCACCTTCCCGAAGAGGGTGCCTTTCCCTAATTGACACAAAGGCCCCACGTAGGTGGCCCTTCAAAAGTTTTCTGTTACTTTGGAGCTGTTTGCATTTAAAGTATCAGTTTATCAGGGCAGTATTTGTCTTCTGGGAAGGTTACACGAGGAAGTAGTACTTGATAGAAGTGTAAGGTTTGTTATTATGAAGTATCATCTAGAAAGACAAAAATTCATCAAATATAAATTATAGTTTTATGGATTGTAATGAAGTGAAAACCCAGGCCGTCACTACTCCCATCCAGAAATAGAGCACTGTCAATTTCCCCAAACCTTCCGTGTGACTTTTTGATCCTACCCCTTTCCCACTCCCAAAGACAACTGTTGTCCTCAATTCTTTTCCTCGTGGTTTTCCACAAAAAGCAGGCATCCCGGAATGCTCTATTAGTTTTGCCTGCACTGGAACTTTCCATAAAGGCAATCAAAAACTGTCCTATCTGCATCCAGCTTTCTCCTACGGTGTGAAGTTATCAAGTCTTATCCAGTTCGTTCATTTTCTAACCCCTTTGGAACCCATTATGTGATCACACCTATTATCTATTTACCCCTTCCATTCTTGCTGGACAGATGAGTTATTTCCAGGTCGGGGCTGTCATTACGTGGTGCTGGTACATTCTTGTGCGTGTCTCTCGGAACACGGGTGCGCTCATTCTTTCTGGATCTACACCTAGAAATGGAATTACTGGGCCATCGGGTGTGCCTATATTCAAGCACGGTAGATAGTGCCAAACAGATTTCTGAAACAGTTGTACAGTTTACCTCCCCCCAGCAAGTGAGGAGAGGTCATTTCTCTGCATTTTCACTGAGAGCACCAGTCTTGGTGCTCCCAGTCTTGGGATAAGTGTGTAGTGGTATCTCATTGTGGTTGGGATCTGCACTTCTCTGCTGGCTGGATGAGGCCGAGAACTTTTCCACATGCTAACTGGACATCTGGGTAATCTCTTTGGAGATGTGCCCTCCCTGTCTCTTGCCCATCTTAAAATCAGATTGTCTGTCTTTCCCCTCTTGCTTTCAGGAGCTCTTGGTATATTCTGGGTACCAGTCCTTTGTCAGATAGAAGTATTGCGAGTATCTGCTCCCAGGGTGGCTTGAATTTTCACTTTTTTGTTGAACAAAGTCTTTCATTTTAATGAAGTCTCATTTATCCGTCTTTTCCCGGTGGTTAGTGCTTTTTGCATCCTGTTTCAGAAATCTTTGTCTGCTCCAAGGACACAAAAATGTTCTCCAGTGTTTTCTTCTGTAAGGTGGATTGTGTTCCCTTTCCCATTAAATAGCCACCCTCTTTAAAATTGCCATCTCCAGTGTGCCTGACTGGCTCAGTCGGGGGAGCATGTGACTACTGATCCTGGGGGCATGAGTTCGAGCCCCACTCTGGGTGCAGAGATTACTTAAGTAAGTAAGTAAATAAATAAATAAATTTTAAATACTAAAAATAAAATAAAATTGCCATCTCCTCCCTTCTCCCCACTCAGACCCTGCATTCCCATACGTTTACCCCACTTTTCTAAAGATTCTGAAGATTCTGGCACCCCAGCACTCCTTCCCCAACCTTAAGCTTTGAGGGGGGCGGGGACAGAGAAAGAAAGAACCAAGCAAGAAAACAAGGCCTCGGCCAGGAGCAGCCCTGATACTTGAGCAGCAGCAGGGCTGGGATTGTCTTTGTAATAGCAGGAGTCAAGGGTCTTAAAATCAGATTCTACCCAAGAATAGAAGTGTTTTGTGTCTTTGACATTACCTTTTTTTTTTTTCCCGGTTCCTGCTAAAAAAGAAAAAAATTAGTCGGGTTAATGGCCCGTAAGAGAGACTCCCAGAGGACGAGCTTTGTTTCTGATGCATTATTTTCTCCTTTAGCTGCTCTGTGCGCTCTCTGCTTCAGCCCACTCTGAGGGTCGAAACCACCCCATAAAGGCAGGCCACCCCAACGAGGGCATCCCTCGGCTCAATCCCACCACCCTGAAATCATGACCTGAGCTGAAATCAAGAGTCAGACACTCCCCACGCTGCTGAGGAAATGGAAAAGCTTAAGGAGTGGGGGAGAGAAAGCTGATTCTGGGAGGCTTTAGGGTAAGGGAAGTAGGAGTGGTCACAGAAAACTGAAGCTCAGAAAGGCCAGGAACAAGGTCTTGGCCATGGCTGAGCCACACGTGGTCATGGACACTTGACTGAGCGGTCATTTCCCCACCTTACAGAAATGGATCAAGGGAAGTGCAAGATGGACAGGAAAAGACAATTAAAATTTCCAGAAGGAATTGGCCCTTTGTCATGTAGTGTTATTATAATTAGATTGCAGGGAGGGATTATACCATCAGCTATTTCCCATCATCAGAGTGAGAATTATATTTCCTGCTGTAGTGATTTTTTGTTTCGTTTTGTTTTATTTTGTGAACATCTTGAACTAGTTTTCAAAGCATTTTACACTTGATGAAACCCAAAACTCATTCTGCCTGAAGGGTATTTTTCATTCGTTGTTAAATCTCTGTAAATTTAGAGGGAAACATAAATCATATGTGTCTAATTTATTTACTCCTCACAAAATATCCTCTGTCTAGACCTGTTTGTCTGAGACGCCTCCTAAGCCTTCTGAAGCTTGTTCTCTCCGACTCAGGAAGCCAAAAATAAATTGTAGAAAACTCAGACAGCTCAGTTAAAAAAAAAAAAGCCGGTAGCCATGTGCATTTTCACTTGAAAGAACTTTCTTTTTAGCCCACCAAAGTATAGCATGATAGCTTCTGTCAAAACTCTCCATATATTAATTCAGTGAATTTTTATGGAGGGGCCTGTTTGGTGCCACGTTATATTTTAGGTTCTGGGAAATCAGCAGTGAACGAAGCAGGCAGAATCTCTGCTCTCTTGGAGCTTCCATCTTCACGGGGACTAGACTATTCAAATTAAAAAGTAAAATACGTACTATATTAGAGTGTACTGTGGAGAAAAGTCGGGGTGGGAGGCTTAGGAGTGCTGGGTGCATGAACGCCACTGTCATATGAAGGTCAGGGAGGTGACATTTGAGCAGCGGCTCACCTTCCCTGAGGAAGGGAAAGAAGACTTGCATCTCTTCATCAAGGTTCATCCCACGCCAGGTACTAAGCTTGGAAGGTCGGAATGAGGACATCATCACTTTAACAACTGCATCAGTTGGAATTTAAGTAACATGGGGTGGCAGCTCTGAAAACTTAGAACAGTGGGTCAGACCCACTGCTGAGCCCCAGGTTCAGCTTTGGGTGTCTTGACGTAGCCCCAGGACTGAGATCCAGGAACACAAACACGCACTCACTCCAGAGTGAGGCCCGCACTGGGCTTGAAGTGGCTCTCAGCAGAGAGGAGACCTTTCTAGACATTCTACTCAACTCACATTTCCTTGGATTTTTTTTTTTAAGTCAGGCTTCCAGGAAGGCCTTGCAAATTACTCTCAGTCTGTAGGCTGCCTATTAACTATATCCCGAGCCAAGGTTAGATCGGACCCATGGAACCCTACGTCTCCCTTTTTAAATTTGCCTTTAATTCCTTCTTTGGGGTTATGACAGAAATTTGCATCTCTCATGTAATTACCAGAAAGGGTTCTCAAGGGGGCCAGGAGACAAGATGGTGGATGTGATAGGCAGAATTCTAAGAATGACCCCCAGTAACCCTCACCCTTAAATAATCTCCTCCTTACATATGGCAAAAGGGAGATGATCTGGGTAGACCTAACACATGAACCCTTTAAAAGCCGGAGTTTCCTCTGAAGCATCATAAGGACTCAGTGCACCATTGGTGGGCTTGAAGGTGAAGGGGGCCCATCAGGAGCCGAGAGAGGTCCCTCGCTGATAACCAGCAAGGAAACCAGGACTGTCTAGCACTAAGGCGTTGGGAGTGCTGAAGTCCTACCAATACCCAGAAAACACTACGGGGGGCACCCCGCAGTTGTGAAGTCAACCAGTTTGGCGCTGGGGTGTCCTCTGTCATTTCTCTTCCTGTCCTGAAGCCCTCAGACCTCAGTGAGGCTAAGGATGGTCAGCGTGCTTGGCCTTCTGCCCTCCCTTCGCTGAGGGACCTGGCCTGGGACGCACTCTGATGAGTGGGTGGAATTCAGCTGTAAATCTCTGCAGAGTCCTTGTCCCTCCCAAGAAGGGTGATGAGACGCAGCCACCCCATATGTCTGCAGGTGGCCCCTTGGCTGTGTTCCTAGGACCCTGCCGTGCCCTGGTCACTGTGGTTAACACTGGTGATTTATTTGGTGGAGGGCGTAGGTAGGGATTACCTACATCTCACCTACCTCTCCAAAGCTAGAATCCATAACTTTTAGCATGTTTTAACTGGCTGAGTTTTAAGGTTTTAATGGCCTCAGATTTCAAGTGTCAAAGCATTAGAGTAGTGTTATAGTAGGAAGAAATATGTAGAGTGATATTTAAGTTTCCTCCTATAGGAAATATGATTTGAAAATAGTTTGGCTAGAAATGGCCAGTTATTTGTATTGCTTTTGAAGTCACTGGTATGGTTTTCTTTTGCTGTGTAACGAAGTCCCAGGCTCAGTGACTTCAAACACCTGTTCGTGAGCTCACAGTTCTTAGAGGTCAGAAGTCCAGCACGATGTAGCTTGAAATCAGGTGTCAGCTGAGCCATGTTCTCACCTGGAGGCTCTGGGGAAGAATCCACTTGGTGTCTTTCAGGCTGGTGACAGGTTCCCTGCGGTTGTAAGACGGAGGCCCCCGTTTTCTTGCCAGGTGTCAGCCAGGATCACGCCCAGCAACTGGAGGCCGCTCGGGTTCTTTCCGTGTGGCCCCCTCCATCTTCAGTCACCAGTGGCCATCACATCCTGCTCATGTTGATGCTTTGGATCTCTGACTTCTGCCTCTCGCTTGAGAAAATTCTGCTTTAAATAAGCCCTCGGGGCGCCCGGGTGGCTCAGTTGGTTAAGCGGCTGCCTTCAGCTCAGGTCATGATCTCAGAATCCTGAGATGGAGCCCCACAGCAGGCTCTCTGCTCAGTGGGGAGCCTTATTTTCTCTCTGCCTTCCGCTGCCCTTGCTTGTGCTCTCTCTCTCTCTCTCAAATAAAATCCTTAAAAAAAATTTTTTTAAATAAATAAAGCCTCATGTGATGAAGTTAGGCCCACCCAGAGGCTCTCCCTGTTTTAGGGCCAGTTCATTAGCAAGCTTAATTCTGTCTGTCAAATCCTTTTGCCACATGACATAACATGATCAAGGGATCAAGGAGGACACACCAGGACATAGAGCGCATGGGGGTGTCTTAGAATGCTGCTGCCCAGGGATCATTCTCACGGCTGCCTGCACATCAGAATGACTTAGAGGTCAGAAGTCTGGCGTGATGTAGCTTGAGATCAGGTGTCAGTTGAGCGATCTCAGGAATTACAATCTCCTGAGCAGGGATTCTGGGCCTTGGTCCTTCTGATGTGCAGGCAGCCTTGAGAACCTCGGATCTAAAAGTCTCACCTCCATCGAAGAAAACCCTTTCGGTTCTGGATCTCAACTTGCCAAAAGCCTGTGTGTTGTAAAAAATCAGAAGCACCAACAGACGTGAACCACGGGAACACTAATGTCCTGAAGAAGACGTCATCGGTTTATCATCCAGGAAAAGTAAATAATCTGACCCTGAAGAAGAAACTGTGGGATTCTCTCTGTTACCTTGTGATCCCAGCCACCCCACTCTTTTAGTTTTCTGTTGCTGTGATTTAGTACAACGTTAGCGGCCAAAACAACACCCATTTATTATTAGCTCACCACTTTGTGGGTCAGAATCCCTGGTGAGCTCAGCTGGGCTCTTCCCTGGAGGCCCTGGGCCAGAACCAGCTTCCCTAAGCTTAAAGTTCACTCAGGGTGTTGGCAGAACTCATCCTTTTAAATTTGCTCTGGGACCTTGACTGAATCACCGGTGTTAACCACCGTGACCAGGGCATGGCAGGGCCCTAGGAAGACAGCCAAGGGGCCACCAGCAGACATGTGGAGTGGCTGCACCTCATCACCCTTCTTGGGAGGGACAAGGACTCTGCAGAGATTTACAGCTGAATTCCACCCACTCATCAGAGTGCGTCCCAGGCCAGGTCCCTCAGCGAAGGGAGGGCAGAAGGCCAAGCACGCTGATCATCCTTAGCCTCGCTGAGGTCTGAGGGCTTCAGGACAGGAAGAGAAATGACAGAGGACACCCCAGCGCCAAACTGGTTGACTTCACAACTGCGGGGCGCCCCCCGTAGTGTTTTCTGGGTATTGGTAGGACCTCAGCACTCCCAAAGCCTTAGTGCTGGAAAGTTCCCCTTGGCCCACAGACACCATGGAGAACAAGCTTTCATAGTTGGATTTGGATTTTCCAGAGGCATTGCTATTTCAAACTCTACAAGACCTAATGATTCTGAAATTTTCTGACAAACGAGAAAAATCCACACCACACATATGTAGAGAGAGAGAGAGAGAGCACGCACAGTGGGTTATTTATCTCAAGTCTCTCGAGTTCATTTCTTGCTTAAGTGAACCTCCATTTTCTGATAAAGTATTCTGTACATTGGTAAGTATCTTGTAACCTCTCTCAAAAGCTTTGTTGCCAAAGTATGCTTCTTAGTAAAAGGCTTATTAATTCCTGAGAGATTAAACCAGAAGCTTTTGGTGAATAGTTGAATAGCCCAGGGAGCTCCTTCCTCCTTCTCAGGAAACTGAAAGAAATAACATTTCTGACAGTAACAGGAGCTCCATGGGTTTAAACTCAAATAAGACCTTTGTCCAGGTTTCTAGTGTTTTTCTTCACGATGCTTCTCTAGTCACTGGCATATAAATATCCTCTAGTTATCTCTACCTTAAGTTTACTAAGACAATTTAAGTAAGGCAGTTCAGTAAGAAAATCTAGTTGTCAGCAACACTGTTTATTCCCCAGTCATCCCATCGCATAGCGTTGTGATTCACATTTTATCTTTTCATTTTAACGGAAGCTGGATAAAAGTTGGAGGGGCTTCTCATTTTACTTCACGAGCCCTGAGACCAGAGGAGTGAGGTGCCAAGCACCTTAGAAGGACCTTAGAAGCCATGTGGCATCAGCCTGAGGAGCCGTGTGGCATCAGGCTGAGGAGCAGTGTGGCATTAGGCTGAAGAGCCGTGTGGCGTCAGGCTGAAGAGCCGTGTGACATACAGAAGGTTCCTGGCAGTTTCTGGGACAACATCGTGAGACACCTCCGACGATGACCTGGGTCAGTCAGTCGATGAATATTGATCAAGGGATGATCAGACTAGTTTTAGTCCAAGGTTGGGGTGTGGGGGTCACCAAACTGAGTTTATAAAAACGTGCATATTCTCAGCAAATATATACTGAACACCTGCTGGATACTGTGCTCAGCAACCAGGTCTAGACAGACAGCAAAGTGGGGCAGCCCACAAAGAAAGAGAAGAAAAGGGCCAGGGGAACAGGCCCAAGGACCGCGTGGAGCAGGACAGTGCAGGGTGACCGGGGGCACCCTAGATCGGGAAGGGCTCTCCGAGGATGATGGGTCCCCTCAGCCCAGGATGACAGGAAGAGCCAGCCCCGTTGAGATGAGGTAGAAGGAATCCCAGGCAGAGGGAACCGTGAGTGCAAGCGGTTGGGGCAGCAGGCGGGACGGAGGGCAGGCTGGGCATGACGGTGGGCGAGGTACAGGGTGGGTCGGGACCAGACTGGAGAATGGATCATGGGTTCATTCCCAGCGGAAATGGGGCTCAAGGCTTCTGGGCGGGAGTTTAAGCACGAAAGGAGGGATGGTAGCTTGGCCTTTGCCGTGCCCCAGAGGAGAGTAGCTGGTGACTCCTGAAGTCATGCATACCTTTGCCCTGGGTGTTCCCTTGCATCCCTGCCAGGTCTCCAAGGGCCTTAGTGATCATCTTGTCTTTCTGGAGCTTTGAATACCTTCCCTTCGTGGCTGCAGGGCCTTGAGCTCAATATGGCGAACTCCATGTAAATTAAAAAAAAATTTTAAGCACTTAACTATGCATGATAGTTATAAAGAGCCAAAAAAAATTTTTTTTAAATTTTTTTTTAGAGCGAGCAGGAGGGAGGGGCAGAGTGAAAGAGAATCTTATTTTTTTTAAGTTTTTATTTTTTTTATACGAGAGAGAGAGAGCACGATCAGGGGGAGAGGCAGAGGGGGAAGCAGACTCCCCACTGAGCAGGGAGCCTGATGCGGGGCTCGATCCCAGGACTCCAAGATCATGACCTGAACCGAAGGCAGACGCTTAACCAACTGAGCCATCCAGGCGCCCTAAATAGCCAAAAAGTATTAATTTATTATTTTAATAATTATTAATTATTTAAAATTATTTTAAAATTTTTAAGCAAAGCATTGTTCATTCTCAGTTGTAATCAAAGAAATACAAATCAAAGAAGGAGATGTCATTTCTTTGCTTACCATATCAAAAATTTTTTTTAAGTGATGAGCTGGGCAAAATGAGAATCCTGTTCTACCATTGGTGGGAGTGTAGATGAATCCTACCTTTTGGGAGGGAAATGTAGCAATTGTATCAGGAATCTCAAAATCAGTGTGTCCTTTAACACAGAAATTATGTTTCTAGTTATTTATTTCAAGGAGATAATTATGGATGACTGTGAAAATATAATTTCAAGCAAGTTTATTATAGTTTTATTTATTTAAAATCATTTTGCAAAAACTGGAAGTGATACAAATTTCCAACAAGATATGAATCAAATAAATTATGATATAATGTGTACAATGGAATATTATAAAGCCTTTAAAAATCATGCTTTGGGCAAATATATTTAAAGGTGCTGGAAAAAATGTGCACACTATATTAAGTCAAAAGTCAGATTCTAAAACAGTCTGTGTAGTATGATTCCAATTCTATAAAAAGAAATTTATACAAATGTTATACAAACATTAGCAGTGATTATCTCTAGCTAAATACTGAAATTTAGTCATGCTTTCCTGTAGTATTTCATTTTCTACAATAAGCATGTAAATTTTTAACAAAAAAAATTATTTTTAAAATTACATCTTTTTTTTAAAAAAAGATTTTATGTATTTATTTGAGAGAGACAGAGAGAGAGAGAGAGAGAGCGCAGGAGCAGGGGGGAGGGGAAGAGGGAGAGGGAGAAGCGGAGCAGAGAGCCCCACATGGCGCTCAATCCCAGGCCTTCGAGATCATGACCTGGGCCAAAGGCAGATGCTTAACCGACTGAGCCACCCAGGTGCCCCTAAAATTGCATCTTTTTAAAGAAAGAAGCCAGGGGCGCCTGGGTGGCTCAGTCGTTAAGCATCTGCCTTCGGCTCAGGTCATGATTCCAGGTCCTGGGATCAAGCCCCGCATCGGGCTCCCTGCTTGGCGGGAAGCCTGCTTCTCCCTCTCTCACTCCCCCTGCTTGTGTTCCCTCTCTCGCTGTGTCTCTCTGTCAAATAAATAAATAAAATCTTTAAAAAAAAAAAAGAAAGAGCCAGATGCAAAAAATCACATATTCTATGATTCTATGTATATGGATTGTCCAGAGTAGTCAGATTCATAGGGTCAGAAAGCAAATTAGTGGTTGCCAGGGGCTAGGGGCACGGGCTTCCTTTTGGGGCTGATGAAAATGTTCTGGGATTAGATAGTGGTAGTAGTTGCACAACCTTGTGAATCTACTAAAAGCTACTGGATTGTACATTTCAAAAAGTTAACTTTATGGTATGTGAATTATATCTCAATGAAGATATTATTTATTTTTTAAAACAACGGTAGGAAGGGCACCTGGGTGGCTCAGTTGGTTGGGCGACTGCCTTCAGCTCAGGTCATGATCCCGGGGTCCCAGGATCGAGTCCCACATCGGGCTCCCTGCTCGGCGGGGAGTCTGCTTCTCCCTCTGACCTCCCCTCTCTCATGCTCTCTCTCTCTCAAATAAATAAATAAAATCTTTAAAAAAAAAAACAACGGTAGGAAGAGCTTACGTGGGGCATCAGGGAGATGACAGATATGGGGTAAGTAGGGGGGTAGGAAACTGGAATTTAAATTTTAAATCTTATCAAATAGAACTTTAAAAAACATAGCTGTGGGGGTGCCTGGGTGGCTCAGTCGGTTAAGCGTCTGCCTTCGGCTCAGGTCATGATCCCAGGGTCCTGGGATCGAGCCCCGCATCGGGCTCCCTGCTCAGCGGGGAGCCTGCTTCTCCCTCTCTCTCTGCTGCTCCCCCTGCTTGTGCTCTATCCCTCTCTCTCTCAAATAAATAATAAAATCTTAAAAAAAAAATTTTTTTTTAAAACATAGCTGTGTAACTACCTTGTATATTAAAAACTAATTGAAATGAAACAGTAAAACAGATGAACAAGGTATTGGTACTCTAATTTTTATTTATTTTTTTTTAAGATTTTTTTATTTATTCATTCAAGACCCAGAGATACAGAGAGAGAGAGAGCATGAGCAGGGGGAGAGGCAGAGGGAGAGGGAGAAGCAGGCTCCCCACTGAGCCAAGAGCCCTATGCAGGGCTTGATCCCAGGACCCTGGGATCATGACCTGAGCCAAAGGCAGATGCTCAACCATCTGAGCCACCCAGGCACCCCTGTACTCTAATTTTTATTTGGGAGGTGGGATTCACAGGTATTCACTTTATTGTTATGATTCATAACCCAAATTTATTCTTTGCATCAAACATACATTATGACAGGGGGCACCTGGGTGGCTCAGTCAGTTAAGCATCTGCCTTTGGCTCAGGTCATGATCTCAGGGTCCTGGGATTGAGCCCCAAATCGGGCTCCCTGATCAGCAGGGAGTTTACTTCTCCCTCACTATGCCTCTTCCCCAGCTTGTGTGCGCTCTCGTGTTCTCTCTCTCTCTCTCCCCCTCTCTCACTCTCTCTCTCAAATAAATAAAATCTTTTTTTAAAAAAAGGAAAAAAAGAAAAATGGCACTTTTCCAAGTGATGTCCTTTCCAATGTCCTTTCCGTGAATTGCACATGCTATAACTCAGAATTTTCTCTTGGCCTGGCCCCATCTTATTTTTTAAAGACAGTTAAAGTAAACACTTTGTATTCTCAAAGCTTTTGTCATTTGAAATAATAATAATGTGGATCTGATCCTGTAACAGTAGATTTAAGCCTCAACTCAGATCAGTGTTCAGCCAACGATGGCCTAGGGGCCAAATCGAGCCCACCACGTGCTCTTTATAAGTAAAGTTCTGTTGGAACACAGTTACAGTCATCCCTAGACATACTGCCTTAGGTCTTTTGTGCTACAACTGCAGGGTTGAGTCATTACAGTAGAGCCTTTTTGGCTGTATGACCTACAAACCAAAATTATTTACCATCTGGCCCTTGCCAGAAAAAGTTGGCGGACCCCTCCCTGAGATACAGATGTATTCAAGTATCTTCTGTTACTCAAATCGTATGTGGTTCTTGCATTTCAGATAGCAAGAAGCAAGTGTTAGGAGAGCGAGAGACTGACTTCAAAACCTATCTGAGTCTCTGCAGTTTCAGATTTGTGTTGCAAGACTTGGGCTAGCAAGGGATAACTGTGATATCAGGAAGGCAGACGGACCTCTTTGAACCTGTTTTGAGCCCATGAGCTGGGAGCTATATATTCTTCTCTGTTAGAGAAAAAAAGCAGTCTTTGTGTTGTCCAAAACAAATCTTATTTTGCATCGGGAAAGAACACCCACGTTGCGCGCAACTTCTGTTTTTCTGTCTCTGAGTTCCCACAGACAAGTGCTAGCATATGCTCGACGAGTAGCAGGCAGCCTGTGGAATCTCAGGCCACGTAGAGCTCTCTTGGTTGTTTTCTTTTGTGGGACAGGTCTCTGGAGGGCCACGTGCACAATTCAAAGAACATACAGTGCTTTGATTTATTTATTGTCCTTTTCCTGACTTCATTATAAAGATAGATTCTCAACGGAAGATGAATGTCATCATTGACCTCTTCTTACGAGCCCTTTTCTCAGCCGGGGTCTCTGCATCTGCAACTGTGTGTGAGACACAATGATTTGTTGAAGACGTTTTAAACGGCACGAGGCATTGTCTTACAACCTGAGGCGACAGTAGAATCTGTTTGGAAAATAAAGATGAAGGGCCTTATTTCCCAGCTTGTGGGAAATACATTCATACTTTCAACTCCCGGCAATCCATATTTCTAGAGGTTTCAGCTCAGGGGCCAGCATGATGCCTAGACGCTCCCCTTCCTACTCTCAGTTGTGTGTGTCTGCCCAGATAGAGGAAATCGTAATAAAAATTATTTTGTGAACGAAAGTATCAAAGGGTGTTGCAGAGATCCCCGTGATGGGGAGCAGATGGGGAGGGACTTGTCCCAGCTTCATGGACGGGGATCAAAAGGAAGTAGCTGTGACCCCCCCTCCCCCCAATCACTGCTGACTGGTGACAGGGAGGGCACCTAGCCGAAGCCGGGCCAGTTAGCCTCTCCCCAGGAGTTTGGAACCAGAACTGAGAGCAAGATTACTCTGATGCAGAGCTCCATGCTGTTGGCAGCCATGTTTTTGCCAACGGAACAGGCCTGCCTATAGGCTGTGCCTACAAAGGCTGCTTATGAGGTTGGCCCTGAACTGGTGTCTGGTAACTTGGATTTGGGGAGACTTCTCACCATTCCCAGCACTGATAGGAGAGGCTCAGAAACCACTGTGGTTTCTGCTGAACCCCTGCCTTCCTGCTGGGAGTGGCGTTTTGGAATGTGCTAGGCAGAGGGCGCCTACGTGACCAGCCCCCTGCAAAAACCCAGGGTCAAGTCCCTAGTGAGCTTCTTGGTAGACAGCACTGCATTCGTATTGTCACAAGTCATTGCTGGGGAATTAAGTTCACCGGAAGAGGACTCTTAGAGGCTTGCACCCAGTTTCTTCTAGACTTGACCTCATGTGGCTTTTCGCCTTGCTGATTTTGCTTTGTAGCCTTTCACGACCATAAGTCCTTGAATCGCAGTAAATCCGGGAATGCCTGTGTGTGTGGCCACACGTGAGTGTCGTGACTCCTCCTGCCAGTCTGAGCCTGAGATGCAGGTGGTCCAGGAGACCCCTCCCAGGGCCACCCTGACCAGGAAAGATGTGGAGGAAAGCCTCTGTAGGGACAGAAAATGCAGGGGGAGAAGGCCAGGTAATAAAACAGATGGGACACCTTCCTGTCTCCTGATTCCGGACAGCCCCTTGTCAGGGCTCAGTAGCAGCCTCCTTTCGGATATCCTTAGTTGCTGTGAAACAATAAAATCCTTAGAACAGATTTCCGCTTTTCTTCAATTAGTTCCTGTTGGGTTTTGTGGCTTAAGGATCAAAAGGATCATAACTGATTATACAAAGAGTCATACAAAAGGACCATAACTGATCTTCTCTTTGGGTGCTCTCTGAATCTTTACACTAAGCATTTGTTCCTTTTATTACTAGAAATAAGTGGTGTTCTTTGGTTTATTCCTTACTTATATCTTTTCAGTTTAAAAAAATCCTAATTCTTGGGGGGGAAATGAAATTATATATTGTGTACAAACAGTGACATAAGTCCTACCCTGTTGCTCAGTCCTGCTCTCTAAAAGTATCATTTTTAATAACAGTTTGATATTTTTCTTTAAATCAAGGTTTCTTAGCCTTGGTACTGTTGATATGTGAGGCCAGACAGTTCTCTGTCATGGGGCTGTCCTGTGCATTGTAGGATTTTAGCTGTACCCCTGGCTTCCACCCACAAGATGCCATTACACTCTCCCGGTTGAGACAATCAAAAATGTCTCCCGACGTTGACAGATGTCCCCCACCAGGGGAGGGAGGGGAGAGATCACCCCTGGTTAAGAACCACTGCCTTGAACATAATATACAAATACATGTCTTTAAACTTCACAAAAATAGAATCATACATTGATAGGCGATGTGTTTTCAGTTGATATATTGTGTTCATCCTTCTGTGAGTTCACCTACAGCTATTTTATTATTTGTAGCTCCTGCATGGATTTTCATTGTAGGCATAAGCAATACTTTATCTAGTGGCCTGTTCTTTTTTAAAGATTTTATTTATTTATTTGAGAGAGAGCACAAACAGGGGGAGCAGCAGAGGGAAAGGGAGAAGCAGACTGCTTCTCTGAGCAGGGAGCCCGATGTGGGGCTCGATCCCAGAACCCTGAGATCATGACCTGAGCCGAAGGCAGACGCGTAACCGGCTGAGCCACCCAGGCGGCCTTCTAGTGGCCTGTTGATGGACCTTCCAGTTGCTTGCCACTTTCCATTGGAATTTCTTCCACACACTGTGTGGCCACACACACAGGCTCTTTGTTCTAGACCTCTGAATCCACTCCAGCTGCTTTAAACAGAAAGGAATTTATTCAGTAAGGGAGACAGCTCACAGAATTGTTAGGAGTATTAAAGAAACACACGCTAGATGGGGCGCCTGGGTGGCTCGGTCAGTTAAGTGTCTGACTCCTGGTTTCAGCTCAGGTCCTGATCTCATAGGGTTGTGAGATCAGGCCCCACATTGGGCTCCGTGCTCAGTGGGGAGTCTGCTGGAAATTCTCTCTCTCTCTCTCCCTCTGTCCCTGCCCCCCCCCCCCGCTCACACACTCTCTCTCTAAAATAATAAATCTTAAAAAAGAAAGGAAGGAAGGGAGGGAGGGAGGAAGGAAGGAAGAAAGGAAGGAAGGAAGAAAGAAAAGCTCCCAACGTCTTCATATCAGAACTGGCCTGCCAAGGAGGCGGCCTTCGTGATCAGGAAGATGCACAGTCGGGAACCTGCTACTAGAGTTGTTGGCTCCAGAATCAGAGCTCCTGTCCTGTAGGCTGGACCAGCAAAGTGGATGCCCCGACCATGCCTCTTCCTCCAGGTGACCCAGTTCTGAGTCCATTGCATGCAAGGGCCCGTGACTGACAGATCCTAAATCACATCCTGAACGCAAGCTGCAAGGGTATCTCGGAAATGGCACTTTTCAACTTTCTAGCTCCTAGAGGGGGTTAGAAGATGGTTGATTAAAGCAATCCACAACATCTGTCTTATCACGCGCCCTTAGAAATAGTACCATGAGGGCATCAGAGAAATGGGGGACTAAGGAAATCCATGACTCCCTCCCTCTACAAAAGCAACAAGTAAGGTGGCAAAAACCGTCAGAACCAGCCTTTTCATAACCCTGGAATCTAATCAAAAACTTGTGACAAGCAGGGGAACACATAACAAAGCAGGGGAGAAGCTACAGAACTTCTGTGAGAGATCTCTGTGCCATCTTAACCTCCCCCCCCATAGCATCCTCAGCTTCCCAGCTCAGCAATAGCCTTATGGATGGCAGCCAGCATTCCTCGCACAACTTGCTTGCAGTACCATAGCCCTTGTTCTCAGGGACCTCTGGGGGTGTGTTTTGACCTGTCTGATGATTCCCTAAAGGATCGGCTCAAGGGCTTGCCTTTGTTTTGCTGCCCCCCCTGGGGAAGAGGTGGCTTCTCAGGCAGCATTTTTCAAGAGCACTTAAAATCACAGGTATTGGGGCGCCCGGGTGGCTCAGTCGGTTGGGCATCTGCCTTTGGCTCAGGTCATGATCTCGGGGTCCTGGGATCCAGTCCCACAGCGGGCTCCCTGCTCAGCAGAGAGCCTGCTTCTTCTCCCTCTCCCTCTGCCCCCTCCCCACCACTCATGCTCTCTCTCTCTCTCAAAATAAATAAAACCTTTAAAAAATAATAATAACTCAAAATGCCAGTTTTCAACAAAAAAATTACAGATATGGGGCGCCTGGGTGGCTCAGTCGTTAAGCGTCTGCCTTCGGCTCAGGTCATGATCCCAGCGTCCTGGGATCGAGCCCCACATTGGGCTCCCTGCTCCGCAGGAAGCCTGCTTCTCCCTCTCCCACTCCCCCTGCTTGTGTTCCTTCTCTCGCTGTGTCTCTCTCTGTCAAATAAATAAATAAAATCTTTAAAAAAAAAAAATTACAGATATGCAGAGAAACAAGAAAGTTTGGCCCATTCATAAGAAAAAAAAAAATAGGAACTGTCCCTAAGGAGGCCCAGACACTGGGCCTACTGGATGAAGACTTGAAACTGTCTTAAATGTGCCCAGAACGCTCAAAAATGTGACTGTCAACACAGAGATGGAAAATGTAAAAAAGGGGCCAAACAAGTTCTGGAGCCAAAAAGTACTATAACCGAAATGAAAAATGTGACAAGTCAGGTCACACATGTGAAGAAATTGCAGCCCTCCGACACTGCGGGTGGGAATGTAAAGCAATATAGAAAACAGTTAGGCCTCCTGAATGAGTCAGACATAGATTCACCATATGAAGTAGCAAACCCACTCCCGCGTACATACGCAGAAGCGTTGAAAGTAAGTGTTGAAACGTGAAGGTCCGCAGCAGCACCGTTACAGTGGCCAAAATGTAGTGCGCAATCTCTGGACGGATGAATGGATAAAGAAAATGTGTATGTCCATACGGTGGACTATTACCCAGCAGAAAAGCGGAATGAAATGCTGCAAACGGAATGAAATGCTGCAACACACATGTACGCTGAAAACATTGTATTAAGTGAAAGAAGGCAGATGCAAAATGTTACATCTGTATGTGATTCCATTTATACGAAATACTCAGAACAGGAAAATCCACAGAAACAGAAAAGGTTAGTGTTTGCCAGGGGCTGGCAGTCAGGGGGTATAGGGAGTGACTCCTTAGCAGGGATAGGGTTTCCTGTTAGTGTGATGGAAATGCAACAGCTGCCAAACATGGTGAATGTTCTAGAAGCCGCTAAACTGTACACTTCAAGGTGGTTTCAGGGGTGACCTTTGTGTTACGTGGAATTTTAACTCAATAAAATAAAAGTGGTGCCGCGGTGATGAACATCATGGATCACGCCTTTCTAGACCTGCACTAGATTTTTGTAAACTAAATTCCTAGGAAGTAGCATTCCTTAATGAAAGGGTACATCGCACTTTGGATTTTGAGATGCATTATCAAATGGCTGTCCTGCAGCGTTACTCAAGCTTCCATCCCTTCAACAGTGTGCCTGTCTCCTCCTGCCTTCTCCACTACTGGGTATAGATACTCTTCTTCATCTTTCCCAGTCCAAGAGGAGAAAATGGCATCCCTTTTAATTTTTCATGACGGATGCAAGTTGAGCACCTTTCATCAGTTTGTTAGCCATTTATATATGAAATGAAATATATCTTCTGTGAAAATACTAGTACAGTGGGTGCCTGGGTGGCTCAGTTGGTTGAGCGACTGCCTTCGGCTCAGGTCATGATACTGGAGTCCCTGGATCGAGTCCCGCATCGGGCTCCCTGCTCGGCGGGGAGCCCGCTTCTCCCTCTGACCCTCCCCCCTCTCATGTGCTCTCTCTCTCTCTCATTCTCTCTGTCTCAAATAAATAAAATCTTTAAAAAAAAAATTAAAAAAAAAAAAGAAAATACTAGTACAGTTGCTTTGCTTGCTTTCCTATTCATGTTTTTTTCCCCTCAAAATATATAAGAGCTCTTTTTGTTGTATTTTTATCAAAGTTACACGTGCCCAGATGGAAAATCTAAGTCTTAGCCTGCTCAGGCTGCTCTAACAGAATACCACAAACTTGTGGGGTTTACACAACAAATATTTATTTCACATGGCTCTGGAAGTGATAATGGTGGGGGGTACTCCCTGAGCTTACTAGAAAGACACTAATCTCATCAAGAGGAACCCCCCCATCTTATCTAAAGCCCTTCACCTCCCAAAGGCCCCACCGCCAAATAACATTACACTGGGGTTAGGGCTTCAACATACAACTTTGTGGGGGCGGGGGGGACACAATTCAGTCCATAGCAATCTATAAAAGATCCTAGGAACCCAGTAGAGTTCTGTTATCCCCTCTTAGGATCAGGTGCTTTCATCCCACTGAGCTGATGATTCTTTTGCAGTTTACCTCCACATTGCTAAATAGCATGCTTATACTGCTGTTTTTGTTTTTTTTATTTTAGATTTTGTATCTCGATCTCCTACTATGAAAGATGAGGGTTTATCTCTTTTTCACCACCACCCCCATATTTCCTGTCTTCCCATTCTCCCAATGTAGTTGTGCATATTTGGAGTTTACATTTAGAGGATATAAATGTTATTCGTAGATAAGCCATATAATAGTACATAACATTATCATTTTTTCTTTTCTGTACAACCTTTTGTTTTTCCCATATTCATCTTTTTGTTTTGTTGTTTAGTTTTTTATGTAATAATCACTAATTCATTCCAAATGCTTGTGAAATATCCCTTACATCATACAAGTCAAAGATTCTACTAGTTTCACCTTGAGGAAATCTCCTGGAGTCTTCTGACCTCCTCCAACATGGCTTGTCCTCTGTGGCTGGTGCACAGCTCTCAAATTGGGATCTCTTTGCACTATTCTATCTTTGCTTCTCTCTTTTTTAGAGAGAGAGAGAGCACACGTGTGTATGTGCACTCGAGCAGTTGGGAAGGGGCCGAGGGAGAGGGAGAGAGAATCTTAAGCAGGATCCACGCCCAATGTGAAGCCCAATGAGGGGCTCGATCTCATGACCCTGAGGTCATGACCTGAGTTGAAATCAGGAGTCAGAAGCTTAACTGACTGAGCCACCCAGGTGTCCCTCTCTTTTTTTGATCTTGTGTGTCCTGGGCCCTATCCCCCCCACCCTTTCTTGTTTTGGTTCCTCCACTATCTTTTTGAGCCAAGGGTTCATGGAAGGTAAAATTTTATGGCCTTGCAAAAAAATTTTTTTTTTCTATGACCTTGTATCTTTGACTCTGATACATGATAGTTTAATTGGTTATAAAATTTTAGGTCATAAAATTTTGTTCATAATTTCATAGGCATCGCTCCATTGTCTTCTACTTTTCAGTGTTGCAGTAAGAACAAATAATTCCAATCCTTCATATGTGACCTTTTTTTTTATTTCCTCTCCAAAAGCTTGTAGGAGCTTCTGGTTGTCCTCAGCTTTCTAACATTTCAGGGTGATGTGCCTTGATGTGGATCTTTGTTTCTTTTTTTCTATCATGCTTGGTACTGCTTGTACTCTTTCAGGAAAATAACTCATGTTCTTATTTTCTTCAGTTATTTTTTTGCTAATTTCTGCCTTTGTGTTTTCTTTCTCTGGTATTCCTCCTAGCCTGGGCTCCTAATTATCATCTCTTTTCACCTTTCTTCCATCTCTTTGTTTCACAGTTTACTGAGAGACTTAATGTTCTAACATCTCTTAAATGTTTCATTTCTGCTATCCTATTTTCTCACCTCATTCATCTTTTAAAATCTTTAACTGTGGTAAAATGTGCATAAAATAAAATTTACCGTCTTAACCATTTTTAAGTTCGGAAAGTTCAGTATTAGGTATAGTCACGCTGTTATGTGGTCAATCTCAAATCTTCCCAAACTGAAACTGTACGCATTACACAGTTAACTCCCCATCCTCTCTCCCCCAGCACCGGCAGCCGCCCTTCTTTCTATCTCTATGGTTTTGATGGCTCTAGGTACCTCATATAAGTGGAACCATGCAGTACTTGTCCTTTTGTGACTGGCTTATTTCACTCAGAAGAACGTCCTCAAGGTTCATCCATGTGGTAGCGTGTGTCCTTTCTAAGGCTGAATAATACTCCATTGTATCTATCCGCAATCCGATTTGTACATTCGAGGAGTTCTTTTTCAGACCCTGAATTTTTTATAGCGTTTCTGTTTTTGTTTCACACATGGGATGTCTTCTGTTAATCTTGCCCAGAACAGTAGGTTGCTTTTATCCCCAAATCTTGTCCCTGTCTAAGTACTTTCCTCCAGGTTTCTTTGTTTTGTGGGTATTGCTTGATCTCTCTCTGTGTGCTAGAGACTTTATCAGAAAAGTAGTGGTCCTTGACTGTTGCTCTCATATAAGTGTGGGACTCACCAAAGCTGAGACTGGTGGCTCCTGGCTCGCGTGTGAGGTTTGCGACTGTGGTCTTCGCTATAGAGTGCAAAAAAAACCCAACAACAAGAGAGGAATGTTATTTTATGGAGAAGAAAGGGGAAGTTTGGAGGAGTTGTTTTGAACAAAAGTCCGTTGGAGAAAAAGCAAGAGTTCAGGGTGACCACAGTTTCTTTCTCATTGTCTGAATTGCAGGGATAGTCTGTTTCTTGTAGGAGATGCTGTGTCCGTCTTTCCCTGCTGGGGCCTGTAAGGGGCAATTCTTCCCTGAGGATTCTTCTGAGGTCTGTAATTGACAACTTTTCCTGCAATTGACATTGGGCAGTAGGCTCCCCCTTCCAGCCTCCCATTCTATCTCTCCTACTCCGTTTTAGTGAGAGTTCCCTTTATTAATTTTCACAATCATTTGCTGATAAATGCTCTCTTAACTAAAGGAAGCTTGCTTTGGTTTTGAGTTTACTGAGAATTTGCTTTTAAATCTAGAAGTAAGAATTATGCCCAGTACCCACCCTGTCCAGAGACTCCCATTTTACTCCCTAGGCTTCAGTAGACTCGAGTGGCCTTGTAGACGGATTTCCAAGCCAGTCCTGTTTTTAACCACCTTCTTTCTTACCTCCTAAAGTGCCTCGCGCCACCCATTTCCTGAGCCTTTGGGAAATTTTACACTAAAATCAGGTGGGATATTTGCTCTTCCCCACTGCTGGCTTGGGATTTAGTTTTGTTAGGTCTGTTACGTTAGTTACCTCTGGTCTATCTGCTTATTAGATGCCAGAATTTTATTTCCTTTCCTCTTTCCTTTTTTGCTCACCAGTGAACACCTTTGGGGAAAAAAAGCAATCTCTTTTTTCTGTGGTCTTAGTGGGGCTTCAAGAGGGAATGAAAGTAAGTCCGTGTGTTCAGTCTGCTTTCTTTACCTCGAAGTCTCAGAGCTCTTTATACATTAAAATATTAGCCTTTATCCATCACAGGGGTTCCAGATCATCCTTTTTAAATATTTAAATCTTTCTTTTTTTGCAGTTTTTTATTTTACTATATAGAATGATAGCTTTTTTTCTATGTGGATGGCCGTTTGTTTATCATTTACTTAGCACTCTGTGTTCAAGTACTTGGTAGACCCAGGCATAAACAGGAATTTAGGAGATGTCTGACCTAGTCGTCCGCTGACTTATAGTCTGCTTCTTTGCCACAACACTGCTCACGTGCAGAAAAATGAGAAAGTTCCGTCCTGTATGCTATACCACAGGAAGGGCTCCTACTAGAGCTGTCATCGTGATGGATTACAATTTTTCCATCTCGACGTTTTTCGTTATTTGATTTTATTTGTTGATTTTCTAGAGTTGTTGAGGCAAACTGTTGCAAATAATTAGTATTTTTTGCTTCTTTCCAATATGTATACCTCTTGTACTTTTTTTAATTGCATTCATGAAAGTCCAGAAAATGTTGAATACTACTGTTGATGTTGGATATTCTTGTCTCGTTTTCCGTTCACAGTAGTATCACACCTTTAAATATATTTTTGTGTTGTTTCCTAGTAAATACTCTCTCAAGTTAAAGGAAGTTTAGTTCTGTTCTGAGTTTACCGAGATTTTTTTTTTTTAATCCGGAAATAGGTAAGAATTATCATCAAAATTCTTTTTGGCATTTAGTGAGCAATACATAAGGTGTTTTCTCTTTCAACCCATTTATGTAATTAACATAAACGTGTATTACATTATGTAGCAGATTTCCTCATGGGAGAAACATTCTTTTATTCCTGGGGGCAAAATCCCAACTTAATCTAGTGCATGGTGTATAATGTGGTATATTACTTCTGGGGGAAAATCGCTACTTAATTATGGTCATTCTTTTATACGAAGCATATTTTTTTTTAATTTATTTTTGTTGTTTTTATAGTTTTTTAAAACTTAAATTCACTTTAGTTAACATATACTGTATTACTAGTTTCAGGGGTAGAATTTAGTGATTCATCAGTTGCATATAGCACCCAGTTGAAGCATATTCTTTATACTCTAAAGGGACATTTGGCTTCTTGTTGTTGCCTGGCTTGGGTATAAATGAATTTCTTCGTTAATAAGACCTGGCTTTTCATTAAGATGTCAGCAAGCACAACGGGGCGCCTGGGTGGCTCAGTCATTAAAGCATCTGCCTTCAGCTCGGGTCATGATCTCAGGGTCCTGGGATCGAGCCCCACATCGGCTCCCTGCTCAGCAAGTTGTCTGCTTCTCCCTCTCCCCCTGGCTCCGGCTCTCCCCCCACCACTCGCTCTCTCTCTGTCAAATAAATAAATCTTTTTAAAAAAACTTTGGTTTCTAAGAGTTTTTATGTTAGATATTAAGGGTTCATAGCTCTTGTATCTTCTTAATGTGCGTACATTTTATTTCAGTTAAACCTTCTGACCTAAACGTTTTCATTTTATGATGCTAATACACGTTCCCATTTCTGCTTAGCTTTTATTTGCATGATATATTTTTATAATTCCTTTATTTTTTTATTCACATTCTTTAAGTATATTTGTTACAGTTTAGCTTTATCTATAATCTGAAAATTCTTCTAATAGAGACATTCAGCCCATCCACATTTTCTTGTGGCTTTTTAGTATGCATTTACTCTCGTTCTTATTATCTTATGTTTTTAGTATACTTTTCTTACTAGTTTTCTTTTTCCTGATTTGCAGTCACCTAACCATGAGCATCATAAGGCATGTGGGTTGAAAAGGTGGAAAAGGCCTGAGAATCTGAGTAGCATATTCTGATAATCGTGTGAAAACTAAAGCTAAAATCAGTGCTAATCAAATTTGAGTAGAATACATGGACCTTTTCCCGTCAAAATCAAAGTTTTCCGATGCAGGGCTAGAAAAAGCCAGTTGAATTAATGAGGAATAGGTCAGTGAGGCCCACCGGATCCAACGTCAGAGCTGGAATCCGAGCGAGGGGCCAGGCAGACAGGTGACTAGCCCTGCGAGCTGTCCAATGCCAGCGCTGTGCCCAGAGTTAGAGGGACTCAGAAGACCGGGGAGAAGGCAGGCCACACAGCAACCTGGGAGGGTTCTGGTGATAAGAAAGGTGATAAGAAAGGTGAGGACAGAATGGTCAGATGTGGCCCCACCTGACGATGTCAGATTTCCGGTCACACAAGCACCGGCTGGGGATGAGCTGCCTCTGCAAGATGGGGGGTGGAGCCCCAAGGCTCTGGGGTTCCCCAGGACAAAAGAGTAGCAACAGCACAGCCAAGCAGAACTACCAAACAGTGGCTTAAAGGAATCACTGGAAACTTCTTACTCACACTGGGGAAGTTACCTAGCAATTTGCTAAGTAGAACAGGATATTCTTGAAAGGACTCTTAATTACACAGGGAGGATCCATCGTTGTCAAATGAAATCCACTTAGCTGCTTTTATCCGTGTTTGTGGGAAGATGGGCAGGGATCTGTCCCTTCTGCTCTGTTGTTCCCGTCATCCTTGATCTCTTTTTCTTTTTCTTGGGGTAAAATAGATTGTGAAATTTACCATTTTAACCATTTTGAAGTGTACAGCTCCGCGGCCTTAGCACATTCACGTCCACATTGTCGTGTAGCTGCTACCCGGTCCATCGGTCCCTCCGCAGAACTGTTTATCTTCCCCCAACGGAATCCCTATACAATTAAGCACTAATTCCAACCCCCCCCCCCGCCCCGCCCCTGATAAGCTCTGTTCCACTTCCTGTCTCCATGCATTTGCCTCCTAGAGGTACCTCAAGGAAGTGGAGTCATCCAGCCTTCGTTCTTCTGTGTCTGGTTTATGTCTCCTTACGTAATGTCCTCAGGTTCATCCGTGTGTCTCCCATTCTGCTTTTGCAGCCATCCTTCTTCCTCTGGGTGAACTCGCAGCAGGGACGCTGCGGCCACGGCTCTGGGGGGACCCTTGCCATGGTGTCTTCAAAACCTTGAACAGCTCCGTATGACTGAATTAGACCCGTTTCTGTCGCCTGTGTGGGAGGTCAGCTTTTTTCTAACGCAAATATTTGAGCTGTTTGGTTTCTCCTCCCTTTTCTCAGAGGCATGGAAGGTAGTCTACACCCCATCCCCCCGTATCGCCACTACCTCCCAGAAACTGGGAGCATCAGTCAATCCTCCTTGTCATTGAGGAAGAGGAAGGTGTTTCGGTCACCAAGAGTTTGGGCTCTAGAGCTCTGTAAGTCAAAAAGGTCTGTGTTGAAGAACTAGAGGCGGAGGGTAACAGATTGGGGGAGGGTTGGCGTGGGGGCTGGGCGTGGGTTTGGGAGGGCGAGCAGAGATACGCATGCCCCTGAGGCCACTGCTCAGAGACCTGGCTGCAAGGTGCACACGGTAGCCCAGAATCCCAAGCGGAGGGCTCAGCTCGGCAACCCTGCAGGCTGAGGGATCCACGTCCTTGCCTGTTCCAACCTGCTGAATTCCTCTCTTTTTTTTTAAGATTTTATTTATTCACTTGAGAGAGAGAGAAAGTGTGTGTGCACGCACTGAGTGGGGGAGAGGGGCGGAGGGAGAAGCAGGCTCCCCTCTGAGCAGGGAGCCCGCCTTGGGGCTTCGATCCCAGGGCCGTGAGATCATGACCTGAGCCGAAGGCACTCGCTTAACACACTGAGCCACCAGGGCGCCCCAACCTGCCGAATTCCTACAAAATTCAGGAGAAAATGGGGGGGGGCTTTTAGAGACAGCATTAGGGTTCCAGTTAGGGGCTCTTGACTTACGTTAGCTGAGTCTTCTGGTTTTACAGGCTCATTTGAAGGAAACATCTGTATTCAGACATTGCCAGTGCACACATTTTTTATATGTATAGAAGTGGTAGATGTCCTGCCAGCTTCAGGAAGTAAAAGTGTGATTTTCAAAATAAATTATTGTAAGAATGTTTCCTCCTGCTGTGGACTGAGGTGGATTTAAAGTGCCTTTGTCGGGGTTCCTGAGTGGCTCAGTCGAGCGTCTGCATTCGGCTCAGGTCGTGATCCCAGGGTCCTGGGATGGAGCCCCGCATCGGGCTCCCTGCTTGGCAGAAAGCCTGCTTCTCCCTCTCCCACTCCCCCTGCTTGTGTTCCCTCTCTTGCTGTCTCTCTCTCTGTCAAATAAATAAATGAAATCTTCAAAAAATAAATAAATAAATAAAATAAAGTGCCTTTGTCCTGCCAGAGGGCCTCCCTAGATCAAATGTGTCAGCAGCTGTTATCTAGCCGGCACCATCCAACACCAAAAGCCATTATCTTGCCATCATTAAGAGAGACAGGCCTTGATGTTTGCCTCTGATCCCTCTCGATCCCCCAGGACAACATGTAAGTCTATTTAGATAATAATAGTCCCAAGTGAATTTGCACTGAGTATTTTTTTTTCCGTTCTCTTATTCATGAAATGTTCATCTGGGAGAAAGAAATAGTCTAGCCCCAGAAGCTGATCGTTTCAGAGACTGAATTCAGTCTTTTCTGGGAGTGAGAGGTGAAGATAGGGTTGAAGATTGTCTTGCATAAATTAAACTTGGTCATGGAACAAAATTCCTTAGAACAAATTGCTTCATTACTACGTCTTATGTTTTTAGTAAGCACATCCAAAAATACAGAAGTGCTGTTTCCCCTTAAAAAAAAAAAAAAAAGTTTTTCCTTACTAAAAATACTCTATTTGGAGTGCTAGAGCATCAGGATGTGGATAAAATCATGTTGCTCTATGAAACTTTGTGGGCACTCTTATGAATGTGGAGGGAGGTAGTCACCCGCATGTTGTGAGTTGGGAGGAGTATAAGGTGGGAGAACCTCTCTGAGGGCAACTCGGCAGAATGCATGATAATTTATTCTGTGTGTGTGTGTAGTATAATAACAAAAGACTGGAAAAGACTTAAAGAGAACTAAGAACATAAGACATCGTATCCAACTTAAAGAGACTGTCGTATCCATCCGACAGACCCCTACATAGCTTTTTGAGAAGAGAATGGAGGGTTAATGGTGATGAAAAGTGAGCTCTTTACTGAAGAATTATCATACAGCAGACATTTTTATAAGGGCTTTTCATGTTATTTGTGCAATTAATCTTGACTACAATCCTATAAGGTATTCCATATCCATTTTAAGGATCCAGAGGAGCACCTGGGTGGCTCAGTCGGTTAAGCGTCTGCCTTTGGCTCAGGTCGTGATCCCAGGAGCCCTGGGATCGAGCCCCGCTTTGGGCTTCCTGCTCAGCAGGGAGTCTTCTTCTCCCTCTCCTCTTCTGTCTTTCCCCTGCCCACTCGTGCTCGCTCTCTCACTTTCTCTGTCAAATAAATAAGTAAAATCTTTTTTGAAAAAGGATACAGAAACTAAGGCACAAAGAAGTTAAGTAATTGCTCACAGTCATCAACTAGTAAGTGACGGGGCTTCTGGTTTCAGAAGCCAATCTCTTGGTCTCTACACTATCAGTGTTTCTCCACATATAGTGAAAGGACCTATCACTATAGATCTCAGTAAGGGGGAAAAAATCAGGGCACAGAAGTGTGCAGAACATGCCACCATTTGCATAAAAAGAGGGGAAATATATGTGCATGTTTGTGTAAGTGCAGCACAGTGCTGTCCAATAGAACTTCCTGCGATGGTGAGAATGTTCTAGATCTGCACTGTCCGGTACAGTAGCCACTAGCCCAAAGTGGCCAATGTGACTGAGAAACTGAATTCTAAACTTCATTCAGTTCTAACTAACTTGGCCATATGTGGCTAGTGGCTATTGTATTGGACAGTGCAAAATAGGATATACATGGAAAGGTGCAAAGGAAGCTGGTAAGAGATCATTTAATCTTATTGTTTTCAAACTCTACCTTAGCCAGACCTTCTGCAGAAAACTTTAACGGGAAGAGCAGGTCCCATCGCTGATCATTTAAAAGCCACTGATACAATCTAACTGGTTCATTAGAAAGATGAGTCATCTAGAAGCCAGAAAAGTCGACTCATTTGCCTAAAGTCGTAGTCAGGTAGCCGCTTTAGTGACAGAGGAAGATCCAGGCTGGCCAAAATTTGGATTTGTTCTTTAGAGTCATGTACCTTTTGGTTTGCCAAGGCTCATCCAGTCCGATAACCAGCTCAAGAAAAGAAAATAAACTTTTGTCTCCAATATTCCCAGAACTCCCTGGGAATCCTGTGCATGACTTGTTCATTTTCCACAGCCCAGACCACCTCCTGTCAGGCCTCCTCCACATCCCAGACTCACCTCTTGTCTTGCCCGGCCTGCTCCACTCTATGTAGCGAACCATTCGGGACCAGGGACCAGACTTCATTATGTGTGTCTCTGTCCCTCCTCCATGAACATTTGCTGGCTATAATTATAGACTTAAGAGCAATAGTTTGGGCTCTTTTTCCAGTCTAGAGTTGACCCATTAATGCAGATGGTTCATAAGAAAGTCTTTTAACATTTCCTTGGTGACTGGTGCATTTAGAGAAAGCTCTCAGCCAGGAGAAGGCTGGGCTTTAGGGGTCTAACAAATTACTGAGCCTGAAAAGTGGGCAGTTCTGGGATGAATGGAACTAGCAAGTAACCGTTACCTTTTTAAGAAAAAGTAAGCCAAAAAGACGAGTGAAATTAACAATAAGGTATTCACTGAGTGAAATTAACAATGAGGTACTCAACTCAACAGAAGGAAAAGAGGGGAAGAAGATTCCAGAAAAGTGTTTCTCCAAAGATCTGGAATATGATGATCTGGGCCTGGGGATAGAACATGGCAGAGAATCATTTGGGAACCAAGTTGAGGGGTAGAGAGAAGATCTGCTCACAGAAGTTGTAGAAGAACCCAAGTCCCCGTGCTGAGCCGCTGCCTTTCATCTTCCTCTGACAGTGGAAGGGCCAGGTGTGGACCCAGCTAGATGGCTCAGGAAGTGTCAGGCAGCAGGGCACTGGCAGTGAAACTAGACCAAGTGTCCCCATGCCAAGGCCGGAGAACTTCAAGAAGGACTCGCCAAGTGTTTGCTTAAGGGAAAAAGCAGGAAGCAAAGGAGGAAGCAAGAAAGATGTAGTTCCAACCACTGCCCTCATGTCAACATCCTTTCGATTCTGTCTCCAGAGAGAGGTTGTACTAGATCTGCCTACATATCTCTGAGGACACAGCAGCCCTTTTGTCATTAGAAAACTCTCCTCGGCAGAGGATATTCCTGTGAAGGGTTGTCCCTTGTAACTTACTCATTTGGCCCTCACCACGTAAAGCAAACCACAGACCTTCCTAGACTTGCTCCTTTGATCTCCTCTTGTCCAGGTCTCAAACCCTCAATTCCTTCAATAGGGAGGATGAAGAATGGGAAGAAATCATTTAAAAAGTAAATTATCCCTCTAAATATAATTCTATTCCAAGTAAATTCCCACAGGATTTCTTTGGTCTTGAATGTAAAATAGTTAAAAACTCACCCAGAAGAATAAACAAGTAAGAACCACCCAAGAAAGTTTCCAGAAAGTCATAATGAAGGTGTGTTTGCCCAACCTGATTGGAAGTATACTATGAAGCTGTAGTAGATAAGGCCCTATTTCATAACCCATTTTCATCCATCATAGGTATTCCAGAATGGATCACACAAGCAGTGGAAACAGACCTGACCTGGTTCCCATGGCCCATGTTTAAGAGTATTAAAGACATTTAGTTGACCAGATTGAGTAGGGCCACATTTTTTTAAATCTTTAAGAGGCAAGCAGAAGTTTTCAGACTTGATTTGGGAGATGATTAGCCATCTAAAATTAAGTCGTGAAATAAGCGATTAAAGCGGTAAGATGAATAGGATCAGAAGAGGAGAGAAGTTCCAAGGAACCCCAAAGTGACTTACTTGAGGAACAAAATGTTGGTTTCCATTCTCCCCTATGCAGCAGTTATGAAAGAAGTAAATAAAGTCAGATGTTTTGAGTTCTCTGTAGCTATATAACTACTCCCAAAACTTAGTGGATTACAATACAACAGTGTTCATTTTGTTCACACGTCTGCAGTTTAGGCCTGACCCCTCTCTGTTCCTCCATGTGTGGGGCCTCCAATGGCTAGAGGCTGGAACAGTTGGGGGTTGGTCAGTCTCTCTCCAGAAGGCCTCTCTGTACTTGGCTGGCCTGAGTTTCCACATACTTCAGGAGCCTCAGAACTCCCAGAGAGTGTTCCAAGAGCACTCAGTAGAAGTTCGCGGCTTCTTATGACCCACCCTGCAAGTCCCAAATGTCACTTCCTCCACATTCAAGCAAATTATTAAGGCCAGCCCAGATTCAAGAAGAGGAGACATAGACTCCACCTCTCAGCTGGAAGATTTCAGAGAATCTGTAGCTGCCTTAAATCTGTCACATAAGGAAGAAAAAACTTAAGGTCTCTAGCCTGCCTTTCTAGCAAGTTCTTTTTTTTTTTAATATTTTTTTTAATTATTATGCTATGTTAATCACCATAATTACATCATTAGTTTTCGATGTAGTGTTCCATGATTCATTGTTTGCGTATAACACCCAGTGCTCCATGCAGAACGTGCCTTCTTTAATACCCATCACCAGGCTAACCCATCCTCCCACCCCCCCTCCCCTCTAGAACCCTCAGTTTGTTTTTCAGAGTCCATCGTCTCTCATGGTTCATCTCCCCCTTAATTGCATTTTCCATCCCTCATCTACAGCCAGGTCTTTAATCTTCTTCCTCAACATTTTTGGGAAAAAAACAAAAAAACCTATTTTTTCAGGATCTCCTCAGCCTAAAAACATATAATTAATAGGGCTCTTACACATTCATTACCTTGGAATTGACATTGGCCTATCTTGTCTGTAAGTGATATCATTAATATTTTTAATAACATATATTATTTTTCCTAATTATAAAAGTAATACATGGTCATTGTAGAAAAATTGGAAAACAAAAAAAGAAGATGAAGAATTAAGTTAAAATGTCATGTCACTTAATTTGGTTTCCTGTTTCTGGCCTGTTGAAATCTTTTTTGGATTTTGACTCTATCCATTTGTTATTCTCTGTTCCTTCCAGACTACCTCAAAGTCAGTGATAATGGAGACAAGTATAGGACCAGTCCTCTAGATTTACATTTACCTAATAATTACTGAGAAACGTCAAGTATCTAGAACAAATGGCATATAGCAGACCATAAAAACCCAGAACATCAGAGTCTTCCCATGAGCTTCACAGGAATGCCCACAGATTAGAAAACTGAGTTTAGATTGTTTTTTGTTTGTTTTTCAGTATGGAGCACGTCACGATTTTGTGTGTCATCCGTGCTCAAGGACCATGTTAATCTCTGTCGTTCCAATTTTAGTATATGTCCTGCCAAAGTAAGCACTATAGATGGTTTTAAAAAATGTTTATGAAAAGCAAAAACAAGTTTGCTTAGCTTAATTGATAGACAACTAGGATATTTCCATTTCCCCGTTCTGAACAGTAATGCTGTAGCAAACATTTTTGTGGGTGTGTCTTTGGGCAGATGCAGGACTATTTTCTCTAGAATAGATACCTACATGTGAAATTACTTGGTCAAATCACATTTTTATTTTTTAAAAATATGTTTCCAGTTGCCCTCCTAAAAGCCTGTGCCAATTTATATTCCCATCAGCCAATATAAGAATGCCCATTTTGGAGTTCCTGGATGGCTCAGTCAGTTAAGCATCTGATTCTTGATTTCAGCTCAGGTCATGATCTTAGGATCGTGGGATCGAGCCCTGCATCAGGCTCTACACTGGGCATGGGGAACCTGCTTAAGAGTCTCTCTTCCTCTCCCTCTGCCCCTCGCCCCTCTCATTCTCTCTTGTTCTCTCTGTCCCTCTCTAAAAAAAGAAACAAAAACAAACAAAAAAACCCCCACAGGAATACCCATTTCCCACATCTTCATTAACTCTGTGAATTAAAAATCTTTTTAACTTTTGCGAACTTGATGAGTGAAAATAGTTCACTATTTTTATTTTCTGGTGAGACTGAACACCTTTTCAAATGTTTCTGACTCTGTTTCTTCTTCAGTGCATTACTGATTCATTCCTCTGCCAGTTTTTCCCTGACTTGTTATCTCTTATTCATTATAAGAATATATTCCGGATATTAGTAGTTTGTTATATATATATACATATTGTTTTTCATTTTGTTATACAGAAATTTAATTTTATGTAATCCGTTTTCTCCATCCTTTTATCCTTCTTGCGTTTTATGCCTTATGTGGCTTTCTTTCCCTCAAGAGTATAAAGCTATTTATCTAGATTCTAATAATGTCTAACTTTGGCTTTTAAATTTAGCCATCTGGAGCTTATCTCCAGACACCTAATGTCTGAGAGAAGGGAAACTCAGGAGGAGACACCCGTGGTCGGCAGCCCTCTGCTTGGGAACGGCTTCCATGTCACGGTGTAGCGAGCTGGAGTTGGGAACGGAGCGTGGCAGACCCATGGAGCTGAGGGAGGCAGCCATCAATGGCAGCTGAGACAGTGGCATTCGAGGGCACTGGGGCATCAGAAAGGAAAAAGCTGTGCAGAGAAGGGGTCCAGGCGGTCTGTATGTGAGTCACCCTGTGTCCATGACCGTTAGCTATGCTGTCCATGTGGGGGGGCCAGACTACTGGAGGTTTACCAGATAGCCTGAGATGGAAACAGAGATACTAGAATCGGATGGGTGTAGACATCTACCCAACACAGGGAATAAACCCCAAACCCATGCACAGGGAAGGAAGTGTAGGCTGCGTCCATTGAGATTTCACATGGACCCACTTACGTGTGCATATGCTTTATATTGTTTTTCAGCAAATCTTCAAAATAAGCTTGGTCCTCCCAGGGCACTTCCTGCACATGCTGAACCTTAGTGAGAAATGAACTTCTTTTGTCCTCTATGATCTATACATTATTACCCCCCTTCCCCTCCACACACACACACACACAAACTGGGTCTGATTCTACAGCTGTGACAATAAAAACGGCTCAAAAAAGAGTCTCAGAGAAGTCCCAGGAATGAGGTATATTTAGGTCTCGGTGTGTCTAGACATCTAGTGCCTGCAGCAGTGAAGACTGTATTTTCTTTTTTAATATTTAACTGACTTATAGTTGGCGTACAATATTAGTTTCAGATGTATGACAGTGATTCAACATTTAGATTGTTTGTATGTATTACTAAATGCTCACCATTTAAGTGTGTCACCATCTATCACCGTACAAAATTATTATAATATTATTGACTGTATTCCCTGTGCTATACTTTTCATCCCCGTGACGTATTTATTTTATAACTGGAAGTTTGTACCTCTTTTTTTTAAGGATTTTATTTATTTTTTTTGAAAGCGAGAGAGCGAGCACGAGTAAGGGTGAGGAGCAAGAGGGAGAGGGAGAAGCAGACTCCCCGCTGAGCAGGGAGCCCCACTCGGGGCTCGATCCCAGGACCCTGAGATCATGGCCTGAGCCGAAGGCAGATGCCCAACCAACTGAGCAACCCAAGTGCCCCAGAAGTTTGTACCTTTTAATCCTCTTTACCTATTTGCCCATCTCCCCACCCCTTCCCCAGTGGCCAGCCACCAGTTTATTCTCTATATTTATTAGTCTGTTTCTGGTTTCTTGTTTGTTTGTTTGTTCATACGTTTTGTTTTTTATATTCCACGTGGTACGTGTCTTTCTCTGACTTGCTTCACTTAGCATAACACCCTCCAGGTTCTTACATGTCACAAACAGCAAGATTTCATTCTTTTTTATGGCTGAGTAATATTCGTGTGCATGTGCACACGTGTGTGTGTGTGTGTGTGTGTGTATCACATCTCCTTTACCCATTCATTTATCATTGGACACGTAGGTCGCTTCCATATCTTGGTTATCGTAAATAATGCTGCAATAAGCATGGGAGTGCATACATATTTTCAGATTGGTGTTTTTATTTTCTTTGGCAAATACCCAGAAGTGGAATTACTGGATCATATGGTATTTCTATTCTAAATTTTTTGAGGGGCCTCCCTACTGTTTTGTAGAGTGGCCGCATTCCCAGTTTACATTCCCACCAACAGCGCATGAGTGTTCCCTTTTCTGCACATCCTCGCCAATGCTTACTATTTCTTGTCTCTTTTATACTAGCCATTCTGACTGGTGTGAGGTGATATCTCTTTTTTGATATGCGTTTCCCTGATGATGAGTGATGTTGAGCGTCTTTTCATGCATCTGCTATCCATTTGTATGTTTTCATGCCTTTTTGAGAAAAATGCCTATTCATGTCCTCTGCCCATTTTTTAAAAAATTTTTAAATTATTTATTTAGTTATTTGAGAGAGAGAGCAAGAGAGAAAGCACAAACGGGGGTGGAGGAGGGGAAGAGGGAGAAGGAGAAGCAAGCTCCCCACTGAGCCCAACAATTCGGGACTCGATCCCAGGCCAAAGTCAGACGCTTAACTGACTGAGCCCCCAAGGCACCCTCTCTGCCCACTTTTTAAATTGAATTGCTTGTTTTTGTTTTGTTTTGTTGTTATTGAGTTATATGAGTTCTTTATATACTTTGGATATTCACCCCTTATCGTATATGTCATTTGCAAATACCTTCTCCCATTCAGCAGGTTGCCTTCTCGTTTTGTTGATTTCCTTCTCTGTGCAAAACCTTTTTAGCTTGACTAGTCCCAGTAGTTTATTTTTACTTTTGTTGCCCTTGCCAAAGGAGACAGATCCAAAAAAAAATATTGCCAAGACTGATGTTGAAGAATTTACTGCCTTGTTTCTTTTAGGAGTTATATGGTTTCAAGTCTCGCGTTTAGGTCTTTAATCCATTTTGAGTTTATTGTTGTGTGTGGTGTACGCAAGTGGTCCACTTTCATTCTTTTGCATGTAGTTGTCCAGTTTTCCCAGCACCATTTATTGAGGAGACTGTCTTCCTCATTGTATGTTCTCACCTCCTTTGTTGTAAATTAATCGACCATCTAAGCATGGGTTTATTTCTGGGCTCTTTATTCTGTTCCATTGATCTATATGTCTGTTTTTGTGGCAGTACCGTACTGTTTTGACTACTACAGGTCTGTAGAATATCTTGAAACCTGGGATTGTGATGCCTCCATCCTTGTTCCTCCTTCTCAAGATTACTTTGGCTGTTCAGGGTCTCTTGTGGTTCCATACAAATTTTATGATCATTTGTTCTAGTTCTGTGAAAAATACTATTGGTATATTAATAGGGACTGCATTGAATCTGTAGATTGTTTTGGGGGGGGCGGAGTATGAACATTTTAACAATATTAATTCTTCCACTCTGTGAGCATGGTTTTCATTTCCATTTATCTGTGTCATCTTCGGTTACTTTCATCAGTGTCATAGTTTTTAGGATATAGGTTTTTCAGTTCCTTGGTTAAATTTATTCCTAGTTATTTTATTCTTTTTGATGCAAGTATAAATGGGATTGTTAATTTCACTTTTTGCTAGTTCATTATTAGTGTATAGAAATGCAACAGATTTCTGTATATTAATTTTGTATCCTGTGACTTTACAGAATTCATTTATCAGTTCTAATAGTTTTTCTTTTTTTTTTATGAAGTCTTTCAGGTTTTCTATCTATAGCATCACGTCATCTGCAAAGAGTGAGTTTTACTTCTTCCTTACCAATCTGGATGCCTTTTGTGTCTTTCTCTTGTCTGATTGCTGTGGCTAGGACTTCTAATACTCTGTTGAATGAAAATGGTGAGAGTGAACATCCTTGTTCTGTTCCTGATCTTAGAGGAAAAGCTTTCAGCTTCTTACCATTTAGTTAGCTGTGCATTTGTCGTATATGGCCTTTATTATGTTGAGGTGTGTTCCCCCTAAGCCCACCTTGTTGAGAGTTTTTATCGTGAATGAATGTTGATTTTTCTGCATCTATTGAGATGATCATATGATTTTTACCCTTCATTTTATTAAGGTGGTACATCATGTTGATTGATTTGCAGATATTGAACCTTCTATTAATAAATCCCACTTGATTGTGGTGAATGGTCCTTTTAAGGTATTGCTAAATATGGTTTACTAATATGTTCTTTTAACTTTTATTTTTGAAGTATAGTTGACATACAATTAGTTTCAGGTATAGCACATAGTGTTTCAACAATTATGTACCTTACGCAGTACTCACCACGCTAGGTGTAGTTACCATCTGTCCCCATACAATGTTATTACAATATTATTGACTGGATTCCCTATGCTGTACTTTCTGGCACTTACTTATTTTATAATTGGAAGTTTGTACCTCCTAATCCCCGTCACCTATTTTGCCCATCCCCCCCACACTCTCTCCTCTGGCAACTATGACCTCATTCTCTGTATTTAGGAGTCTCTTTCTATTTTTTTGTTATTGTTTGTTTTGCTTTTTATTTTATTTTTTTAAGATTTTTATTCATTCATTCATTCATTTATCTATTTATTTATTTTAAAGAGAGAGAGAGTAGGGGAGGGGCAGAGGGAGAGGCAGAGAGAGAATCTCAGACAGACTCCATGGTGAGTGTGGAGCCTGACACAGGGCTTGACCTCATGACCCTGAGATCACGACCTGAGCCAAAACCAAGAGTCCGACACTTAACCCACTCAGCCACCCAGCTGCCCTGTTTTGCTTTTTAGATTCCACATACACGTGAAATCATATGGTATTTGTCTTTTTCTGGGTTTGCTCATATTTTGTTGAGGATTTTTGCATCTATGTTTATCAGGGATATTGACTTATAATTTTCTTTTCTGTAGTGTCTTTGTCTGGTTTTGGTATCAGGGTAATACTGGCCTCGTGAAATGCATTTGGAAGCATTCCTTCCTCTTCAAATTTTTGGAATGGTTTGGGAAGAATAGGTATTAACTCTTAAGTGTTTCATAGAGGGGCAACTGGGTGGTGCAGTAGGTTAAGCATCCAACTCTTGGTTTCGGCTCAGGTAGGGATCTCATGGTGGTGAGATCGAGCCCCACATCGGCTCCATGCTCAGCCATAGTCTGCTTGAGATTCTCTCTCTCTCCCACTGCCCCATCCCCAATTCGTGGGCACGGACGGTCTCTCTCTCTCTCTCTCTCTCTCTCTCTCTCTCTAAAATAAATAAATAAATCTTTTAAAAAAATAAATAAAAATAAATGGTTCATAGAACTTACCTGTGAAGCCATCCTGTCCTGGACTTCTGTTTGTTGGTAGTTGTTTTTTTTTTTTTTTAATTACTGATTCAGTTTCATTACTCATAATTAGTCTGTTCAGACTTTCTATTTCTTTCTGACTCAGTTTTGGAAGATTGTATGTTTCTAGGAATTTATCTGTTTCTCCTTTGTTGGCATATAATTTTTCATAGTAGTTTTTTTTAATTCTTTGTTTTTGTGGGGTTGGTTGTAATTTCTCTTTCATTTCTGATTTTATTCCTCTTTTTTCTTGATGCATCTCGTTAAAGATTTACCAATTTTGTTTATCTTTTCAAAGAACTAGCTCTTAGTTCATTGATCTTTTCTATTTTTCTGTCTCCATTTTATTTATTTCCTCTCTAATCTTTATTATTTCTTTCCTTCTACCAACTTTGGGCTTTGTTTGTTCTCCTTTTTCTAGTTTCTAATTCGACATAAGGTTAGATTGTTCATGTGAAATTTTTCTTGTTTCTTGAAGTAGACCCGTATTGCTATACACTGCCCTATTACAACTGCTTTTGCCCCATCCCCAAAATTTTGAACCATTTTGTTTCCATTTTCACTTGTTTCCAGGTATTTTTTTTTTTAATTTTATCTTTGAGTTCCTCATTAAGTCTCAGTTTCCTGTAGCCCTTGGGCTCTCCCAGATTTAAGTCCCACTGATGTTTAAAGCCAGACGTTATGGGAGTTCATCTTACCAGGGTGGTGGGGGGCTACCTGATGTGGCCCTTGATCCCCTCACTCCTCAGAGAGGATCTCCATGCCTGTGACATGCTGCCCCCCACTTGTAGGTCCCTGCACTGGAGGGTTGGTTCCCGACCATGTCTCTGCCCCTCCTACCCTTCTCCATGTGGCTTTTCCTTCCATCTTTAGCTGGGGAAGAGCTGTTCTGTTGGTTTTTGGGTCATTTGCAGAGGGAGGTGCTCTGGATGTAGTCTGCATCCTTGGTGTGTCCACTGAGGATTCTACTCTACTGTCTTCCTAGACCAACAGACTACATTTTCTTATCGGTCTCCTGACTTCTTCCCGGAAGCTTTGGGGTTTTTCTCTTTTTAACTTTTTTTTTAGACTTCTGAGTTTAGTGCACACAGAGTCAACCCATTCACAGAAATCTAATGGAGGAAGCTAGAGAGCCTCAGAAAAGATGAAGTGGTGGGATTGAGGTCAGACAACTATAGAATCCAGCTGCAGCCTCCGCGGAATTGAGCACGGGACCCATTTCAGCGTGCACTCTGCAGCTTCTCTCTCCAGCACTTGATGTTTTCACCAAGCCCTGGTGTTTCCAGGCAACAAAAGGCAAATGGAATGAACCTTCTAGAAGCAAGTGCTGTAGATTGCTGGGTTTTGCTTTGCTTTTGTCCCCCCATGTTATTTACAAGTGCTACCTCCACATTCACCCCTGTAGAGCTTTATTTGTCTACAGTCTCGGCCACTCAAGGGAATATTCTTGGATAGTCGCTGAAGTTAGCTTAGCTTCTCATGTAAATACTCTTCAGTGTATTCACTTTTCTCAAATGACTTTTGCTGCACTGAAGACAAAATTCCGTATCTTACAAAATTTTCTTCTATAGAAACTTAACCTGTTTTGGAGGTGCTTGGAATGTTACCATATATATATATATATATATATATATATATATATGTATGTATATCTGATACCATGTGCCATATATGTGTATATGTGAGACTTCCTTTCCCCAGATTTCTTTTCCACTCAGAAATATCTCTAACGTATTTATATCCCAGAGAAAGTTAAAGATAATTTGCAATGAGTAATTACCATTTCCCTTGGGGAAATAATCAGCAAGAAGTTTCTTTGTTGCTCTTTTCCCCCTCGGTAACTCTTATAGGACATAAAATCCAAAAAGTTCACTCTCTTTTTTAACAGCCACAGTGCAGTCCCTTAAGAGGATCAGTCCATCTTTCTTTTCTGCTTTCCTTCTTCCCTCCCTCCCTCCCTTTCTTACTGAGATAGAACATGCAAGTGTACCATTCCATGAAATTTCACAACACGAAGGTACCCATGCAGTTAGCATCCAGGTCTAGAAACAGCACTGCTAGCACTCCCACAATCCTCTGTCTGCTCCTGGCCCGTTACTAACTTCCAGTTAAAGATAACAATTATCCTACTTGATTTTATTCAGGAGTAAATAACAAGGAAAATAACTGACGATATGCCTTGTAGAATGCCTTGTTGATCATTTTCTGTTTTTCCTCTTATTCTTTTGATGAACCCCTAAGAATTCAGCTGAATGATAATTGGGAGAAGGAAGATATTAACTAACACCCCTTGGGGGTGTTTGTATTATTAGCCTCCGTTTTTGTCCTAAGTTAGAGGTTCATCTGTGAGCATTGAGGACTATAACCCACAAGCTCAGCAAGAGCCACCTCCCCCCATCCAAGGCCAAGCCAATCCTGATCATCCCTAACCAAAAATAAAAGTTTTCACCCACATTTTAGGGGTAGGACCTGGAATTAGTCCTCGCTTGGTTCCTGGGGTTCCTAGGATTGGCCAGCTAGCCATGCCCAAGAAACTGTTGTCTTTCTGCCTGTTACCCAGTGCATTGGTCCAGTCCACGTGAGCCCCTTTCTGCCGTGGCTACCTCGTCCTCCCCCGCAGGTGGCCACAACCGTACTGTGTCTTAGCCCATTTCGCTGGGACCCACACACTCTGCCTTAAAGTGTGGCACCCCACCTCAGCTAACTCCTCATGCACTAAGTTATATCATACAGCTCACAAAAAGATACCTCAATGAGCAGAAATGGACTGCTTTTGTATTAACCATCGCTACAAAGCCACCACTGAGATGTGTAGAGTCCTTTGCATCCTCTTACGTGAGGTATCATAAACGTACGCACGTTTTCAGTTGTTCAACCAGCTGTGCTGACTTGGGGGTTGTTGATGCTCTTGTCGTTCCAATGGAATTAGGATTTCAAATGACATTCAGGGAACTAGAATTGAGCTGTTCCACTTTATCCTAAGAAGGGTAAAGTTTTTACTTGATAGCCACATGTTCTTGGAATGAGTATAATGCTGCAGATCACAGCTGGTTGTCATCCATCTCTTCCAGTGTCAGAAGAACTCCACGTCTTAAACATGGTGGCTGTGGGTTACATGAAAGAAGCATTTCCTGACCTGGATGTTGGATTTGACAACCTGCCTAGATTTGGAATTTCCATAATTCCCTTTTTTTTTTTTTTAAAGATAGGGCCCTGCTCCTATTTCTTGTGTAGTGTTGGTGTGGTCTTGCGGCTGAAGCGCCAGGGTCTGCTTTACAGTGTGCTTCACGTTTCTGGAAAGGCCCGCGAGCTGCCGTCTGTCTAGAAGCTTCCGGGCCGTCTGAGCTCTCCTGACGTTGTGAGTCGTTTAGACTGATTTTTTCCAACCAGATTTTATAGTCTCAACCTGTTGCTCATTTATACTTATAGATCAGAAGCTGCTCCTGTGGGGACGCCTGGGTGGCTCGGTCAGTTAAGCATCTGCCTTCAGCTCAGGTCATGATTTCAGTGTCGTGGGATCGAGCCCCACGTCGGGATCTCTGCTCAGCGGCAAACCTGCTTCTCCCTCTTCCTCTCCCTCTGTGCTCTCTCGCTCTCAGTCTCAAATAAATAAATAAAATCTTTAAACTCCAAAACTGCTCCTAGGTGACACTCAGTTAGCTGAAATACTGGGCACTTTCTTGGTTTTGTGAGACGGATGGCCTCGTCACCCCTTTGGGTCTGTCTGGCCTCTCAGAATGCTTCTGAAGATCGTGCAGATGAAGGAAAATGGCATTTTGTATCATTAAAAAAAAAATGGTACAGGAGATAAGTGGGTAAAATGTTCTCACGTTTTAGGAAATGAAAGATTTCTCAAAACTTAAAAACTTTAGGCATGAAGTAAATTTATGAAGGAAGGCAGAGGAGGAGGAAGAAAAAAAAGAAAGAAAAAAAAAGGAAGGAAGGACAGCAAACATGATGTGCTTTGCTGTCGGGCAGAACTGCAATTTGCCCCTAACTCTGGCCCCAGTGATATTTCTTCCTGCTTTGGCTTCCTCATCTGTGAAATGGGTACAGCGCTACTTACGATGTATTGTCATTCTGAGAATTAAATAAGGAACTGCCCAGCACCAGGCACATTGTAGACACTCAATGAATTTTACCGCCCTCACTGCCCCCATTTTTGGAGCTTGATATGTCCCGGCACTCATATTTCAGGGACTTACATCCTGGTCTTTCATTGAATGTTTGGCTTTCTATTTAAAATGTGGCCTTTCTGACGGAAACACCACTGCTTCCGGCCTCAGTTTCCTTTGACGATGAAATGAGCTGTACATCGACGTTGCCTTTCGGAGCGAACACTGCCAGGTGTGGTGCGTGCTTGTCCCGTTTTCACAGATGCCCTAGTGCTGAGCATGAACAATAACCATCAGCAAGCGGTCCCTGGAAAGAAAGTCCGGCTTTCCTTCTGCCAGGTCACAGGTACCGTGAGAGATGGGTTGGGAGACAGGGTCTCAGACGACCTCTACGTGCCAAAGAAAGGGGACTCCGTGTCCACAAGCACTGGTTTTCCGAAGGCTGGCCCAGCCCGCTCCTTGCGCCCACTTCCCAGGGCCCGATGAGCCGATGAGCATCTGGTTCTAGTGCCTGAGACTTCGAGTGAACCGGACAGGGCATGGCCCCCGCCTGTGTCTTTCCTCTTCTTTTTTAACATGCAGACCTCTTGAGAAAATATAAAATTACAGTGTTTCCCATTTCTGAAGCAGCATCCAGGCCCCATCAGGTAGCTCCAGAGTCTCCAGGGAGACTTTTTGAAGCCAAGAATGCAAATGATCAGTTTACCAGGAGGCCCAGCTCGTGCACATTCAGGCGGAAAACGGAGACGGGGCATTCTCAGACTTTTATGTAACACGGATGCTTAGCAGCTCTTAAAATCTGGTTGTGCTTGAGTCATGAAAACCAGAACGAAAAGGCATTATTATGGTTGTGTGTTGCTCTCAGCCAGAGATCCTTCCCCCAGGTAGACGTAATTGCAAAGCAGGCTGGAGAATCCGACATTCCTGAAAGGCAGCGCTTTGGGGGGGACGTTCTAGGGTCCACCTGGGTCACCCTGGACTCTGGCTAGAAGCCAGAAGAGGTTTGCTAGAAAGGGCCACAGGGTGGGGACTTGGCCTGCCGGAGTGTCCATCATCCAGGTACAATGTGTGTGACGTGTGGACACCACCTCCTCCATGTCTTTCCTATAAAACGAGCCATTTGACCTACCTCATCGCTAGAGGCCATCTAGGTTTTTAAGATCTTGGTTTGTCTTGGTCTACCTGTTGTTAATTGGGGTCATACGTCATGACGATCATGATGAGGATTCCTCCTTGACCAGATAAATCTGGGAAATGCTGGGACATAGAAAGCTAATTGAGGGCGCCTGGGTAGCTCAGTCGGTTAAGCGACTGCCTTTGGCTCAGGTCATGGTCCTGGAGTCCCAGGATCGAGTCCTGCATCGGGCTCCCTGCTCAGCGGGGAGTCTGCTTCTCCCTCTGACCCTCCCTCCTCTCATGTGCTCTCTCTCTCATTCTCTCTCTCTCAAATAAATAAATCTTTAAAAAAGAAAGAAAGCTAAAAGAAAGCTAATTGAGTGGGTGGATTTGAGAATAAGATGTCTCGGAGCTTTTCACGTACCACCGGGTAGGCAGAAATTCACCAGGGTTGGGAGCCCTTAAGGCTTTTTTTCATGCGATTCTGTGAGTGGATTGGGGTGACACCGGGCCATTGCTGGTACCAAAATTAAATGGACTCCCGGCAGTCTTGGGTGGTTTCTCATCCGGCCTTCCTGCAAACCCAGAGGTGGATACCCATCTTCCCATAGTCTCGTTCGTATTCTCTGCCCTTGCACAGTTTGGAGATTAATGCTGCTTTTCCCCCCCTACAGAACATTGATATCACCAATTTCAGCAGCAGCTGGAGTGATGGCTTGGCCTTTTGTGCTCTCCTTCATACCTACCTGCCTGCCCACATCCCATATCAGGAGCTGAACAGTCAGGAGAAAGTAAGTCACCTGCCCAGTCACCCCTGGTTATCCTCTAGAACATGCAGGGGGAATTCCTATAATACTGTACATCCAGATGGGGTGGTGTTTATAGACTCCAGGTGGAAATCAGGATATTGGTACCAGGCAGACATAGCTACTGAGTGTATTACCCTTGGTAAATGCTTCTCAGTTGCCCTTGTGGCCTGGAAAAATGGAGTGAAGACCAGTTTACTGTGACTGTCCCCCATTTTTTGAGAGAAAGCCTTGATGAAATTTTACCTTCGTGGCTTTAAGACCTTGGCCAGCATTTTCAGTCTTTTCTAAAAGAACCAGAAGCACCAACAAAAGGATCTCGCTGCTCAGATAAGCTTGGGAAACTGTATATTATGTCACATTCTTAGAGATTCACAGTGCTCATTAGCACAGTAAAGACTTCAGGAACATGAAAGAAACATGAAAGAAACCCGTGTGACTCTGTTTAACCCTACATATATCAGATCCACAGAATTTTTTAATACAATTACCTACAAGAGTTGGCAAATTTTCCTGTTAAGGGCCAAATAGTGGACTTTGTGGGTCCACAGGTCTCTGTCACAGCTACTCATCTACCATAATAGTGCCCAAGTGGCCCGAGACAAAACGGATGGGCATGCTGTGTTCCAAAAAAACTTTATTTACACAAAGAGGCTGTGGGCCCGATTTGGTCTGCGGGCTATAGTTTGCCAAACCCTGACCTAGAACATCCTACAAAATCATATTCCACAGAGCGTACTTTGGAAAATGCTGTTCTCAGCCCTGCGCTCATTCTCTCCACAAGTATTACTTGCCAAGCATCGTGCACAGTAATAAAGACAACAGTGAACAAAGTAGACCTGTTCTTTGCCCTCTAAAGTAGAGAGACAGGTCCATAAGTGAGTAAACCTGTAACAGGTAATGTTATAAATAAATAAATTGCAGAAGAGCTATGAGAGAAACCTCATGCTATGGGAGTGAACAGGTTTCCTAATTTAGATCAGGAAGGCTGAGAAGGCTTCTCTGAGAGGCGATACTCTTCAGAACGAACCAGGAGCCAGTAATACAAAGAGCTAGGGGGAGCTTTCCAGAGCAAGGGAGCAGCCTGACCAAGAAAACACCTGGGTGTGGTCGGGGAACGTGGAGGAGGGCCCACTGGCCGGAGTGCAGTGAGCGGGGAAGAGTGGCCTGTGATGGTCCTGGGGGCCAGATGGGGCCAGACCCTGCAGGCCTTCCACAGAGGGCTCTGGAAAGAAATCTGCCTCTTGCTCTAAACTCAGTGGGAAGTCATTGAAGGATTCTAAATGGTGGAGACACACGATTCGTGTTTCTGAAAGATCTTTCTCGCTGTTATGTGAGAAAAAGAACTGGGAAAGGAACAAGAATGGGTGAGGTGCTACCAAATGGGAGGCCCCTGCAGTCATCAATGTGAGGGCTTAGCGTCCCTGACTCCAGCCATTAGCTGCGGCGGGGGCGGTAGCATCGTGGATAGAAAGATGGAGATAGATTCAGAATAGGTCTTAGATGTAGAATCCGCTGGACTTAGTAACTGGTTGGTTGTGGGGGAGGACACGAGGAAGGAGAGGCATGTCTAGCCTGACAGGTCATTTTCCAAGATGGGGAAGGAATAGAAATGCTGGAAAGTTCTGTTTTGATTATAAAGCCCAGTGCATGGTCATGGCACTGATGGTGATAATAACTGAACGGAGTGATTTAATTTTCTGCAGTGTTAGTCAGGGTTCTCCAGAGAAACAGAAGTAATAGGGTGTGTGTGTGTGCAAGAAAGTTGAATGCCACGGTTTGGATCTGAAGGCAGTTTGCTGGCAGAATTCCCTCGTCTTCGAGGGAGATCAGGCTTTTTCTATTAAGGCCTAATGCTATGGTGGGTGATGTGCTTTACCCAGAGTCTGCCGATTTAAATGTTAATCTCATCTTAAAAATACCTTCACAGAAACGTCTGGAATAATGTTTGGCCAAACATTTGGTACCATGACCTAGCCACGTCGATACATAGAATTAACCATCACAGAGCGTATAAAAATCTCAAGACGGAAAATTTGTGCGTGGTGCTTTGTTGGTAGTCCGTGAAGCAGGCTGGACAGGAGCATTAAACATTTGGAAAACAAAACCAGAAAAGCTGTTCTGTTCTTAATCATGTTAAGTGGGAGATGTTCCTAAAGTATGCAGCGTGCAATGTCAGGCAGGTGGTTGGATAATAAATGTGGAATTCAGAGGGGAGATCAGAGCTGGAAGGCAGATTCGGGAGTCATCAGGGAGTAGGTAAGGGCTGCCTAAGTGAATCAAAATGATGGAAAAGTTCTACATTTGCGCTATCCAACATGGTAGCCATGGGCCGTTAATGAATGTGGCTTTCAATGATTGGAAAATTGAATTATTAATCTTAATTACTTTTGATTTAAATAGCCACGTGTCAGGTGTAGCTATTGTCTCCAACAGGGCGGGTAGAGATGGTATTTAAAGCCACGAGAGTGGAGATCACCTCGGTCCTAGGTCCTAAGGGAAGCTCTGAAGAGAAACTCGTCTGTATCCACTCTGCTCCCAGCGTTTCACTTCTGATACTTCTGTAAACAGATGGCGGGTTTTGCCCATACTGGGCAGTTCTGCAACACCAGCTGAGTATCCTCAAGTGTGACTCAGTTCTGACACTGTCCGCCTGGAACGAGCATCAGGTCCCACAGGTTAAGGGCTCGGTCCCACAAGACTGTGCCCTTCACTTCAGACCCCGGTGACCATGTAGTTGTCACCTTGCTTCTGACTGACCGACTAAACCGGAGGTTCCCGTGGCCCCTTCCTTAGGTTTAATTAATTTGCTAGAGTGGCTCACAGAACTCAGGAAAACAGTACTTACTAGGTTACCAGTTTATTACAAAGGATATTGAAGGACACTAATGACCAGCCAGATGAGGAGACCCCTAGGGTGAGGTCCAAAAGGGTCCCGAGCACAAGAGCTTCTGTCCCCTTGGACCTTGGAGTGCACCACCCTCCCAACACACATTTTCTGAACCCCATCCTTTTGAGCTTAATGGAGGCTTCCTTACATAGGCACGATTGATTAAACCATTGGCTATCGGTGATTGAACTCAGTCTCCAGTCTGTCTCCCCTCCCCGAGGTTGGGGTCAGGGGATATGGGCCTGAAAGTTCCAACCTTCTAATCACATGGCTGGTTCCCCTAGCAGCCAGCCCCCATCCTTAGGTTATCTGGGGTTTTTTGAAAAATCACCTCTTTAACATAAACTCAGGTGTGGTTGAAAGAGGTTTGTTGGGGCGCCTGGGGGGCTCAGTTGGTTGAGCGTCTGCCTTCGGCTCAGGTCATGATCCCAGAGTCCTGGGATCGAGCCCCACATCGGGCTCCCTGCTTAGTAGGGAGCCTGCTTCTCCCTCTCCTTCCCACTTGTACTCTCTCACTGTCTCTCCTTCTCTCTCTCTCAAATAAATAAATAAAATCTTAAAAAAAAAAAAAGAGATGTTGCAGTCTTTAAAAAAAAAAAGAAAGAGGTTTGTTACGAGTAACAGAAGACATCTATTTCAACTTTGTTGTTCTGAAGCCATTTTCTGGAACTGAGGACAAAAACCAAAGATCATAACAAAGTATGCCCCTATAGCTCTTATATGGGAAATGATAAGGGTTTTAGGAGCCCTGTGCCAGGAACTGTGGACAAAGACCAAATGTATATTTCTTGCTATAAATCACAATATCACAGAGGCATAGAGAGAAGGCTAAGGAACCTTGACTCCAATGCTTGTCGTCTAGGGAGAGAGTGACCCAGCAAAGGGAACCAGAGTGGAGCAGCCAGAAAGGAGGAGACAAGCTGGGGCCATGTGGGGTACCCACAGCCTGTGCATCGAGCCCCTCGCAGACAGAGCCCACCTCCAGCAGTGACCTCCGTGTCCCTTCTCTTCGCTTTGCAGCCTCTGTCTTTTCCATGTGATATTATGAAGATAATTGAGTCAAGAGTGGGCATAAAACAATTCAGAATCATCGGAGGAGGACCTCACTAAAACTATCGTAAATAGAAGTCTCCGCGCTTATGCACACCCTATCTAAAACAGGAATCTTCCTGAAGGTGTGAAATGTTTGTCTGCTCTCATGCAAAACACACCTAGGCTCTTCGTCCTCAAATCACTCTGGATCTGTTGGAAAATAACGAACCTAAAAGTGTTTGCTTTCACACTTTGAATCATGAGCGCTGCTTCCTTATGAAAGTGTGGTGTCTTGCCATGGGTCTCCATGGTTCCCACACACCTCACGGCCCAGCTGCCCTGGTCACTGGCTGCACATTTGGAAACATGCAACACCCAGACACCACCATTTACTCACTTCCCGTTGTCCTTGTGGTACAGGGGCCCGTGGTCTCTACATGTAGGGTTGAATGTCTTCCCTCTAATCTAGGATGCTGTTTTCAGGGAGCACCCAAGTCAGATTGTGGAAGACTGCGGGTCTGTGAGATTAATGATAGCCCGGGAAGTTCAGAAATCATGAGCTGTTCCATCTACCCAGACGGATGTAATGAAACCAAGTCGGTTGGACATCAGTGTTAAATAGGGACTTTCTGATAAAACTAACAAGGACGTCTTCAAAGACATTAAAGAGATGTGAGTTACAGTCAGTGGAAGGTTTGGGCATTTTTTTCAACAGAAAGCGTATTTGTCAGCCCATGAAACTTCCACATAGGCTACTCAGATTCAGGTGATAGAACGGAGTGTTTTCGTGTCAGTGTCTGAAACAAAATTTTAACGTGAGAGGAGAAATTTTCTGGACGTGGGATGCTTTCTGCCGTCAGTTTTAGGTGAGATGCGCTGCTAGTGAGGCCAACACCAAGATCTCTACCAGGGGCTAATGCTATCCTGGGGCTGGAAGGGCTCTGGGAACCTCTCGGTTCCGCCCTGGGCACACTCCCCCCTGCTCCCTGTAAGTGGCAGCTTTCTCCACCCCCCACCCCCTGGCCTTGTGGGGGCCTGACACCGTTGCAATGAAAGAATTAGGCAACAGTGCTTGGTCATAATAGTCTATGCAGGTAAAAGTGTGAGAAAATGGACACTTACACACTATTGCTGGAATTGAAAATTGGTGCAGCCTTCTATTTATTTTTTTTTAAGTAGGCTCCATGCCCAGTATGGGGCTTGAACTCACGACCCTGAGATTAAGAGTCCCATGCTCCACCAACTAAGCCAGCCAGGTGCCCCAGGGGTAGCATTTTAGAAAACAAGTTGGCATTGCATATCAAATGCCATGACTTCTGGAATAATGGTAGCCGAAAAACTGGCTTACAGTCCCCCCTTCCCCCTCAAAACTAATCAAAAGGGACTTTAAAATAAGCACAAAATAGGAGATGGCTGCCGCAAGTTTGGGCTCAATTAAAGGAAGCCAGGAGCCAACTTAGAGCTCCTGTCTCAGCAGAACAGAGAGCAGTGTTACGGAAACAAGCATAAGGTTTCCAGTTCATGCCCATAAATTTCCCTTTATTTGGAGGAAGAGGGCTGGTGGCTTGGGCAAGATGACCACAGATCAACAGCTTTCCCAGGCCTCGACCACAGCCTGGGAGAAAACGTGCACAGCCTCGTCTTTCTCTTTTTCTGTGACCTAGTACCTAGGGCAGAGAGTTTGCTTCAGTCTCAGGGTGGGGGCCACCCACCTTCAGGAAGCAAATGTGCACCCAAGGACAGAGGGTGGAGGCCATGCGGAAATGGAAAAAGGGATAAAATTATTTATCAAATCCAAATGCGTAAAATCCAAATGCATAAAATCAAGAAATTCTACTGGGGAACATAAAACGTGAATATTACTTACAGGAACATGACTTTCTTGATTAAACTTAATATACCAATCTAATTAAATTTTGATGTTATCCTAATGACTCTCAAATGAACCATGGAGGGGAGGAGGCAGGATTAAGTGATCCTTAAGTTCATCCAGGTGAGGAAACATCAGAAGAGCCAGAAAGAGTCTCAAGAAGAAGCTGCAAATTCGGGCTAAATGTGGAACAGTGCCTTTAGAATTCTAGGGGGAAATGGTATATATAGCACTGTGATTAAACAACTCTTGATACACAACAGAATGTGTATGTCATAAATCGTGGCAAAGTAAAAAATAACTGAACTAACAAATATTTATCTTTGATAGTCAGGAATCAATCGATAATGTCATTTTAATTATTTAACCTGTCAATCATTTTCTTCCTTGGACTGAAACCCTGTTTGCATATTTGACTTAAAATTTTAAGTGTTTTATAATAGTAGATCATCTATATGGGAGTGTCATTTAGTGTTCTTTCCTGGCAAAAACTATATATTTTTATATTTATTTTTATTTTTTTCAAAAGCTATGTGTTTTTAGTTGATAATTCCAGTCTCTGTCCTTTTAACCTAGAAAAGGAATCTCTTGTTGGCATTTGAAGCAGCCGAAAGTGTAGGCATCAAACCCAGCCTGGTAAGTATCCTATTTTATATCCTTGTGATACTTTATTCTACTTATAGGAGAAAGAACTTTATGCCATCTACTGAACAATTTCTTACAGAACATTAAAATCCATTTGCTAAAGATCTGTTATTCATGATCCCAAATATGAAAATATTATTGGGGCACCTGGGTGGCTCAGTCGGTTCAGCATCTGACTCTTGATCTCAGCTCAGGTCTCAATTCTCAGGGCTGTGAGTTCAAGCCCCGCATTGGGCTCTGCACTGGGTGTGGAGCCTACTTCAAAAAAAAATTTTTTTTTTTAATCCAGTTGTCTAACCACATATGATTTAGAGTTTTTTCAAAGATTTCCTTGTGGATAAATTTCATATCTGGAAGCACAGTGGACTGAATTATTAAAGCCCTGTTGTTCAAGTCACCTAGAAATCTGGATAAAATGTAATTATAAAAATATCAACACATAGGTGTGGTCAGAAGAAAGAATGGGAAATGGCCAGATGTCAGAAATTCAAAGAGAAGTGAAAACCAGAGCCACGAGGCATAAACTAAGACTGGCAAGCCTCAGAAGTGGGTCTGGGAGTGCTGGTAGAGGGCTCATAGTAAAAGACTCCCTCATGGGTATAGGTTTTATTTAATGCCCACACAGGAACAAGAGACAAGGTGCTGAGCTCCCGTAAACAGAACATCAGTACTGAGACCCTTGCACAAAACCCAAGGTCACAAAATGATGTTCTTCTTAGCGAAGGGGAAAATAAACAGCTCTACCCGCCAGTCAAGGGAAGTGATACAGAAGCTTGGTTTCCACCTGAGATTGTGTGTGTGTGTGTGTGTGTGTGTGTGGCCAAAAAAAGGAAAATCTGCAAGAAAAGAAAACTGGGCCAGATGAGGTTTGGAGTTCAAATTTATATCTGTGCTGCAAGAAGCCCCTAGTTTATATTATCTGAGGCACAGAGTTTCTGGGCTAGTGGTACAATGGCCACTGAAAATACATTCACAATCCAAAATTACAAAACACTCAAGAAAATGATCTAGTTGAGCTAATCAGCAGATAGAGCAAACAAGAGGATCAGCTACCAGAATGTGGGATAATAAAATAATAAGAAAGAGACTACAAAAGACTATGTTTAAACATATTAAAGAGGTAAAAGAGGAAATAAAAATCATAAGGACCGTGGTACTATTAAAAAAAAGATTTAGAAAAAGAATCAAATGAAACTAGTAGAAATAAAAATTAGAAATTAAAAAAGCCCCTCAGATTGAAAAACTGATTAGATATAGCAGAAGAGAGAACTACTGAGCTGGAAAATAGAACTAAGGAGATGATCCAGAACATGAAACAGACATTTAAAAAGTGGAAAATATAATAGAGGGATTGTATTAGTATGTATTCAAATTCAAGAAATGGGGGGATGCCCGGGTGGTTCAGTCTGTCAGGCGTTCAACTCTTGATTTTGGCTCAGGTCATGATCTCAGGGTCATGAGACCCCCTCTGCCCTTACCCCCCCACACACACACACTCGTGTACATGTGTGTGCTCTCTCTCAAATAAATAAATAAATAAAATCTTTTTTAAAAAAAGACAAATTCAAGAAATGGAAAACCCAACTAATAGTTGCTTAAACCATAAAGCTGTTAATTTTATTTTTTTTAATGAGAAGTCCAGAAGTAGTTTCAGGATTGGTTCACTGTTCAGTATTGTAATCAAGGACTCCAGAGTGTGTCTTATCTACACTCCACCATCTTTAATCTGTTGGCTCTTTGTCCCCATGTCCTCTGTGGTTGAACATGGCTGCCATGCTCCAGACATCACTCCCATCTGCTGGACAGGAAGGAGGGGGAAAGGATAGAACAAGTGCCTCATATCTTCCCCCTTTGATAAGGAAATCAAAAGGCTTCCCAGAGCCCCTCAGTTCATTGGCAGTACTCTTGTTACATGGTCACCCCAGCTGTGAGGGAATTTGAGAAAGTAAGCAATTTATATTCTCCATTCTCTTTTTTTTTTTTTTTTAAGATTTTATTTATTTGCGAGAGAGAGAATGAGAGACAGAGAGCATGAGAGGGAGGAGGGTCAGAGGGAGAAGCAGACTCCCTGCTGAGCAGGGAGCCCGATGCGGGACTCGATCCCGGGACTCCAGGATTATGACCTGAGCCGAAGGCAGTCGCTTAACCAACTGAGCCACCCAGGCGCCCTATATTCTCCATTCTCTTTAGCGGGAAGCCTACAAGGGATAGAGAGGTTGGGAATAACTATTAGATTAACCAACTGATAGTGTCTGTTGCAGAGCTTAAGCAAATGGAAGATAAAATCAGACAATTTCTAAGTCCCATGGCCAATGGGAATTCCAGAAGAAGAGGAAAGAAAGAATGGGAGAGAGAATATTTGAAGAAATGGTGCCTGAAATTTTTCCAGAATGATGAAAGACCATAGATTCTTACTGAACCTAAAACAAGATGAATCATGCAAAATACCTATCCAGACACATCATAACAGAACTGCATAAAAAGTAAAGAGAAGACAGATAATCTATAAATAATTTCTACTAACTAATAGTAAAAACACAACTTAGTAGAAAATTATCAAAGGCTAGAATAGGCAAACCATGAGTGGCTCATAAACATTTAAAAAGATGTTCAGTCTCATCAGTGATTGGGAAAATCCAAATGGAAGTCACAGTGAGCCACAGGTCGGTAACCCTAAGAGGATGTGGGGAATCTGAGAAATGAAAAAGCAAAAGTCCAGCTGTCATAGAAACGTCGGTACTATGAACAGTGTTACACCAATATGTTTAAAACAGAATGAGCAATTTTCTAAAGAAATGTAAATATATTTCTTTAAATACTAAATGTAAATATTTCTCCAAAACTCACTCAAAACGAAATAGAACTTTATCCATTAAAGAAATCGAATTCATTGTTTGAAAATGTAGTCATGCATGCAAAAAATCCCAGTAAGTCCAAATTCTATGAAACTTTTTAAGAAACAGATGTCCCTGTCACATAAATAAGAGGCTAGAGAATTTAGAAAGGAGGTGACACACATGTCTGGCCAAGATGGAGTAAAAAGAGCCTGATTTATCTTCCCTTCTGAAACACTGAACAGCTAACAAGTAACAACAGATAATTAAACGTAAGGAATCCAAGAAAAAAATGAGAACTTGGTAGACAATAGTATACACAGAAGATGTTTTTCTTTGTCGTGTTAACAGCTAACATTTGCTTCTTTTTTAATTTAACGTTTTTTCCCTATATTTTATCTGACATAAGGCAGGAGTTAGTGAAAGCTAGGAATGAGATCATCTTGTTGAACCAATTGTCAGAGCCAGCAGTTTCATTTTTACAGATGTCTGTGAGGAGATACTGTGAGACAAGCATAATAATTAATCTCAAAAGCATTTAGGGATATTTGTGAGCAATTTAACTAACTTGTGCCATCAACAAAACAGAAACTTCCTACATTATGAGATTTGCTTTGCCGTACCTTGATGTGGATTGAAAAATAGTTCTTAATTACACAGGATACTTCTGAAATATATACAGTCAGAACTGGCAGCAGTAATAACCCCAGGTCTTTGATCAAAGTCTGTTGGAAGATTAGTGAGGGGAAAAAATTCACTTACAGGTGTAGATCCAAGTAAATACAGGTTTCTGGGTGTGGCATATTAGCAAGGATGAGATTATTTTTTAAATGAAAGCTTGACATGTTCTCCCAATTTTAGAATGCATTCCTTTTCAGCCACAGTGTGACAGAGAGGTTTAGCCCATCATATCACAAGTGTGAGCAACTCCTCACAGAAAGAATTGGTGAGAGAGGAGGACAGGTGACATCATGGACGTTACCGGAAGAACAGCCAGAATGTGTGTCCTCCGAGCGTTGGTGTGTTTCTATCCTGGTGAAGGGAACACCCTCGTACTGAATCATACAGTCTGTGAGGGTGTTGCTTGCGCAGTAAGCCACCGAACAGTCACCACACACAGAGATCAGGACGGGGAGGTCTTTACAACTCTGGATTTTAAGAGGGCATCAGAATGATTCCTTAGGCATAACTGAGCTTGCTCTGCTGTACAAACTTTATGAAGGCTACTTAGAGTTGATTTGAGTTTAATAGTATGAAAAATATTTTTTCGTGTTGACTATGTGCCAAGCATTTTCTTTTTTTGTTGTTTTTTAAGATTTTATTTATTTATTTAGAGAGAGCAAGCACATGCAAGCAGGGGGAGGGGAAGAGAGAGAGGGAGAAAGAGAGAGAGAAGCAGACTCCGTGCTGAGCACAGAGCCCGACGCAGGACTCGATCTTGCAACCCTGAGATCATGACCTAAGCTGAAATTAGGAGTCGGACACTTAACCAACTGAGCCACCAGGCGCCCCCAGGCATTTTCCATGTGTTGACTCATTGAGCCCTCTCAAGAATCCTGTGGAGACAGATGCTCCTGTAGGTGGGACACTGAGGCAGGTGCAGTTCCTTTTTACAGGAGACAGATGCTCCTGTAGGTGGGACACTGAGGCAGGTGCAGGTCACACATTAGTGAATAGCACAGGCAAGAGTCAAGCAGGCAGGCCTTCTCCAATTACCTCTTCCGTGACCCTGCATCCAGGACAGCCATGCCCACCTTTTGGGCTCTTAAATGCACAATTTACTCATAGTACTATATAGCTCATGCAGCATTATGCTGTAATTTATCTGATTAGGACTTATCTCCATCCCCCCAAGACCATGAGCTCCCAAGGGCAGGAAGCCTTATCTTTTTTTTTTTTCAATTATTCTTATTGTGGTAAAATAGATATAACATGATCTGAGCGTCTGTCACTTGGTCAATACCACACTGTCCTGATTCATACAACTTGATAGATCATGAAATCAAGTCTTCCAACCTTATTCTTCTTTTTAGAATTTCTTTGGTTGTCCTAGTACCTTTGCTTTATAAATTATAGAATCAGTTTGTCAATATTTACCCCCCCCCCCAAAAAAAAAAGCTTGCCGGGATTTTGATTGGGATTGTGTTGTATCCATAGATCAGACTGGGAAGAATTGACATTTTTGTCAATACTCAGTCTTCCTATCCATGAACATACATTACTCTCCATTTATTTAGAGCATCTTGATTTTTTCCATCATTGCTTTGTAGTTTTCTGCATATAGTGTTTTATAAACAAGTTTTTTGCATATATATCCTTTTTTAAAATTTAATGCCATTTAAATGGTTTGGTTTGGTTTCCCATTTCAGTTATTCATTGATGGCATATAATAGGAAAGCTATTGACTGAGATCTTGCTAGACTTGCATATTAGTTCCAATGGGTTTTTTGGTGGACTGGAGTTTTTTACATGTTGTCTGCAAATAAAGACAGGTTTAGTCCTGCCTTTCCAGTCTGTATGCCTTTTGTTTCTTTTTCTTGCCTTATTGCATTAGCTAGAACTTCTGGTACAGTGTTGAGTAGGAAAGGCGAGGGAAGACATGCTTGCCTTGTTCTTTTCTCCTGATCTTAGTGGGAAAGTGTTCAGTCCCTCACCATTAAGTTTGAGGTCAGCTGTTGGTTTTTGTATGTTATCTTTTATTAGGTAAAAGAAATACCCTTCTATTTTTCTAGCTTTGGGGGAGTTTTTATCATGAATAGTTGTTGAATTCTGTAAACAGGCATACCCCACTCATGTTTCACTGTATTGAGCTTCACAGATACTGCATTTTTTGTGTGGCAACCCTGCATCACGCAAGTCTATCACCTCCATTTTGCCAACAGCACGTGTTCACTTTGTGTCTCTGTGTCACATTTTGGTAATTCTTGGAATTATTATTTATAATAAATTTATTATTATTTTATTTGTGATGGTGCTGTGTCATCAGTGATCACACCTTGCTGAAAGCTTAAATGATGGTTAGCATTTTTTAGCAATAAAATATTTTTTAATTAAGGAATGTACAGTTGACCTTGTTGCGCAGAGGCTGGGGGCACCAACCCCCCCAGGCTGTCGAAAATCTCTGTATAACTGTTGACTCCCCAGAAACTTTGCTAATATCCTACTGTTGAGCAGAAGCTTTACTGATAATGTAAACAATCGATTAACAAATATTTTTTTATGTTTTGTATATTACATACTGTATTCTTAAAGTAAGGTAGAGGAAAAATACGTTTTTCTTATTTTTTTAAGATTTTTTTTTTTTATTATTCATGGGAGACAGGGAGTGTTCAGCACTCTGGCTTCACAGAATGAGTGAGGAGGTGTGCCTCCTCTTCTGTTTTCTGGAAGAGAATGTGTAGAATTGGTATTATTTCTTCCTTGAGTATTTGGCAGAATTTTCCAGTGAAACCATCTGGGCCTGGTTCTTTCTATCTTGAAAGGTTTTCAGCTACTAATACACATAAATGTCATGCAGCCTCAGATTTGGGGACAGGCAGCATACGCTCCCTCCTCCTGAAACACGCTATAGTATTTCTTCAAATGTGTTTGGGTGTGATGTTGACAATGGACCAAAATGGTTTTAATGTTACTGTTGTCAGATTCAGGCATGATGAGATAGTCTGAGTAGAGCTGTGAATATTGATCGGACTCCCGCGTCCTCTCCGAGACAGAAGACACATCCTTGCCAGTGCTAGGCTGGTCATTTTTTCAGCACAATCAAGAAGCAAAACTCATAAAAGATATTTAGGTGTCGTGGAAACAAAATAAATGGCCGGTTACAGGTCACATTTCTGTCACACCCAAGAACAGATATGCTAAGTAAGTTCAACCTTGCTTTTCCACCGCATCCCTGCTCCTGGCTTTACATCAGAGTCCTTTCCTACTGTTCTCTCGTGAACACAAAAGAATCCAAATTCAATCCCCAAGTGAATTATTTAATACGTTCAGCGGCAGACATTTTGGGAACAGTTGACTGGCTGCTTGATAGAGAGCAGCCAGCCCTCCTGCCTGTCATGCTCTGGTCTCCACTGTCTCCTTGCTGATCACCTACGAAACTAGGGGAGAAAGAGCAACAACAACAACAAACGTTAAATGGTCTAACACTTAATCCTGATAAGACAGTGGTTGCATGTTCAGTTGGTTCAGGGCTTTTGTGGTCATCCCACTCGTGAGAATTCATCTCAAGCCATGAATTCAACAACACGCCACAAAGATGCTTACTGCCAAGTCTGTAATGTGAAGAAGTGAACACAGGCTACACGTTGCATTAGATGTCATGTTGATTGTGGGGCAGCCGTTCCTTGGACTGTGAGCCTTAACTGCCGTGACAGCCAGCGACACAGTACATTCACTTGTCAAGTTGTGTATGGAGAACGTTAAGTGAAAAAGCACAAAGGGGGGACACCTGGGCGGCTCAGTCGGTTAGGCGTCTGCCTTCAGCTCAGGTCGTGGTCCCAGGGTCCTGGGATTGAGTCCTGCATCGGGCTACTTGCTCAGTGGGGAGTCTGCTTCTCCCTCTGCCTGTCACTCCCCCTGCTTGTGCTCTCTCTCTCTGACAAATAAATAAATTAATTTAAAAAGAAAAAGAAAAGAAAAGCCATAGGGGCGCCTGGGCGGCTCAGTCGCTTGAGCGTCTGACTCTCGATTTGAGCTCAGGTCATGATCTCAGGCTCCTGGGATCGAGCCTGCTTGAGATTCTCTCTCTCCCTCTCCTTCTGCCCCTCCCACCACCCCCCTAAAAAAATAATAAAATAAAAGCACAGAGCACACGCTAGTACGTCCACGTGATGGAAGTGTGGGAGAACATAGGTGCACATTCCAGTATAACTTAGAAAAATGGAAATCATCCTATGATAATGGAGTTATGGATGACTTTCTCTTTACAAAATTTTTTTAATGCTGTCATGTTATTAAGATGAAAGGGGCAGGAAGTCATGCCTAATGTTTTTTAAAGGGGACAGTATCTCGGGATGCCCTGGTGGCTCAGTCGGTTAAGCATCTCCCTTCAGCTTGGGTTGTGATCCTGGTGTCCTGGGACCCAGCCCCACGTCGGGCTCCCTGCTCAGCGGGGAGTCTGCTTCTCCCTCTCCCTCTGCCCCTCCCCCCTCATGCTCTCTCTCACTATCCTCTCTCAAATAAATAAAATCTTTAAAAAAAATTTTTTTTAAGGGATGGCATCTCCTGATTAAATAGGAATAAAAAACTTCTCTTTTAACTTAAATCACATTTAACAGCACTTCAGTGTTGCCTACACCTTCTGTTCAAGCAGGTGGAGGAGGGTTTCTAGGCAACACCAGCCCCAACCTGGAGCCGAGCCCCTTTGTGGGAAGGTGGGGGCCGGTCTGTGGTGTCCCCAGCGTGACCTCTTCTTTTCTCCTGCAGGAGCTCAGTGAGATGCTGTACACAGACCGGCCCGACTGGCAGAGCGTGATGCAGTACGTGGCCCAGATCTACAAGTACTTTGAGACGTAAAGCCCAAGGGCCCGAGAGACGCCGCCCACCCCGGCCTGCAGCTGGTCCTCGAAGCACCTGGTCACTTTCCACAGGCCCTGCTCCATCCACCACCGCCCACAGCGCTCCATCCAGGGGGACCAACACGCAAACAAGAAACGGAGCGGGGTTCCGCCGCGCACCCGCTTTAAATCCAGATGCATTTGGAGCGTCAGCTGGGGAAGCTTTGCTCCCTGCATGGGCCTCCGTCCTTCAGCCCAGGCTCCCTCCACGAGAACCCAGTAGGACATCTCGGGTCACGCGGTGCAACTTCACCCGTGAGCTGCCGAGATCCACCACCAACAGCACTTCCAAAGCAGTCATCTTTTCACTAAAAACCCGGGCTCCTGCCTTTAGAAGAACTCTGCCCTTGCCACCGCCCACCCCCTCCAAAAAAGAAACACACAGCAAAATGCAAAAAGACAAACATTTCGGTCTCGCACCGCCTGGAAACCCACGAGCGCTTCTTTTTGGGGAAATGTGCTTGCGTGCTAGACAACAGTTGTGACACCTAGAACTTGATCATGCTTTTTAGATCTCGCTGTCACTGATTGGAATCTCTGGATGGAGGAGAAGAGGTGTGAGAATACAAAGCAGCCCCTGGGTGACTGGCTGCGGTGTCCCCCCGTGGGGTGGTCCGCAGACAGAAGTGTGCATCTGTGTGCTTGCACGCGCTCACGCTCAGAACCTCCGTGCTGAAAGGGAGACGTCAGCCACTGTCGCCCCCTCCCTTTGTGTGTCGTCGTCCCCCCCGCTTCATTCCCATTGCCCTTCATGAAAGCCCACACACATTCGGCCCGGTGCAGAACGGTCCTCACTTGCCCACCCAGGTCTTCGTGTGTTTGCACACGCAGGCCGAAGAGGTGTGTATGTCTGGGGATACCAGGCAGACAGCAAATGTAAACACTATTTCAACTCTGGACTTGGGTTTTAGTGCCCCATCAGGCCCTTCGCATTTGCAGGGCCAAAGCCAGCCCTGAGGGGTGGGCAGGGATTCCACGTCTGCTCTCTTGTGAGGGCCGACAGCAGAGCCCCCGCCAGAACAGCCCCGGGGGGAGAGGGGGCTCAGAAGTGCAAGTGAGCACCCAGGCAGGTGCTCATGGTGGGCACGGGGATGCACGTTGTGTAGCCCATGAAGGTGTGGCTCCTCCGGGCAGTCAGGTGACTCGTCAGCGCCACAGGGCTGCACTATCCTCTGTCACTGGCAGTTACGGGATGGCTGCTTGGCGGCCCAGGCCCTGTCCCGGAAGAGGCATGTGTTAGCCCCTCCCTCCGGACCACCTCGGGAGAGGCGGCTGCTGGGCTCTGCGGAGGGTCCATCCCTCCTTCTCAAGCCTCCACCCATCGCCTGCTGAGGGTTCTCCTTTGTGGCTCCAGCTCAGAACCTTCCGGGGAGCTGGTTCAAAGCACACACCTTGGCCTGCCCCATCCGTTGAATCAGAGCATCTGGAACAACGGGAGCGGGGATCTAGTCTGTATATTTTCAGAGTTCCCCTGACAACCCCTGAGAGGAGAGACCGCCTTTGATCTCGTTCCCCAGGGTGGGGCCGTGAGCACAGCTTGGGGCTGGGCAGTTTGGTAAAGGTGACCCCCCCCACTCAGTGGCTCCTTTGTTTTCACATGGGAGTCAGAGGCACAGTCTGAACAAATTTAATTTACTCCTTCCTGATGCACATATCCAAATGGAAAGTACTCCCGTTGTGTTGCTTCACGCATCTGTCTTTTGTTGACATAACTGATGAGTTTTCATTACCCCGGAGCTTCTGCCTTGCTGTCCATTGCAGTGGGGGAAGGTAATATCCCGAGGAGTTGGGTTGAGCTGTCGGTCGATGTGTTTAATCTGGATTTACTGCAGGGTTTGTGTGGGAGAGGCAGTTGAGGTGCTTGGGATACCTGGAGGGGGTGTTCAGCATTATTGGCACCCTGTTTTCAGTGATTACTGTAAATGAGTCAGATGATCCAGCTCTCAGCCAAGCAGTGTCTATGCAGTGTTGGTCGTGGTGCTCTTTCCCCTCGCCCTACGCTGAGCCTGCTCCCTTTAGGGGAAAAAGAAGGAAAGAAATGTTCTATAAAAGAAAGGTCATGTGCCATTTATTTTCATAACTCAAAGAAGCTCCTTGGCTACCATTTTCTTTGCCAGTGGGCATGCTTCTAGAAGGGGAAGCATGTGTCCTGCTCATAGAAACACAAGTGGTGTTAGGGGCCCGTCTGGCCCTGCCGGGTCCCGGGAGAGGGACCGAAGGTGGCTGGGCTGCAGGACCAGGCCTTCCAGCACTTAGGGGACCTGGTGGTGAGGGGGATGCTGTCCGGGCCCTGGGGCTGGGCCACAGGATGGGGTTTTCAGATCCATTTTTAGCCAGAGCGCTCCAAGCACAAGGTGAACGTGGAAAATTGATCAATTGAGAAAACAAGGTCGTGTCAGCCAATTGTACCATTTCCAGTTTTCTGTCCTGAGGCTTGCAATATCCACTTTTGTTCTCATCTCCCTTCAGCCAGTAGTCATTTAAAGTCATGCAGTGGTTCTGCAGATCCCCCCCCCTTTTTTTAATGCATTGTTCTTCTAGAAAAGATAGATGCAAAATGCCAGACCCAAAAGAATGGAGTTTTTTAAAGACCTAGAGAGAAGTCCATGGTTTTCATCATTGTGAGATCTTCCATGGACAGGAGCTCTGTTGGCTGAGGGCTAGCACCATGGCCCTGCTCCCCAGGGTTCTTGTTTTGAGGAACCCGGCAAACACCCACTTCTCTTGTCCTATTCCTTCTCGCTTCAGAAATGAGGTTAGTCTCTGGTTTTCGTTCTTCATTCAGCTATTGTTTTGGAGCTTTTGTTGAGACCATCTGAAGCATCCCAAAGCAATTAGCCATCTGGAGGTGACGAATATCTGCAGGATTCTCTTCCCCCAGACAACACTGGCCATTTCTCTGAAGCTTCTTCTCCCACTTCCCCATGGGGGGGGTGGAGGGCGGGTGTCCCACTGGCCTGTGGAAAGAGGGGACTCGGGCCCTTCTCTGCACAACCACTTGCCAAATCCAGCTGCAGCTTCTCCCATTCCCAAGCTTGCGTGCCATTTTGAGATGAGCCACCGAGGACGTGCAGTAAGAGATATAGAGCTTAGCTACCTTTTTAAAAAAGTATTTTTAATATCTCCTTTGCCCAAGCTCCCTGGGTGTTTCACTTTTCTTGACCCAGGTTAGACTTTGGCTAAGTCTGGAACATCCTCCGTAGCTCCCTAATTTTAACTACATTAGTTGGATGCAGTTGATACATCTGTGGCCCCGTTTCTACAGAGAGCACATCCAGGACGTGACATGCCAACATGGATGTATTTAACTATTAACATGGAGAAGTGTATGATGTATGACTGTGTAATATTTCTAATAAATATATTTTGTTTCGGTCTGATTGTGAATTTTTCCCAGTGACGTTTACTGTTCCTCCTTTGTCAGAATGCCTAAGCCTCCATTCCAACTAGCACCTTCTCGTCTTTTATTCCTCGTTAGGCCGTGGTCCCCACTGAGCTGCTCTTGCCGGCGGCATTACTGGAAGTTTCCGGAAAGGACTGGGGTCCCGATGGCTTTTCCGCCTCCTCGCATTGACAGCCCTCTTGCTGGGACTGCGGTCACCTGGGCGAGTGACCGTTCAGGGCTGACACGGGGTGCTACAGAGCTGTGATGAGCCCAGACCGGGCCTGGAAACCAGAGGCGGCGAGGGCGCCAAGGTTGAGGAGACAGAGTTCAGGTGAACTTGAACAGACGCGGGATGCCCGGTGCATTCAGACCCTAGTGCACTGTGCGTGCCCGTGGCTCTTGAGACATCGTGGGAGGCCCTGGTTCCCTGGTGTCTTAGGTGGCCGGCCCCACCCACAGGAGAGAAGAAGGGAGACTGCCCGCTCTCGGCCCGAGAATCTTCACTTCTCCCTCCTCCCGGGGAAGATCCACTGTCACTGGTCTTTGTCTCCGGAGGGACCCTCCCGTCTTCTGCGAATTGCAGTCTCTGATAAGGGCTTACCACGCACCGAGCCAGAACGGCAGCCACGGCTCATTTTCCTCTGTGGGCTCTCAGGCAATGGGAGAAGGTACCAGATCCAACAGCTGATTACCCACAGCCACCTTCAGTCAGTCTGCCCGCACCACACGTGTACACACACACACACGCACAAGCATTCGACGGATGGCCGGTGTCTCAGCGCTTGCAAACTGATCCCTCCCAGAATTTGGGGCCCACCAGGAGGGTTCCCATTCTGTGGGCCTGGACCCCTCTGTGAAGGAAGCACATGCCCCCAACATTCGTGTCCTGTGTGTAGAGTCGGGTATGAGCAAGGGGGACTCCACAGGGCCTGACTCAGTGGCATCTGATGTCCCACAGTCGGTGGCCAGTGGTTCTCTATGGCCGTGGAGGACTGGGAACCACAGGCCGGGGGGCCTTGGCCCCCCCGAGCCCCCCTGGGGCACAGCCAGCCCCCTTCTCTGCTTCTGATGCTTCTGCTGTCCGGCTGTCCCCCTTCACTCAGCTCCCTGAAGGCAGAGCCACATACTTATTTGCTCATGATGCCTCAGCCTCCTGCATAATTATTGCAGGATAAGTCATTTTTGATTCATTGGTGGAAACATCCAGCTACCACGAACTCTCGCTTCAATTTGGAATTCCTCCTTGAGCTCCGGGGGCTAGACGCCTCAGCACCCAGCTGGGTTTCAGTGCCGTGGCCGGTCTCATGAACAGCCCTTTCCGGCATCTTCCAACGTGATGGTAAAAATCCCAGAACTACAGATAGAAAGACCCTGGGGAGAAACTTGAAACCTGATCGAAGACTTCGTCGTTTTTCCCTTCTTTCTTTGCTAGCGTCGCATCCATTCGCGTAACTAAAGTGACACAACACATTTCCAAGCAGAATCTCACCTCCCCGACTCTTTGAATGCAATCTAACTTAACCCACCTGCCCTACCAAAACCTCAGTGAGATTGTTCTAGATTATAAAAAATAAGCCATAAAAAGATCTGGCCTGGACATCTCGCAAGGGTTGGCCACGGAGCCCGTGGCCGCTCCCACTTGTCCATCTGGGTTACTATTTATACCACTCCTTAAATGTGTCATTACCCTTGTATCAGAAAAACGGAGCAAAACCGAAAATGGAACATGGGAAGTTAGCCACACAGCTGTCCGTACCGCTGCACACAACCTCACAAGGCATGGCGACCTTTTTGAAAAGCCTTGTCCTAGAAGACACATCCGGCCAGAGAAGGAACCTTGCCTGAGAGGACACGTCAAGGGCAGGACGAAGGCAGAGTCTCAGCCCCCGTTGGACCTCGAGGACCAGTTGCCAGGAACAGTCCTAGGACGGGCCATCCCAGACGCGGGGAGGCTCGTGGCGGAGGAAGATGGGTCCCGCTTAGTCCTGGAGAGGCATTTCCAACTCACATATGGGGGAAAAAATAAGGTTAAAAAAAATAAGTGTGACTATTGCCACCTGTCATTCCCATCAATGATTGTGTGGTGGCCCAGAGCAAGCGTGAGGCATGGGTTGGGTGTCTTTCCCTTTGACGGTCTGGGGTCCTGTGAGCCTCCCCTTGTGGGGGTGACTCAGGACAGAATGCAACTTCCCTGTTCTAAGCTGTCTTCGCTTGCCTGCTTGTTTGTTTTGGATACAATATGGCCTCTAACTGCAAGCCAGCTCCTTCGGCTGACGCTCATCCCATCCCCAGGGGAAAACTTGACCGTGTTGGGCTCATTCGAGAGAGATTTTGTCCATGTTCAAGATCTTCTCAAGGGTAACTTGGACAAAAAGAGATTTTCAACGTTTTTTTTATTTATTTATTTTTTATTTTTTAGTAACCTCTACACCCAACATGGGGCTCAAACTCACGACCCCGAGATCAAGAGTCACATGCTCTTCTGACTGAGCCAGCCGGGCGCCCCTGAGATTTCCGACTTCGATGCTGACTTCAGATCCTAACTCCTTAAAGAGAGGCCTCTCTTAAATTCAGGCCTTTCAGGCCCCAAGGAAGCACTTATTTTGTTTCCCCCCCCCCCGCCCCCCTTAAGGCTGGGGTCAAATCCTTTCTCTGGTGATGAGCTCCTAACGTACCTCTGCTACACCATCGTTATTAGTCTCCGATTGCTGCTATAACAAAGCAACACAAGCTTCGTGGCCATTTTTCTCCCCACCACCATCTTGTGTGTCCTCCCATTAATAACCAGTGAAATCTTTCTGTATTTCCTAGTTATAATTACCAAGCTGGAGAATCAGATTGGCCTACCACTGGGCCTCCTCATCCTGCCTTTTGGGCCCTGGTTTTCACACCGGATCCTTTCACGGGTCACTAACCCACCAGTAGTTAGCTGCCCTTGTTCAGGTGCCTGTCCCTGGCTAATCAGCGGGGGCCGGGCGTCCTGTGGGACCCGCTTAAGAATAAGCCAAACCTCTTGCAGACGAGAGCTATCTCCCTCCAAATGCGGTGGTGAGTGGGATGGCTGGGTGCTGGCACACTGATCCAAAGAGCTTGGGACACCGTTGAATGAAGGAAATACTAGGCCATCTTGCCAAGAGGAAACAGGTACAGAAGGTTAAACAATTCGCCTGAGATAACTCAGCTCAGAGAAGGCAAAGTGAGAATTTGAACCCAAGTGGTTGGCCCCAAAGCCTGTACTTCCAACTCTCATTTGATCCTCTGCCATCTTCCACCTGCCGTGGGGAAGGAGGAGCATCCTGGGGAGCGCTGCTCCTCAGGATGATGCCATTTAGTCCACCTGCTATGATTTATTATTTGAAAAGCAACGAAATATGTCCTGTCCCATGAAGTTTAGAAATCAGTTCCTGCATCGAGACCTCAAATGCATCTTAGCCAAAGGGAGTTTCCGCATATATTTTTTTGATGGCGGACTAAACAAGGATCACCACGTTTATGTTCAGGAACATATGCATTCAAAGACAGGTCAAAAGCCTTTCCCAGAACCCACCCCCAACCCCCTCAGGTTGTATCCCATTGGCCAAAATGGTGTCTCCCGCCCCTGCCCAATCCGCCACTGGCAAAAGGGAACGGAGGGGTCTCCCATGACTGGTCCTGGGAGTGGAGGAGGTCACCCTCCCTGACACAGGGTGCCGCACACCTGAACAAAATTGGAATTCTGTGAGCCTGGATTATTGGGGGGGTCACTGAGTGGGCACCACGACATGCCAACGTCATTGCATGAATGGTCCTCAAGGGGGCATTCCTGGTGGGGACAGTGATACCTTGCGGCACCTTCGGATCCTCAAGGGATGTGTCCTCAGGGTTCCCTCAGAGCAGCCCACCTGGAAGCAGGTAAGTGTGAGTGAGAGCCACGTCCATTGGGCAAGGTTTAAACTTGTACGGGAACGTCCCCTCTGTCCTCACAACTGCCCAGGAGGTAGGGGTCACTTTCAGAGGCACCCAGAGGGGCCAGGCCACCTGCTTCCTGCAGCTGCACCTGGCGGGGCCGAAATGCTGACACCAGCTCTGCCTGAGGGCCACCAGGGCCCTCGGTCCCTGCGCCCCGCTGGTGGGGCCTGCCGGCCGGGCCGAACCAGACACCGCAGACGATGGAAGTGAGATGCCTTACGAGAGGTACTGGGGTGCCAGGCGTGAAAGGGCTCCTGCTGACAAGGGATCCCCTAGCTGGGTGGCAGTTGGAGGGGCCTGCCCTGAGCAGCGGCTCTGCACTGGGGCCCGGGGCCGCCTGCCTTGCCTGGCCCACACTGGCAGCATATAGCACGATGTCCTTTTCTAGAGGGACCTTCCCCAGAGGCCGGTGCCGACTGGGGTGTGCCCTTATTTGGGGATTGCTTTGCTCTTTTCCACAGGAATCGGAAAGAAGGCGGCACTTGGGGATGTGGGTGGGCTCTGGCGGCTGTCCAGCACCCCGGAGCTCCTGCACGGAGTCCTCTCTGTCCGAGTCTTGGTGACTGCTTGTCCTTGAGTCCAGGAAAGAAGGAGGGAGGTCTGTGTGTCCAGATGTGCAAGGACACTGCTACTGCCACCACCATCTGGTACCCTCCATTCCTGGGCAGTAGGGCTGCCCATGCCCCCATTACCCAGGCCAAGGGTCTGGCCTCAGCCCCAGCGCAACTCTGCCTCCCACCACCACGTCCCCCATGCCTCCCCCCACCCCCATCCCCTGGGATTCCTCCTCTTCAGTCTCCTCTAGGTGGGTCACCTTCCTTCCTGCCGCTTCCGGCCCCTTAAAATCTTAGCTTAACCCTGTCCGCAGGTGGGGAGTTCGAGCCTTGCAAGGCTGCTTCTATTCCCCCACCAACAGATTCTCCTGCCAGGCCCCTGTGAGGGGCTGGGGCGGCCTGGTCTATAGGCTGACAAGGGTCACCAGATAAAATACAGGATGCCCTGTGAAGTTTGCATTTCAGATAAATAAGGGATAACTTTTTAGCGTTAAGTACACCTGTAATACGTAGGCCATACTTACGTGTTTAAAATATGTGTTGTTGACCTGAAATTCTAACTCCGCTGAGTGTCTTGCTTTTTTTATTTTTTTAAAAAGATTATATTTATTTATTCGAGAGAGAGTGAGCGAGAGAGAGCACAAGCCAGGGAAGGGGGAGAAAGCACACTCCCTGCTGAGCAGGGAGCCCGAGGTGGGACTCGATCCCAGGACCCCGGGATCCTGACCCAAGCCGAAGGCAGATGCTTAACCCACTGAGCCACCCAGGCGCCCTGACATTTTCTTTTTTTAAAGTGATCTCTACTCCATACTTGGGGCTTGAGCTCACCACCCTGAGACCAGGAGTCGCCTGCTCTCCCAACAGAGCCAGCCAGGCGCCCCTGCGGACTTGCATTTTTATTGGCTCCGTGGGCAGCGTGAGGCCGGGCAGTGCTGAGACCTAGGGGAAGGGGTGCCCCAAGCTGCCGGGAAGAGCTCCACCCAAACGAATCTTCCACCCTGAGTGAGCCAAACCAACGGGGCCCTAGTCCGCCACCGGCGCCCGCCCTGTGTCCCTTCCTGGCCTTCCGTGGGAAGATTCGTTTCTGCTCTGTCCTTGGAGCTGCTCACGCGGGCGCGGAGCCACCTGGTAGCTATGAACACATGCATTTCGGGGCTTTCTCACCTGCTCCTCGTCCTCCCCGGGAAGGAAAATGCACCATCCTACCTCTCAGTGCAGCTTCCCTTTTCCTCCAGGGCCGCTGTCGGATGTACGGCAAATCCGGCCACAGGTGTCGTTTGGGGGTTCGTGTCTGTCGCCGCCCCCCATGGACCACAAGCTGTCCCAGGGCAGGCACCTGTCTCTTTGGCCTGCTGCTGTGTCTTAGGACCACCTCTGCAGCATGAAGTGGGGGCCTGGGAGCCCCATGGCAGGCACACTGGGGGGACGGAGGGTCAGGAGGTCGGTAAGGGGCCACCCGGTACAGCAGGGGTAAGTGGGGGTTGGGAGGGAAGGCAGGTCTTCGTGGGCTGGGGGTGGGAGCCAGGAGGAGGCTCGGGCAGCTAGTTGGACATACGGGAAGGTTAAGACCCAGTGTCTCCAGCCACCTTTTGTAAAACCCTTTCTTCATGGAGGGATTGGGTAAATTTGTTTAGACAAGATCAGCTGTTTTCCAGTGCCAGGATATTTTCATTGAGTCTGAGCTTGAAATCCTTTAAGCCAGGGCTTTAGGCCTCTTCCCATAGCCCCAGGCGCAGCCCCTCGGGGGTCTCAGAGCCGAGTTCAAGGCTGTGCCCTGTAAGACTCTTCTGGGGTCTTTTATTTTGAAGGCTTACACGTTTCATTCGAAGTCTTAAAAATGTTTAGAATTCCACATTCCCTTCATAACCTCATCCACAATAGCCGAATATAAAAATGGTGCCTTGCCCCATAAAGATCTTTGAGTGAATTTAACTCGCCGGGAAGGTTCATCATCTCATCGTGGAGGTATGCCCCGTGGTGCTGAGAACCCACAGACAGGCCTGACCCCTCAGAGCACGGGAGCCCAGCTGGAGAAGCACCAGGCCAAAAGGGTGAATCACAGATTGCCTAACGGCAGGCATCTGGGAACAGAAAATCAGGTGGTGTGGTCGTCACTGGCCTCAGAACCCCTCTCAACACGTTTCTGGAAAGGTTTGCTCTCTGGAGCCGTTCGTTCACGGCAATATGGGAAGCCAACGCTGGACTCCAAGAATGTGTGCTGGCCTTCTATTCCCAGACGGAGTCAGTCAGGAATCCACAAGAATGTCATCGTCCATGTCCTCGGGGCCACGGAGGATTCTCCCCTTGCTTCCTACAGTCTTCGACACAATGGAAACTTGTTTCCCAGCAGAGAGCAGGCAAGTAGAGCCAGGGGATTTGGCAAATCTGGATCAGACCTGGCATCGAGTGTCTTCTAGGTCCTGTTCAAGAGTTAAAGCAACAGGTGGTTCTCCCTCACCTTGCACGCCCTGAGCGTGTCCTGCAATAGCAGAGAGGCAGTGGGGTCTCTGCTGCTAGAAAGGGACCCCTTGTGAGCGGCTTTGACACACGTTACCCCTCATCATCACCATCTCCTTTGAAATGGAAAGTCCTCCTGCCGCAAAGCCAGAATCTGGAAGATCCATTTCCTAGAGTTGTGCAGATGTTAGTAGTTTCCAGTGACAGTTGTTATGAAAATAGGTGTTTGGTACAGAAAACATCAAAAAGCACAAAGAAAATAAAAATCTCTTGGCATCATAGGAAATATGCTTTACCAAAATTAACATCCTTTCAGGATTTTGTCGGTGCGCTGGCTCACTGCTGTATCAGTTAGGATTAAGTTAAGCTGCAGGGATAGAGACCTGAAAAATACCATGGCAGACAAGATAAAAAGCCAAAGATGGTATGTTAGAGTCATAAAATGATCAGCGACCCAGGCTCCTTCCATTCTGAAATCCCGGAGTGGATGGCATTTGTCCTCAGGAACCTAATATGGCTGTCAGAGTTCCAGCCATTGCAACTGTGTTCCAGGTGGCAGGATTAAGGAAGACTTGCCCTGTCCCTTTGAAGTCTTTCTAGAAAACCTGTGTAACACTTATATTTATTTCATCGGGCAGAATTTAGTCCCATGGCTATACCTAGTTGCAAAGGAGGCTGGGAAATGTAGTCTTTTAGGCAAACGGTAATAAGGCTGGCTAAAAATTGGGGCTCTGTTACTAAAAGGAAGGGAAGAATCAACCTTGTGTGGGCCCCTGGAAGCCTCTGTGACCATGTATATTCTTTTGCATCTTAAAGATTAAGTCTTTGAATTGGTTCAAAAACTTAGTTTTACTGGGCTCAAAAATTAAAAATTATGAAAAGATGAACAGTGAAAAATCCCCCAACTACTCAGTCTCTCCTCCCCTCTCCGTACGAATACGTACGGATAACCATGTTATCAGTTATTTCGTGTTCCTTTCCGGAATGTCATGCATGTACAAGCAAATGGGAATATTATTATATCTCCCCACCCCACGCCCCACCCCTGCTTTTAACCTGAAAAGTGCCTACTGTGTACGTTGTTCTGTGTCTCGCTTTTTCTTTTCCCTTACCAATGTATCTGGAGACATTTCCCTATCAGTACATAGAGAGAATTTCTCACTCTGTTTCTGCTGGGGGTACTCCATTGTACTGGGGCAGCATAAACTATTTACCTAGTCCCCAAAGGAGTGGCCCTATGATCTACCCTCCAAACCGAGACACTTGAGAGTGAAAGTGGAGGTCTCTATTATTAATTATATAGAAGCAAAGGTGTAAACTCTCCTAAGCAAACGGGGACATAGGGCCCCCCCCGCACAGGTGATGAACATCAGGGCTGTCTCCAGTCTCTTGCAATTGATTACAACAATGCTGTGATTATTCATATACACGTGTACAGATAGGTTCATCTGCGTAAGTTTCAAACATGTAATTGCTCGGTCAAAGGGTACATGCATTTGTGCTTTGGATAGAAACTGCCAAATTGCCTCTGTAGGGACTGGGCTGGCTTCTCCCATCAGGAACGGAGGAGGTGTCTCTTTAACGCTTGGCCCACAGAACATGTTATGAGATCTTAGGATTTTTGCCCATCTGATAGATGAGAAGTGATATCAGAATTTAATTTTTATTTGCATTTTATTATGAATGAGGCTGGTTGTGCTTGAAAATCCTATTTGTGTTTCTTTCTCTGTGAATTGTCTTCTCTTGTCCTTTGCCCCTATGTCTCCCTGAGTGTTTAGAAATCTTACCTTGGAGCTTTTCGTACGTTAAAGACATGATGTTTGTGATTAGAGAGGGAAATAATTTCCCCCAGCTGGTTAGTTGTCTTTGCTTTTGGTGGTTTGTTTTTGCCATGCTGAGTTTTTTACATTTTTATCTTTTCTTTTGTGCCTTTGGGTTTTAAGTCAAAACTTCCCTGGCCCAGGGTTATAAAGGAGTGCTCCCAGGTTTTCCTCCAGAATTTTCGTCGCTGTACTTTTTTTTTAAGATTTTATTTATTAAAAAAAAAAAAAGATTTTATTTATTTATTGAGGGGCGCCTGGGTGGCTCAGTAGGTTGGGCGTCTGCCTTCAGCTCAGGGCATGATCCCAAAGTCCCGGGATCGAGCCTCACATTGGGCTCCCTGCTCAGCAGAGTCTGCTTCTCCCTCTTACCCTCCCCCCTCTTGCTCTCCCTCTCTCGCTCTCTCTCTCTCAAATAAATAAATAAAATCTTTAAAAAAAAGATGAGCCACCCAGACTCCCCTTCATTGCTGTATTTTAAATCTTGGGTGCATTTGGGATTTATCAAGGTATACATGTTGGGCATGAAATTATCTATGTTTTAGTAGGTATATTTACTTTTTTCAATAATAATACGAGCTCATAGTTAGAAAGTCATAGTACTTATTTAAGCAGTCCTGCTCCAGGGTTTCCCCTGGACTATCATTAGCTATTTTCCAGTCTTCTCAAAGTTTCTTTTGATATTTACCTTCATATTTATCAATAGTACCGTACACTGCTCTGTATTCACTTTATCACTTTTGAGCGTGCTCTATTTCATGTTATGTGAGAATTTAAATCCTATGCCTCCACCCCCACGTCCCCATGGGTGTTGCTATGACACTCACCAGGCTGCTTGTGTTGGCATTTGACCATGTTCTATTTCTCTGTTTGTTTTTTTTTTAAGATTTTATCTTATTTTTTATTTTTGAGAGAGAGTGAGTACAAGCAGGGTGGAGGGGCAGAGGGAGAAGCAGGCTCCCCGCTGAGCAGGGAGCCCGACGTGGGGCTCGAACCCAGAACCCTGAGATCATGACCTGAGCCAAAGGCAGACGCTTAACTGACTGAGCCACCCAGGTGCCCCTCTCTGTTTTTAAAAATGCTTTAACTTTTCATTTTTTCAATCAATGACCTGATTTAGTCATTGTGATGAGGGAGCAGAAGGCAGGCTGAGGGCAAAGCACAAGCTAAGACCCCAACATCCCCCCCACCCCGTGGGATACGTGTCACATTCCCCAGGCAGTGCAGGCCGCCCTAGAACTAAGAGAAGGGAAAAACAAAACAAGTGGTTAACGGATAGAGATCACAGTCCTGCAGGACAGGAGTCTCCCTCAGTTTACAAATGTCCTAGTGATTTACAAGAAAAAAAGCAATCTTATCAATAGCCTAACTTCTAGAAACCCATAGACTCAGGTTCCTGGAGCCCTAACATCAATCACCCTCCCCTCCATAGTGATGTGGGGAACAAAGGCAGAAGGGAATGTAGATAAAATTACATTTCCTTGTAACCTGCAGCCCATTGACAAATACTTGAGATAGGCAGAATATAACATTCCTCCAGGAAACTCCCAACTATCTTTTTTTCTTTAAGATTGATTGATTGATTGATTGAGAGAGAGAGAGAGAAAGGAGGGGGCAGGGAGAGGGGCAGAGGGAGAGAGAATCTCAAGCAGACTCCCTGCTGAGCCCTGAGCCTGACACGGGGCTCGATCTCCTGACACTGAGATCCTGACCTGAGCGGAAATCAAGAGTCAGACGCTTAACTGACTGAGCCCCCAGCCCCCACCCCAAATGTCTTCATGTTAATGCCTTGCTAGAGGGAAAAACAACCTTAGCTTGATGATAGCCAGGCTTCCAGGATCCTGTGAGTCTTCTTCAGCATCTGAAAGTCCTTTTGGGAACCTCCCTTTGTCCTCACCTCCCCCAGCTCCGAAGTATATAGTCAGTCACTCCTCACACCCAGTGCAGTTCTTTTTGCCCACAGGGTCCTGTCCCCGTGCTTTAATAAAACCACCTTTTTGCACCAAAGACGTCACAAGAATTCTCTCTTGGCCGTCAGCTCCCGACCTCAACAACACTTCAAACCATATCCCTTGTAACCTCCTTTGCAAAAGTATAAAAACCAGATAGATTTGCAGGTAAAGCGTGGGAGGCGAGAACTCACTATCTTATCGTTTGAGATAGCCAGTTGCATTTGTCTCTGAATAAGCAAGAGCCCGGTGTTTGTTTTCTTTACTTCAGTGCTTTTCAGCCTCACATTTCTGAGCAACCCTGGATTCATCTGCAAATGTTCCCCAGGGTTCCTCTGTGCCAGGCAGAATGCCAGGTGCTGGGGATACAATAGTGAATAAGGCAGACTCAGCTGGGGTCCTTTTGGAGTCACCCTTTGGTAGGGGAGGCAGATGAGAAACAGAGGAATATACAAGATGACGGGTATTTTTTTTTTTTTTTTAGATTTTATTTATTTATTTGAGAGAGAGAGAATGAGAGACAGAGAGCACGAGGGAAGAGGGCAGAGGGAGAAGCAGACCCCCTGCTGAGCAGGGAGCCCGATGTGGGACTCGATCCCGGGACTCCAGGATCATGACCTGAGCCGAAGGCAGTCGCTTAACCAACTGAGCCACCCAGGCGCCCCAAGATGACGGGTATTGATAAGCCAGGAAGGAAAGCAGGGCAGAGGGAGAAAAATCTAGCATGCCCCTGGGGGCAGGTGCTCTTCTAGGAAGCTTGGGCGGAGAAAGCCTCTTTGAGTAGGTGACAACATTTGAACAGATACCTGAAAAGGGGAGAAGGAGCCATATGAAAATGGTGGGAAGAGCTTGATGGGCTGGGGGAAGAGCATGTGCAAAGGTCTTGTGGCAGGAACGTGCTAGCTGTGTTGGGCTGGGGGGCAGGGCAGAGCTCTGTGTGTGTGTGTGTGTGTGAGTGTGCGTGTGTGTGTGTGTGTGTGTGTGTATTGCGGACATAGCAGGAAGGCCTGTGTGAGCAGCAAAATGTGTGAGATGGCTGGCTGGAAGTGATATGTAAGCACCTCCCAGGCCTTATCAGAAGTAATTGGAGGGCTTTGAACAAAAGTGTAAAAAAAAAAAAAAAAGAAAAGAAAAGAATAAAATAAACCTGGCCAGGAGGTCCCCGCAGCAGTTCAGGTGAGAGGGGAGGGAGCTTATGCACGATGATAGCAGAAGCAGGGAGGCTGGGAATAGGTTTCAAGCAGAGCAAATGTACTTGAATGGGACGCAGGGAGTGAGAGAAAAGAGAGGGATCAGAGATGACCCATGGAGGCGGGAACTCAGCACTTGACCACCCCTGGCGCCGCTTGCTGACCTGGAGGAGGCTCGGGAGAAATCGGGAGGCAGTTGGATGGAAAAGTGGAGTCGACAGGGAACTATCGCGGGTCCGGAGCCCAGGGGGAAAAGGAAAACTGTGGTTAGGTGGTTTCTGGGGTCCTCGGACGCACGACAGCTGGAGGGGCCGGAGGATTCGCTGGGGAGCTGCTGGGGCGGCAGGGGGGAGAGGCCCAGAGGGTCTGGGTGCGGGGGGGTGGGGGGGCTGGCATCTCCGAAGGCAGAGCTTCTAGGAGGAAGTGGCCATGTGACCGACGCTGCTGGTGGCCGTGCCAGACGGAGGGGGAGCTGGAAGGATGCGGGGACCAGCGGAGACCCCGCTTTGGAGGGGAACAGAGAGAAGGCTGGAAGGGCGGTGGGGTCAGGGAGGGTTTTCCCTTTTCCGTTTTTTCTTAAAGGACAGAAGGAGACAGTACATCTGGTTGCTAGGGAGAAGGTGGGGGTGCAGGGGGAACGGGGAGCCGCGGGAGCGGCGGCTTCTCGCGCAGCGGGGGCCCCGGGGGGGCAAGGCCGTGCATGGGCGCAGGGCAGGCGGGGAGGTCCCGCGGGAGGCCCGGGCAGTGGGCTGCAGCCAAGCTGGGGGGACACACGTGGTTGTTCCACGGCTGGTGCCAGGAGGGCAGGTGGAGGGGGCGGGGTGGAGGGGGGCTGGGCAGAGGAGAGGCCTGGAAGCGCGCACGCGGTGGTGGGAACAGAGATTCTGGAGCCGGGTCAGCTCCCGGCAGTGATGCTCGCGATGGAGGTGGCTCGCGTGGCTCAGGTGGCTGGGAGACTAAGACGGCTGACCAGGAAGCTGGGAAGCAGAAGCAAGAGGATCCATGCAAAGACACTGTTGAAGCCACAAAGAAGGAGGAGGAGAGCATCTGGTCAGAGAAAGACAGTGGAGGGGGGGCGACGTGGGGGGCCAAAGCCCATCTGGGAAGTGGACGCAGTGGCCGGAAGGTAAGCAAATGGCTGCAGTAAGAAAGGGTAGAGGGTGCTGAGGTCTGAAGCCTGCTTTTCCAAGAGAAATGCTTCCTTCTTACGGAAGAAGAGGGAAAGAATATTCCTGGCGAGTGAGGAGGGGAACTGGGTCAGCTCGGGTGCTCTGGGATGCAGGAGAAGGGGGAGGAAATTCGCACCCCCCCTCCAGAGAGCCGCAGGACAGCAGGTGGATGGGGGAGCCGGTGCCTCAGAGTGAGAGGGGGACAGGGACGTTCAGAGAAGAGGTCAAGGATTTGGGGCATTTCTGGTGACACCATGAGTTCCCAGGGGCCTGGGAAAAATTTGAGGGTCAGAAAGTGGTGGACGTTCGGGTCCGTTGACAGAATGTTTTGAGCCATGTGGAGATCACAACAGTGTGGAACATGAGATGGAAATCTACCGAAAATCTGGAGAGTCAGGAGCACTTTCTAGAGGAGTCAGTGGAGTGGAACCCCCAGGCAAGCCCAGGAGCCCTGGGGTGGATCCCAAGAGGAGCCGGGGCTGTAACATCCATCATCAAAGAAGATACTCAACGTGCTGCCCAACACCTGGGGGCCTGGTCTGGTTGAGGGGCTGCTTCTCTTGTGGGGGTGACCAGGAAACATTGTGCCCCCCTCCTTCCATCCTGCCTCAAAGCCGCCGTGGTGTCTGCCCCCCTCCGGCAGCATTATTCACTACAGCCAGAAGGCAGAAGGGAGGTCTAGCCACACCGTGGAATATTACTCAGCCCTAAAAAGGAAGGAAATCCCAACACATGTTCCAACATGGATGAACCCGGAGGACATTATGCAAAGTGAAATAAGCCAGTCACAAGAGGACAAGTACTGTTTGATTCCACTTATATGACACCGGGAGTCATCAGATTCCTCGAGACACAAAGTCGAAGGGCGGTTGCCAGGGCTGGAGGGAGGCAGATGGGGAATTAGTGTCCGATGGGGACAGTATCAGTTGGGGAAGATGAAGAAGTTCTGGACATGGATGATGGTGATGGTTGCACCACATTGCAAACGTATTTAATGCCACTGAGCTGTACGCTTAGAAATGGTTCAAATGGGGGGCACCTGGGTGGCTCAGTCGTTAAGCGTCTGCCTTCGGCTCAGGTCATGATCCCGGGGTCCTGGGATCGAGCCCCGTATCGGGCTCCCTGCTCAGCGGGAAGCCTGCTTCTCCCTCTCCCTCTGCTCCTCCCCCCTGCTTGTGCTCTCTCTCTCTCTCTGATGAATAAATAAAAAATATTTTTAAAGAAAGAAATGGTAAAAATGCTTTATTTAAAGTCAGTTTGGGGAAACCAAGGCTATTCCATAGCACTAGGCCACGCACGAGATCAGAATTGGTCTCCTGCCCCCAGGGCTCCGTGAGGGGCTCTGGCCCAGGAGGAGGAATGAGGGCAGGGGATGCGCGCCCCCCTGGGCGACCCTGGGTGGGGGGCTGCTCATCGGTGCCTGTCAGGAAGGACTTCTGCTTACTCAGTTGCCACACTCGGATCTCACACAGAGGCATCTGAATTCCCAAAGGTGGTGATTTGCATCGGGTGGAGCAGGGCCCCATGGGCAGTGAGCTTAGCTTGGGGCTCAGCAGCAAGCCCAAATGCTCACAAACAGCAGCCTCCAGCACTATGGTTATTTTCCTGACCTCAATCTCAAGTGCCAAATCTCAAAACTATCATTAAAATGTCCAGATTTTTTCATTTAGGGAAAAGAGAGTCTGCTGAACTCCATAATATTCACCTGGGGTGTTCAGCACGGGCCGGCCTGACAGCGCCTGTTGGGGACCCGACAAAGGAGTCTGAGCTCACGGAGGATAAGGTCGAGAACATTCTGATCAAGAATAATGGAGGACACGCCCTCCCAGATATCAAAACATGCCCTAAAGATGCAATACTTTTAAAGAAGTTAGTACCACGAACAGAGGAGGGGAGAAAGATAGATTCTAAGTCAGAAGAGTCCAGAAAGGCCTAAGTACTTAGGACTGGGCACATGGGATCTGAGCAAGGAGGCGTTTCCACCCATAGGGAGAAGACAGAAGAGGACCCGTCACCACAGTAGGGTGGGGGGTGGACACCTTACAGCTGGTGTAAGGGAGAGGAAAAAAAAAAAAAAGCAAATTAGAGTCTTACTCTCTGAGTAAGACACAAAACCCCGAAGCCATAAATGGAAAATGGGTAAGACAAACTATCCAGTTGAAAAAACAGATCTGCAGGCAGTTCTTAGAAAAAAGTGCAAAGTGTTGGTAAAAATGAAAGGAAACTTGACATCACTAGAAAACGAAGAAATGTAAAATAAGTCAGTGATGATATATCCATTTACTTATCAGACTGGAAGAAATAAAAAAATATTGATAATGTTTGATTTGGGCAAAATTATGCAGAAATGGATACTCTCATACACCATCGGCAAAGGATAAATGAGTAGTATCTTTCTGGAGAGTGATGTGGCAGGGCAATAGCCCTTGCATCCTATTGGCCAGAATTAGTCATGTGACCATTCCTTAGCCTATCGCTGGCAGATACTTAATATGTTAAGTGTTAACATAAAAATGTTAATTATATGAACTTTTTAAAAAAAGATTTTATTAATTTATTTGAGGGAGAGAAAGAGTGAGTGAGAGGGAGAGAGAATCTGAGGCAGACCCTGCACTGAGCACAGAGCCCAACGCTGGACTCGATCACACGACCCTGAGATCAGGACGTGAGCCGATACCAAGAGTCTGATGCTTTACTGACTGAGCCACCCAGATGCCCTATATGACCCTTTTTACACAGAGTTCCCAATTCTGGAAATTTACCCCACTTCTGCTCAAGAAGAGCTACAGACAAGGGTAACAGCAAAAATTATGTGAGCAAACTGAGGAATATCCATGAACAGAAGAGTGGTTAAAAAAATACATTGTGTGGGGCACCTGGGTGGCTCAGTCGGTTAAGCATCTGCCTTCAGCTCAGGTCATGATCCCGGGGTCTTGGGATCCGAGTCCTGCATCCGGCTCCTTGCTCGGCGGGGAACTTGCTTCTCCCTCTCCCTCTGCCCCTCTCCCTGCTCATGCTCACGCCCTCTCTCTCAAATCAATCAATCAATCAATATGGAATAATAGGTACCAGAAGATCAAGGGCACATTGTTCCCAGAAGGATGTCCGCAAGGTAGAGTTGTTGAAAACAGGCTTTTTAAAGTGTAGGTCTACTTTTGCTTTTCAAAAACCTGTGTGTGTGTAAGTGCAAATGCTCCATTTCACTAATCCCAGATTGCATGTCCTTTCCACGTTGGTAGCAGAATCTGTCGTCCGTGGTATCTCTGATTCTAAAATACATGGCACTATGTATCAGCACACAAAAATATCTGGAGCAATACTCGAGACCCAACCGTGGAAGGGTAGGATTAGGGAGGATGGGAACCATCAGATGTTACCATCTGAAACATTTCTGTAAGTTTACCTCTGTACTGGGAGCTCATGTCATTTTTGTCATACATAAAACCAAAACATTAACAACAGACTGAGCCGACTTGGCCGTGGCCAGCACCACCGGATTTTATCCTGAGCCTCTAGAAGGCCAGTTTTACTTTCCCACCCTGCACAACCTTTATTCTGAAGGAGTGGCAATTCTCCTTCCATTGTCTTCTCTTCTTCCCCCAAATCCGAGCTGTCAGGAAGAACAGAGCGGGAGCCCAGCGGAGGCTGGAGCATCCACTCCCCCCCCCCCACCCCCCCCCCCACCCCCGCCACGGTGTTCTGTCGTGCTTCCTGCAGCTTTCCGTGCTGGACTCTGATTACCAGGAGGTGGGAGAGGCAAGAAACCTTAGAGGTCATTGGATGTCACCTTGTTATCTCATGATTGAGGAAACGAAGGTGCAAAGAGATGAAGCGATGATCCCCGACCCGCCCGCAGAGCTGGCTGTGCCCCAGAGTCGAGGCTCTGCTGTCCCAGCCTTCCTTCTCTTCCAAGAGCCAAGAACTAAGATTCCCTTCACCCAAAACATCTGTGCAGCTCTGAATTCCATAGGATGCTTTGCTGCAAGTCCCTGAAAAACATGGGCCAATGGTGGTTCGTTCCTCAGGGACATTTTATAGTGTTATAAGAACAAGAAGTCCAGAGAGAGCTGTTCTTGGGGTCAATTGGGATGTTCAAAGAGGTGATCGGGGACCCATGCTCTTTCCTCCATCTCTCTCCCATCAACCTTCAGTGTGTTGGTTTTCACATCGGATTTGTTACCTCACGTTTACAAGATGGCTGCCACAGCTCTAGAAACACACGTAAGCGTCCGAAGCAGGAAGGGAATGAGGCGGTCCAAACCGCACTGCCTACTTCCCCTTGCATCCTATTGGCCAGAATTAGTCATGTGACCATTCCTTAGCCCAATCGCTGGCAGAGGGGAAAGGGATCATCTGATTGGCTTAGACCAGTCGTGGCGCATCCTCTGAGGTGTGGCTGATACTGCCACGCTGGGGTTCTGCCGGCAACGCGGAAAGGGGGTATATTGCTGCGGAGCTAAAGAGCAACGCTGCAACAAGCTCTTAATTCTTGGTAGTGACTGTGCTGAGCACTTGGCTTGAGGTAATGCCCACCCTTCTCCTGGGAGCAGTGAAGTAACTAACAGTTATAAATGGAGAATGAATAGCTCAAATATGCAGTGAAGCGCCGATTAATGGATTCTAAAATTTCCTGAGGACTCTTTCAGCCTCCTCACATGATGTGTTTTGCAAACCACACTGGTGAAAAAAATGCCATTTTCCACCTGAGGTCTCTGAAGTCAGCTACAGAAACAAGTGCCTCATTTCAGATAAAGGAATTGCAGAAGTCCCCAGAGACAGGATACAGGCTTGCAGCTTAAGCATTTGGTGGAAAAATAGAACAAGCTTCCCAGAAAAGAGATTGAAGAGGCAGGAGGCTCACAGGTGACAGGAAAGAGACGCGGTCGGCCTGCCTGGGGCCAGGATGGTGACTGTCAGCCCCGTTCCTTGTCCTCCACCCATTGAAGGAAAGGCGACTAGGCTGGAGGTGTACCCAGTACCCTGGTGCTGGACCCAGAGGAGAATGAGCAGAATTCTGCACAATCTTGGAGCCACACCGTCAGGAAAGAAAAGAGGAGGGAAGTCGGGTGTCCAGATTCAATTTTCATGTTATCTCAACAGACATTTTCCCCCTGGAGCCTAGTGCTTCAACAGCCTACCTTTCCTAAGTGCCTGAGCCAGAAGTCATCCCGGGAGCACCTCTTCGTCGTGTTCTTTCTGTGTAACTGGAGATCTGATATTCTTAAAGTCCTCCCCAGCACCCTTTCTGTGTAACTGGAGATCTGATATTCTTAAAGTCCACTGGTATCAGAAAGAAACCACATGTCTAAGAAAAACTTCAGTGCCCTTTTCCTTACTAAGGATCTGCAGGGAGATCTGGCTCTGCGCGGGGCAAATGTGGGCATTGCCAGGAGGGCAGCTAGAATGCACACAGACCTGGTTTAAGAGACAGCTCTGTCACTCACCAGCTGTGTGCGGTGGCTCTAGGCAAGGCATCCAGTCACTCAGCCTCAGCAGCTTCACCTCTGGGCGTAGCATCAAGTTATAAGCTATGGGACTTGTCTTTAGGTATCTTCTTTGGAGAAATGTCCATTCAAATTCTTTGCCTGTTTAAAAAATGGGATTATTTGTCTTTCTGTCGTTGAGTTGTAAAAGTCCTAGACTCTTGCAAATCAGATACATGATTTGCAAATATTTTCTCCCAATCTGTGGTCTGTCTTTCCACTGTCTTCATAATGCCCTTTGATGTACAAAAGTTTTGAATTTTTTTTTTTAAAGATTTTATTTATTTATTTGAGAGAGAGAGAATGAGAGAGAGCGAGTACATGAGAGGGGGGAGGGTCAGAGGGAGAAGCAGACTCCCTGCTGAGCAGGGAGCCCGATGCGGGACTCGATCCAGGGACTCCAGGATCATGACCTGAGCCGAAGGCAGTCGCTTAACCAACTGAGCCACCCAGGCGCCCCAAAAGTTTTAAATTTTGATGAAGTCCTGTTTATCTATTTTTTTATTTGGTTGCTTGGGCTTTGGGTGTCCTATCTAAGAAATTGTTGCCTAATCCACGGTCACAAGATGTACATCTGTGTTTTTTTCTAAGAACTTTATAGGTTTTGCTCTTATGTTTAGCCTTTTGACCCAATCTGAGTTCATTTTTGTGTAAGGTATGAAGTAAGGGTCCAACTTCATTCTTTTGCATGTGGCTATCCAGTTGTCCCAGCACCATTTGTCGAAAAGGCCTTTCTTTCCTCCGTTGAATTGCCTTTGCTGAATATAAACTGACCGTAAATGTAAGGGTTTATTTCTGGACTCTCAATTCTGTTCCAGCAATCTATATGTCTGCCTTCATGCCAGTACCGCATGGTCTTGATTACTGTGATTTGCAGTAAGTTTTGAAATCAGAAAGTGTCAGTTCTCCAACTTTGCCTTTTTTTTTTTTTCAAGATTGTTTCGGTTATTTCAGGTCCCTTGCATTTCCATATAAATTTTAGGATTAGCCTGTCAGTTTTTGCAAGGAAATCAGCAAGTATTTTGAAAGAGATTGTATTGAACATACAGATCAATTTGAGTAGTAGTGCCATCTTAATCAGATTTTAAGTCTTCCAATCCACGAACATGGGATGTCTTTCCATTTATTTAAGGTGTTTTTTAATTTCTTTCAGTGATTTTTATAGTTTTCATTGTACAAGTCTTACACTTCTTCAGTTAAATTTATTCCTAAGAATTTTATTCTTTTTTATGCTATTGTAAATGGAATTGTGTTCTTTTTTTTAAGATTTATTTATGTATTTTTAGAGAGAGAGAGAGCAGAAGCAGAGGGGGGTAGACAGAGGGAGAGAATCTTTCAAGCAGACACTCTGCTGAGCTAGGAGCCTGATGCAGGGCTTGATCCCACAACCCATGAGATCATGACCTGAGCCGAAACCAAGAGTCAGACACTTAACTGACTGAGCCACGCAGGCGCCCCAGTGGAATTGTGTTCTTAATTTCATTTTTGGGATTGTTCATTGCTATCGAATAAAAATATAGTTGATTTTATATTTTGAACAAGATAGCAACCTTGTATACTACAATGTTGCTAAACTCATTTATTAGTTCTAATAGGGTTTTTTTTTTTTTTTTGTGGGTCCCTTAGAGTTTCAATATTCAAGATAATGGCATTTGTGAATTGAGATAGTTTTACTTCTTCCTTTCCAATCTGGGTGACTCTTATTCCTATTTATTTATTTTTTAAGTAAGCTCTATACCCAACCACCTGAGATCAAGAGTCACATGATCTACCGACTGAGCCAGACAGCTGCTCCCCTGTCCCTTATTCCTTTTTTTATTTTTCTTTTTGCTTCACTGTCCTGGCTAGAACTGCCAATGCAATGTTGAATAGAAGTGGCAGGAATGAACATCCTGGTCTTACTCCTGATCTTAGAGGGAAATCTTTCAGTCTTTTACCATTAAATATGCTATTAGCTATGGGTTTTCCATAGATGGCTTTTATTATTATTATTATTTTTTTTTAAAGATTTTATTTATTTATTTGATAGAGAATGAGAGACAGAGAGCATGAGAGGGAGGAGGGTCAGAGGGAGAAGCAGACTCCCTGCCGAGCAGGGAGCCCGATGCGGGACTCGATCCCGGGACTCCAGGATCATGACCTGAGCCGAAGGCAGTCGCCCAACCAACTGAGCCACCCAGGCGCCCCTGGCTTTTATTATTTTGTTTATTTATTTATTTATTGAAAGAGAGGGCATGGGAGCGAGAGTGGGGGTGGGGGCAGAGAAGAGGGAGAGAGAGACTCTCAAGCAGACTCCCAGCTGAGTGCAGAGCCAACACAAGGCTCAATCTCACAATGCTGAGATCATAACCTGAGCCAATACCACGAGTCGGCCACTCAGCCAACTGAGCCACCCGGGTGCCCCTAGATGGCTTTTAGTAGATTGAAGAAGTTTCCTTCTATTTTTATTTTTTTATTTTGTTGATTGTTTTTTATCATGAAAGGTGTTAGATTTGCTTTTTCTGTATCTATCAATATGATCACATGATTTTTGTTCTTTACTTTATTAATAAGGTGTATTACACAGATTGATTTAGTATGTTAAATCAACCTTGCATTCCTTGGATACATCCCACTTGTTCATGGTGTATAATCTTTGCTATGTGCTGGATTTAGTTGTGGCTTGAGAATTTTTGTATCTATATTCATAAGGACAATTGGTTTCTAGTTTTCTTGTTATGCCTTTCTCTGGGGTAGTATCAGGATAATACTGGCCACATAGAATGAGGTAGGATGTGTTCCCACCCCTTTTTGTGAAATTCCTTTATAAAAGTTTGCAGGATTTGTATCATTTGTCTTTAAATGTTTCATAACATTTGCCAGTGAAGCCATCTGTGCCTGGACTTTTCTTTGTGGAAAGTTTTTTTCATTACCAATTCAGTCTCTTTACTTGTTATAGATTTATTCATATTTTAAATTTCTAAATTAAAGTCAGTTGAGTCAGTTTTGGTAGTTTGCATTTTTCTAGGGATTTGTCTATTTCATATAGGTTATCTTATTTGTTGGTATACAATTGTTTATGGTATTACTATACACTCCTCTTTATTTTTGTATAGTTGGTAGTAATGTCTCTTTTTCATTCCTAACATCAGTAAATTTATCTCTCTACACTCCCCGCCCCCCATGGATTTCCTGTGCTCATGAGAGTTTTAGAGTAGTGTGTGATCCAAGACTTTGCCCCGTGATAAACAACAGGGAAGTTAGCTCCCTCATGGCTTTCAGTGGGGTTGTGTGAGCAAACGATGCTTGCAGCAGTGGCAGCCTTTTTGTGACCATGAGACAATAAACCTAAGATGAAACAAAAAGGCAGAGAGAGTCTGGGTCTTTGACCACATCTCTAGGTACTGCACCTACTCTGGGGCCATCTGGATGCCACCTGATTCTCTTCTGGCAGTTCGGGCAAGATGGATCAGGAGTGGGAGATAGGAGAATGGGTGTCAGCCATCTGGAAGTTCACAGAGGGTCATTTGGTTCACAAAATGTACCCTTCCACTTTGACCAATTAAAGACCCACTTGGGTAGCTAGGACTCTACTCCTAGTCTATCCAAATGCTCCCATCACGGCAATAGTTTTCAAGGAGTCTAGATGCTGCAGGTAGCCACATGGCCCATGGTTCCTCCTGCCCCCTTTATAGCCCAACCCCTGTGAGGTAAGTATTATTATTCCATCTTATGCTTAAGAAACTGTAGCTTAGATTAATTAGCTTGCCCAAGGTCAACCTCAGAGTTGGGAATCAAACCTGGGTTCTCTGCGGCTGAGACATGGGCTCTGTTCACCCCGGTTGCTTTAGAGGCTAAACCTCATGATTCCCTCACACTCCACCTTTTCTTCTGTTTTCTCAACAGTTGACTTTGCCGTTACTGTCACCCTCAAGGGGACCCCATGAGTCCAGTTCAAATCCTGCGTGAGTTCCAGACTGGGGGTCAAGGGAGTCAGGATCATTCAATACATTTCCCGGAAACTTGGTGAAGAGGAGAGGGTGGTTGTAGAGTGAAGGACTCTGTGCCGGGTGGGGGCCCGGTGGGGAGAGGACAGAGAGGAGGGAGGCTCTGCTGGTGGGTGTCCGCAGGTGGACACCAGTCACGTGGAAACACAGCAGGTTGCAAAGCGGGCGCACCTAGGACACAGCCTTGCACGGGGGGCACCCTTCCTGCTCAGGTGATTTGGGGAAAGTTTCCTGAAGGAGGTTGGGCTCTAAAAAAGGGAAATGGGGATTCCAGGCCCAGAAAATGCTGGAGCTGAGCCCAGGGCCTGGAGGCTGCAGAGTGTACGGGAAGCACTCACAGCAACCAGCTGGCCTCTGTCCTGCTGTCTCCTCTTCCTTTGCCAACTCTTCAGCTCCTGCTGCCAGATAATTCTCTGATCCATCATCGCTCTGCTCCGAGGCCTCCCGGGGCTGGTGCTCCATACCTCCGGGAGAACAACCCAACCCTCCTTCCTCGCCGCTGAAGCCTTCCGTGCTCAGGCCGTCTTCCTTTCTCTACTCTCCTGAGCGTGGCTGTCCCTGAGCGAGCCCCTTACCCCCACCTCTGCCCGGCACGGCTCCCCACCTGGATGCCTCCCCACTGCCAAATTGTGCCCACTCTGCAAAAGCCACCTGTGCCCCTACTTGGATAAGTAAGTCCCTTGATCTCTCCAAGGTTCCAGTTTACCGTCTATGTGGTAACAGTAGTTTGTGTCTATGGGAATGGGGGTGGTGGAGAAGGTGGTATCGGATCTCAGCCAGGGCATGGCATTTGTGCATCATGTAGTATTTTAACATAAAATCAAGGTTTTTTGGTTTTGTTTTGTTTTTTTTCCATTATAGAAGTAACAAAACTCCCTAGAAAACAGAGAAAAAAAATCCCTTGCCCATTGGGGCGCCTGGGTGGCTCAGTCTGTTAAGCGTCTGCCTTCAGCTCAGGTCATGATCCCAGGGTCCTGGGATCGAGCCCCGCATCGGGCTCCCTGCTCAGCGGGGAGCCTGCTTCTCCCTCTCCCTCTGCCTGCTGCTCCCCCTGCTTGTGCTCTCTCTCTCGGTCTCTCTCTGTCAAATAAATAAATAAAATCTTAAAAAAAATAATAATAATAACCTCGCCCATCCAGGACATCTGTTGTGAATATTTTTGGAAAATGTGTTGCCTTTCTTATACAGAGGCAGATAGTACTGGTCATGACTGTTGGAGGCTGAGGGGTTTTGTTGTTGTTCCTACAGCTGCACTGATATACCATACAATCCACACACGAAGTGTATAGTTCAGTGGTTTTTCAGTGTATTCACAGAGCTGTGCAACCATCACCACATTTAGAATATTTTCATCACCCCCAAAAGAATTCCTCCTCCCTTTAGCAGTCAACTCCAGGAAGTGACTTATGGAGGTGACTTGCTTATGATTATTTTGCAAGCATCTTTTCCATTTCCTGACAATCTTTTTAACTACCTTGTCTGGTGACTGCTAGCAAAGGATCTGGGGTCAGGGAATGGCATGGCCAGCTGTGCTCTAGAATGATGGTGTTGGTGGGACCCAGGGCCAAGGTGAGGGAGGGATGATGGGAGCCGCCTGTGAATAGGAACCCGCTTGAGACAGGGCTTTGGGGAGAAGAGAAGCAAAGCTCTGGAAGCAGAATTGGTAACACTACCGATTTGGATGTCGGGAAGGATGGAGGAGGGTGTCGGCACACTTCCTAGAGTGGGTGAAGGTGGGTGGTAAGGTCGATAACTGAGTCCCAGAAGCAGGAGAGGGCACAGGTTTGGGGCAGAGATGAAGAGGAACTTGATTTTGGACTTGCTGGATTTGGGGGATCTCGAGTTCTGCTGACGGAGTTCAATATTCTGCCGTGGGATGCTCAGGCCTGGCACTCAGGGGACACTTAGTGCTGCTGGGTAGGCTTGGAAGGTAAGGGTGTAAGGAGCACGGGTGACACCTTGGGAGCCCGAGCTTAGCCAGGGTGGGCGTGAAGGACAAAGAGAGGGCCTGGGGAACACTGGCATGGGGGTGGGGTAGACAAAGGACGTGGAGCAGGTCGCAAGGTAGAAGACAGAGCTGGAGCGGCCTGTGCAGCGGCCGGGAGGGCAGAGGAGCAGGTGAGGCTGGGGAGCCTGGCGGGTGTAGCGGAGGGGCGGCGCAGAGCCGCACCGTTCTAGAGCCATCCTTGCCGTCGGGGTGTCGCGACCCGCAGGGACACATCAGGTGGGAACGTTCGAGTTCAGGCCCCTCGTCCCCTCCCTGCGGCATGTCGTCCACTTTGCAAGGCGAGCCCTGCCTGCCCAGTGGGGTGCCCAGGGTTCGGGTGGGGGAGGCCCAAAAGGCTTCAAGGTCCTCAACGCGCCGCGCCCGGCGGTGGAGCGGCTGGGGGGCGTGGGTGGGGGGACTGGCGGGCGCCCGGGGGAGAGTCGGGTCCCAATCCCCCCGGCGGCCCCGCCTCTGCGTGCGCAGCGCCGCGTTGGTTGGCCGACAGTGCGACCGCTCGGGACACACCTACCGAGTTGGAGCCTAAGGGAAAGTTGGGCAACTTGACTTCGCCGGAGAGCGCCACCATACGACGCTTTGCGGGCCGCAGCCCGCGCCCCGGCGTGCGCTGTGGAGCCCCGCGTGGCCCCGCGCGGGCGCATAAGGGGTCCACGGCCCGGGAGAAGGGGCGGTGCTCCGCCGGGGGGGGGGGGGGGGCCGAGACGGGCGGGCGCGCCGGCCAATGGGCGTCGCCGCCTCCCCGCGGCCCCGCCCCCGGAATCCCGGGCCGGAGCGCGCGAGCCTGGCAGGTCAGACGCGAGTTGCGGACGCGCGGTGCGGGCGCTCCGGCCGTGCCCGGCGGGGCCCACGCGGCAACCGCGCGCCCAGCGCGGCCCGGGTAGGCGACGCAGGGGCTGGGTCGGCCCGGCCATGCCGCTGGAGGCGGAGGACGCGCTGTACGTGGCGCTGGAGCTGGCCATCGCCGCGCTGTCGGTGGCGGGCAACGTGCTGGTGTGCGCGGCGGTGGGCACGTCGAGCGCGCTGCAGACGCCCACCAACTACTTCCTGGTGTCCCTGGCGGCGGCCGACGTGGCCGTGGGGCTGTTCGCCATCCCCTTTGCCATCACCATCAGCCTGGGCTTCTGCACCGACTTCCACAGCTGCCTCTTCCTCGCCTGCTTCGTGCTGGTACTCACGCAGAGTTCCATCTTCAGCCTCTTGGCCGTGGCCGTCGACAGGTACCTGGCCATCCACGTCCCGCTCAGGTGAGGCGCGCTGCGCCCCCGGCCCCGGGGCCGCGTCGAAGCCCCGCAAAGGAGCGCCCGCGCCGGGCCCAGGGTTGCTGGCCGGCGCGCGCACGCGGGGCGCTCCGAGCTCCGGTTCCCAGCCTGGAGTACGCCGGCCGTTCCCAGAGACACGTGCGCCCGGGCTGCCCAGACCCTCTCGGTGCCCGGGGGCCGGATCCGGGAGGCCTCTGCTCCCGCGGTTGCGCACGTGTTTTTAAGGGGATCTGCGTAGGGACAGCTCTAGGAGTTCTGGGGAGTGCGGTCCCTGGTCGCCTGCCCGCGGTGGAAACTTCGGGGAAAGCGCCACCCCCAGCGGGCGGGTGGAGGTCCGGGCGCGGGAGGTTTGGTCATCCCATCGCCTCCTCTGTGGCGAAAACTGTTTCCTTCCACCCGTCACCCGCGGCCGACCCAGAGCGAGGTCCCCAAACTGTTTCCTCCCACCCGCCGCCCGCGGCCGAGGCCCGGGTCCAGAGCAGCGGCCGGACGCGCCCCCCGAGTGCTGGGGGTCCAGGAGGCTGGGGAGGTCCCAGGGCAGCTTTGGACACTGGGACTTCGCATTGTCAGAATGGACACTACTCAAGACCCAAGTTCAGAATGTACCTGCCGCAAAACTAGGGCCAAGCCGGCCCAGGGGTAGGGGGTGGGAGGAGGACCCAGTTAACGCTAGGGAACGTTAGGAACATCTGGGCCTGCCTGCTGAATGGTGACCCAAATCACCTCCCTATACTTTTTAAGAGTCAAAGTGCTGCCCCCTTGGCCAGTACGCACAGCCTCCGAGCCCCATGCTCGTTGTGTAACCTTGTTTACCCTCCACTGCCCTGTCCCAGCAGGCTGGGGACGAGCCAACAGGTTTTCAGAAAACCGGAGAATTTATGGGTGGTCTCTTCTGCCCAGTGAGAAAAATGTAGGTTTCAGGGGATGGAGCCAGCCAGCCGTGGGGGTGCGGCCCCAGTGGTAGCTGATGATGGGATTCAGAGTTGAGCACTTGAAAGCAAGAGTATCAGGGAACCTCAGGGCCGATTGATATTATTTACTGCCTTCCCTGCCTGGGCCCTTTTGGCGTTTCTGAGTTGGGTGAGCTTTGGATGGATCTCTTTGGGTTTGGAGCTGGGAAGGGAAACTGAGTCACGGGAGCAGGAAGGAAGGGAAGGAATTTATTGAGTGCCAACCGTGTGCCAAGTCTGAGAGGCAGTTTATATTATCCGTTTATCCTTTCGTTCTTGCTGTAATTCAGCGGGTAGGTACTGGTAGCTGTATCTTGTAGATGGGGGGGGGGGTGGCTCAGGGAGATTAGAGTCTTGCTCAGGATGATGCATCTGGAATGAGTGTCGGCGCCAGGACTTGAACTCAGAGTTGGCACGGTATTCCGCTGTGCCATTATCAGGCTGTCTTACAGGGCTGTGTGTGGGATCAGTGTTTGGGATGCGGGTAGAAAGCATACTGCCGTTTCTGGAAGCAGAATCTGTTTGCAGTCAATTGGTGGTTGTAAGGGAAATGTGTTTGAGGGAATTGGCCGGGAGAAGGCGCCTAGAAGCCTTTTGAGCAGGCAGACATGCTGAACCTGGGAGCTGTGGGTTGTGTCCTTGCTCCCAGTGGGAACAGGAACCTCCTGCCGGGCTGTGGGCCTGATCTGTGTGTCCAGGCCTTTCCACCTGCTGCTGCCCTTGGCATCGGACCAGGAGGCCTCGTGCATTCCATTAGGTGACCAAGCCCCGAGATTTCCAAGGCTTGGGGCAGCATGGTATAGCCTCTTAGGGGTCCTCTTCCTGCCTCTTGGTCTTCATGCTGGTGACTTGATGGCCTTTGGGACTGTTTGCATCCGGCAGGCAGTCAGTCCCAAGCTCCCAGCCCGAGTTGCCCATTAAACAGACGCCCCTTGGCTTTGCTCCAGGCAAAGGCCCAGAGAGACCCCCCCCCCCCACCAGGAGTTACTGGAAGAATCCCTTGTGCCCCACGGAGCAGGAAGTTCCATAAAAGTTGAAATCTGTTGGTTCTTGTCCTGGTTTGTGTTGGGCGGGGTCTTGAAGAAAAAAATGGGTGTGGGTGTGTTAAGGGGAAAGCAGTGTGAATCACAGGCCCTTAACTTCTCCTTTGCATTTGCCAAGGGCAGTGGGGGGGAGATGCAGGAGTAGGGTGGGAGGAATGGTCAGTTGGGAGGCGCCGCAGAGCTCATCCCCTTCCTGGCCTCTTGGTCTGCCCACGAGAGTTCAGAGGTGTGGGAGAAGGGCGTGCCGGCAGCCTCTTCTCCCCGCCCCGGGAAGGTTCTGGCATCTGACCTGTCCCTGGCACCAACCCCCACCCTCGCCGGTTGGAGAGGGTACAGGTTCTCAGGGCTCCTGAGCCCTCCTGGGGGAAGGTCCCTCAGCTGCTAGCACTTCCTGCTTCTGGGGAGTATGGCCCCCTATGAGCAGGCTAAGGTGCAGGATTACAGGGCCCTGCTGGGTCAGAATCTCTGGGGTGGGGTATGGGGAGGAGATTCCAGTGTCAGTATCTTTAACTGGGGAATTGGCAGGCCCTTAGACTTGGCCTTGGTTCCCCCCAGGTCACAGGTGTGGCGGGCTCCAACAGCATCCGTGCCCCAAGGCTCTGGGTTCGAGGCCCGAGTGGTCAGCCAGCCGTGAGCACAGCCCAAGGCCGCAGAGACCGCAGGCCCCACCTGCCACCCAGCTGCCAAGGCTGGTGTTTTAGTGACATCGGGGAGATCACAGTGCAGAGGGAAATGGGAGCCCCAAGGTCATGCTGGGCACAAACATGACAATTTTGGCTGGACTTGAAAAGGAGGAGTGTCTGCTCACTCCAGGCACTGTCCCGGGCCTTCAGAGTGAGGGGCGCCCACACACAGAAGAAAGGCCGCTTCCTCTAGGTCAAGTCCACGCGGGTCTGAGGTTGGCCCGCGGAGGGTCCTCTTGCACTGGTGCGGTCGTGGGGCACACAGCGGAGCCCGGAGTGCTTCCCCTGCTGCAGGCCCAGGGTGGGGGGGTGGGGGGGGTGGGGGGGGGTGTCTGCCTTCAGCTGCTCTCCCCACCCCCCACACTTCACCCTCAGGCCAATTCATGGCCAGAGCATTTCCTCCCTAATCTAATCCTGTTCCCATTGGGGCCCCAACCCCCCCGCTGAGCTGTGGGGTTGCGGGGTGACTATGTGATTCATCTCTTGGCCACCGAAGGGAAGGGGGCGTGTCTGCTCTGACCGTGTCAGCCTCCCTGTTCCCTTTGCCACCTGGAGGCCTTTCCTCGGTGCCACGGTCTGAGGCAGTTCCTGAAGACGCCTTAGCAGGAGCGCGCCTCGGGTGACAGTGCGGCCTCCGCTGAGCCTCCCTTAGCGGACTCAACCGTACGGTAGGAGTTGGCAGGGGATTCTGAGTGTTTTTACAAAATGTTTTTTCTTTGTCTTTTTTTAAATTGAGCTACAAATCCCATAGGAGAAGATTCACCTTTAGTGTTGTTTCAAAATAAAGCTAAGAAAGAATTTCAGCTCTGGGTCGTACCCCTCCCACCTTCCCAGGGACACTCCTCCGTGAGTCCTCCCTTCTTCCGCATCCGTGTTCTCTTTCTCTTCCAGACCATTCCCATTGTCGTGGGTCGAATGGTGGCCCCCTGAGTGCATGTTCTAACCCCCCAGAACCTGTGGACGTTTCCCTTATGGGGGAAAGGAATGAATGGTACTTTCTCTGTATCTTGAGACGAGGACTTTGTCCTGGATTATCTATCTGGTGGCCCCTAAATGCCATCACATCTTTAGGAAACAGACCTGCGGAGAGGGAGGACGAGGCCACGTGAACGTGGAGGCGGGGCCCGGAGGGATGCAGGGGGCAGCCAGCAGAAGCGGGGAGAAGCCCGGGCCGGCTCGGGCCCTAGAGCCTCTGGCGGGGAGCGCGGCCCTGCCGCCTGGCTTACAGGCTTTGGCCTCGAGCACTTTGAGGGGATAAATAGTTTTGAGCCACCAGGCTTGGGCCCTTGGTCGCAGTAGCCCCAGGAAGCCACCAGTAACTGGTGGATGCCCTGAAATCCACTCCCGCCCCCACCCCCAGTGGAGTCCTTTGTGGCCCTCCGCCCTGAGCTTCTCCAGCGAGTCTTCCGCTCAGTTTGCCTCCTGTGGGTCGAATCTGACGGTCCCTTCTTGGACCTCACCACACATGTCCTCCCAGCGGCCCCCGGGCCAGCTCCTGGGATCCCCGCCTCATCTGCCCCGGCTCCCCCGTAGCCATTCTCCAGAATGCTGCCAGAGACGAGGATTTGAGTCTTAAATCAGATCGCCTCGTTCCCCTGCTTAACGCCGGGCCGTGGCGCCTAGGAGTAAAATGCCAATGTGGCACCACGACCTGGCCTCTGCCCACCCACCTTGTCCCCTCCCCGCCTCGCCCACCACAGCCCCACGGGGGCCCAGGCCCTTTTCCCCGGGCCAGTCTGAAGAGGCTTCTCCCGGCCCCTGCCTTCATTTATCACTGACTTGGCCTAAAGTAGGTCTTTACCTGGTCGCGGGTTATGGTCTCTTTCTGCCCCCGGCATGAGCTCTTTGACTCCCAGGAGGGGCTTGTTCTTAAATTCCAGGCCCCAGTACTGGGCATGTTGCTCGGCACGGGGCAGGCAGCCGTATTTTGGGTGCATATGTGAGTGACTGGGTGAAGAGTGTGTGTTGGGGGAGGGTCCCAGACGGCAGGTACCGGTAGTGGGCAGAGCTGTCTGGTGAAAGAATGTCAGAAAAAAGATGGTCTGATAAGTTTTAATGGAGAAAAGAGGGGGAACCATCTTCTGAAGGGCTCTCACGGGCCTGAGGGAGAATGGGGAGAAGAGGCGCTCAGAAAGCTGGCAGGTGCTTTGGGCGAGGGCCAGTCCCAGGACAGCAGCATGAGTAGTCCTGGGGCCAGCCTGTTACCTACAGAAGGGAACATGGCGCTCAGGACTGGAGGAAAGGTCACCCGGGACTGGGGCGGAGGGACTTGGGTGCTCCTCTCTCGTTACGAGCCCTCCACTGTGCGTGGGCACTCCTGAGCCCTGAGCTGGGACTTAAACCAGCAGCAGGTGCAACATTTGCCCGAGTCTGAGCCCATGTACCCAGTTTGGCTATTGTCGACATTGCTGCTATAAACATCCCAGCTCCTGGGATCCCCGCCTCATCTGCCCCGGCTCCCCCGTAGCCATTCTTCGGGGTCACTACATTTGTATCTTTGCAGTAAATACCCAGTAGTGCAGTTGCTGGGTCATAGGGTAGCTCTATTTTCAACTTTTTGAGGTCCCTCCATAATGTTTTCCAGAGTGGCTGCACCAGCTTGCATTCCCACCAACAGTGTAGGAGGGTTCCCCTTTCTCCGCATCCCCACCAACATCTGTCGTTTCCTGACTTGTTAATTTTAGCCGTTCTGACTGGTGTGAGGTGGTATCTCATTGAGGTTTTTGATTTGTATTTCCCTGATGCTGAGCGATGTTGAGCATTTTTTCATGTGTCTGTTGGGCATTAAATGTCTTCTTTGCAGAAATGTCTGTTAATGTCTTCTGCCCATTTTTTTTTTTAAAGATTTTATTTAATTATTTGACAGAGAGAGACACAGCGAGAGAGGGAACAGAAGCAGGGAGAGTGGGAGAGGGAGAAGCAGGCTTCCCGCCAAGCAGGGAGCCTGATGTGGGGCTCGATCCCAGGACCCTGGGATCATGACCTGCGACCAAGGCAGACGCTTAACAACTGAACCACCCAGGTGCCCCTGTCTTCTGCCCATTTCTTGATTGGATTATTTGTTCTTTGGGTGTTGAGTTTGATAAGTTCTTTATAGATTTTGGATACTAGCCCTTTATCTGATATGTCATTTGCAAATATCTTCTCCCATTCTGTTGGTTGTCTTTTGGTTTTGTTGACTGTTTCCTTTGCTGTGCAAAAGCTTTTTATCTTGATGAAGTCCCAGTAGTTCATTTTTGCCCTTGCTTCCCTTGCCTTTGGCGATGTTTCTAGGAAGAAGTTGCTGCGGCTGAGGTCGAAGAGGTTGCTGCCTGTGTTCTCCTCTAGGATTTCGATGGATTCCTGTCTCCAATTTAGGTCTTTCATCCATTTTGAGTCTATTTTTGTGTGTGGTGTAAGGAAATGGTCCAGTTTCATTCTTCTGCATGTGGCTATCCAATTTTCCCAACACCATTTGTTGAAGAGACTGTCTTTTTTCCATTGGACATTCTTTCCTGCTTTGTCGAAGATTAGTTGACCATAGAGTTGAGGGTCCATTTCTGGGCTCTCGATTCTGTTCCATTGATCTGTGTGTCTGTTTTTGTGCCAGTACCATACTGTCTTGATGATGACAGCTTTGTAGTAGAGCTGGAAGTCCGGAATTGTGATGCTGCCAGCTTTGCTTTTCTTTTTCAACATTCCTCTGGCTATTCGGGGCCTTTTCTGGTTCCATACAAATTTTAGGATTATTTGTTCCAGCTCTGTGAAAAAAGTTGATGGTATTTTGATAGGGATTGCATTGAATGTGTAGATTGCTCTAGGTACCACAGACATTTTAACAGTATTTGTTATTCCAATCCATGAGCGTGGAACGTTTTTCCATTTTTTTTTTTTTTTAAGATTTTATTTATTTGACAGAGAGACACGAGAGAGGGAACACAAGCAGGGGTTGTGGGAGAGGGAGCATCAGGCTCCCCGCTGAGCAAGGAGCCTGATGCGGGGCTCGACCCCAGGATGTTGGGATCATGACCTGAGCTGAAGGCAGACGCCCAATGACTGAGCCACCCAGGTGCCCCCGTTTTTCCATTTCTTTGTGTCTTCCTCAACAAACTCAACCAAAGAGGCAAAGGATCTGTACTGAGAAAACTATAGAACACTCTTGATCATATTCTTATCTCCCCTTTCTCTGTTCTTTCCTTCTGGGAGTTGTAATCGATGGGTGGAGACTTCCCCTCCTTGACTGATCTTCGTCTCTCTTTTTTTTAAGATTTATTTATTTATGTATTTATTTGACAGAGAGAGAGAGCACAAGCAGGGGGACCGGCAGAGGGAGAAGGAGAAGCAGACTCCATGCTGAGCAGGGAGCCTGATGCGGGGCTCAATCCCAGGACCCTGAGATCATGACCTGAGCTGAAGGCAGACGCTTAACTACTGAGCCGCCCAGGCGCCCCTCTTTTTTTTTTTTTTTAAGATTTATTTATTTATTTATTTGACAGAGAGAGCACAAGCAGGGGGAGCGGCAGAGGGAGAGGGAGAAGCAGACTCCATGCTGAGCAGGGAGCCCGATGTGGGGCTCGACCCCAGAACCCTGGGATCATGACCCTCATGAGTCGAAGGCAGACGCTTAACCGACTGGGCCACCTGGGCACCCCTGATCTTTGTCTCTTAAAAGTTCTCTTATATATGAGTTTCCAACACTTTAGCTTTTTATTCTCCTCTGGAAGAATTCCTTGACTTTCCCTCCCTAGTTTCTCTATTGTTTTTTTGAATGTTAGCATTCATATTTTTACTTTTGATTTGAGGTTAACAATTTTTGAGTCGGTTTTGAAAAAAACCTTTTTTGGATTCGCATGGTTCAGACTCCTTCACGTGGCACAAAGTGTATGTAATCAGAACTTCCTCCCATCCCCTCTTCCATCACGAGGTCTCATGCTGCAGCTTGGGGAGAGGGTGGAGGGTGAAGGGGGTCCATGCTCCATGGGAGATGGGGGGACAATGAACAGAAGAGTGAGACAGCCCACAAAGCTGGTGCACAGGCAGTCTTTCCCTTGATTTCCATTTCTCCTCTAAATCCCATTCTGGCACCTGCTGGCTACTGGACTGGAGCTTCTCTTCCTGGCCCTCCCTGTTTCTGATGTAGGGCCCTTCCCCATCCTGATGATCCTGCGTGCCCTCTGGTTTCTGGAAACTCCTTAAAATCTCTGGTTTGATGCTATCACTCTCCACTTCTACTTTTAGGATGGTTATGAGTTATTTTCCTTCTCTGTTTCTCTACTGTCATTTAAATGGGATTTTTCTGAGAAGTGATAACTAAGTGGGACCTGGAAGGCCAGTGTAGGAATTTCATCAGGAGTTTGATGTGGTCAGGTTTGCATTATAGAACGGGCACTCTGGCGGACAGCAAGGGGGATGGATGGGAGGCGACAAGATTGGGTAAGGTTGCCCAGCTGTCCTGTAGGTGTGAAGGAAGAAAGCGTGACCAGGGCAGGGGCCGTGGAGATGGAGGCGGAGCCTAGAGATAGTCGAGGTGCATAAGCTCGGGACTTCTGCCCCGGGGATGGTTGATGTCTGAAGCCAGCCAAGAGCTGTGGCAGAGTTTGAGGCAGAGAGGGGTCACAGGTGAAGGCTCATCGCCAAGAGACCAGGACAGGAAAGAATCCTAAGGACCAAGTATGGGCCCTGCAACCATAGCCCGCGAACAAGGACCAGAGACGTGGCGGGTCGGGCCAGGCAGGATGGACGCAGGGTGTGAACTATGTGGTCAGCCTGCGTGATTGCGCATGGATCTCTACTGACTCCACACACTGAGAATCTTGGGGCTAGAAGACGGGATCTTTGGGAACAGGTTCCAGAGGACTTGCTGACTTGGTTGGATGTTGGGCATGACGGGGAAGGGAGGAGTCCAGAGTGACCCTGTCCTCCCACACGTGGGGCCTTCGGGGAAGCGCACAGGTTATGGTCAAGTGCTACAGTAAGTGGTTGAGCTTGCAGCTTGGGGAGTTTGGGCCGGGTGGTCCTCCACGCTGGCTCTGGAGCCACCTCCTCCAGTTTTGTGGGGCTCCAGCATTGTTCATGTCCCCAGCCTCTTCCCTCTGCAGGCTCTTTCCCTCACTAAATGTACTCAGGTTCCTCGCCCCTCTCTGAGCCTCACCTTCTTGGTTTACTGACTGTTCTGCTGCAATCCTACCACCCATGGACATCCCAGAGCGGCTTTCTGTAGATGACCTCTCGATTTCCAATGCTGATTTCAATACCACTGTCAAATCTGCTTTTTTTTTTTTTTTAATTAAAAAAGTTTTGGAGGGGTGGGCACCCGGGTGGCTCAGTCGGTTAAGCATCTGCCTTCGGCTCAGGTCATGATCCCAGAGTCCTGGGCTTCCAGCTCAGTGAAGAGTCTGCTTCTCCCTTTGCCCCTCCCCCTGCTCATGCGTGCTCTCTCTCTCTCAGATAAATAAATAAAATATTTAAAAAAAAACTAAAGGAAAAGATTTCCTATAAAAAATATTTTTAAGTCAATAAATTTTTTTTTTTTTTAAAGATTTTATTTATTTATTTGAGAGAGAGAGAATGAGAGAGACAGCACATGAGAGGGGGGAGGGTCAGAGGGAGAAGCAGACTCCCTGCCGAGCAGGGAGCCCGATGCGGGACTCGATCCCGGGACTCCAGGATCATGACCTGAGCCGAAGGCAGTCGCTTAACCAACTGAGCCACCCAGGCGCCCTAAGTCAATAAATTTTTATTTAAGGAATTTTATATATGATTCTTTCCACTGCCAATCACCTAAGTTCCTCCAAAGTCAGAATCATAATCTTTAAAATAGTCCTTTTGAAAAGAACTTTTGGGGCACCTGGGTGGCTCAGTGGGTTAAGTGTCTGACTCTTGATTTTGGCTCAGGTCAGGCTCTGCCCCAAGCGTGGAACCTTCTTGAGGTTCTCTCTCTCTCTCTCCCTCTGCCCCTCCCCCTGCTTGCACATGCATGCTCGCTCTCTAAATAAATAAATAAAATTTTTGTTTAATCCATGGTTGTCACTGTCCACAATTCTTTCACTTGGGCGTCTTTGATCTCTACTTGAATATGGACATAGTTCAGAAATTCCCCACCTGTAATCTTTGGGATCCATTTTCTTTACTTTAGGGCCACGTTTAGGGTCAGAGTAGATGGATCTGCCTGCTTCTCAACTTCAGACACCCCCTAGACTGTCACACCCTAGAACTGCAGATTGTAGGGATTGGCCAATGCCTGAGGTTTAAAAAATGTGACTGTTAGGTCTTCATAGTTTTAGACGATCATGTCCTGTAGTTCTTTCCCACGGATCTAACACGTAGTTCTGTGAATAAAGGAAACCACGTGTTCTGTATGAGGCGTTCCCAATGATGTAGGTCTACAGAAAAAACCCCATCAGGATAAACCTTAGCTGCTTTATTTATTTATTTCTTTATTTATTTATCTAACATAGAGAACTTTAAAGCTTTATTGAAAGACGTTACAGAACAGGTCCTCTCAGTTGCATTTTTTTTTTTTTTTTTTCCAATTTGGGTTTCTTATATCCTTCCCCAGTCACTTCTCTTTGGTCCCATCTAGTCTCACATCTGGTCTCTCCGCATCCGAGCTTGCCCTCCTAGCCCATTCGTTACAAGACAGCGGTCTTTCTAAAACAAAAACCTGATTGCCCCTCCTTCCTTTACCTAATACTCCCAGTGCCTTAGGATAAGGTCCCAGCTCTCTCCCTGGACAAATACTCTCTACCTGATGTTATGTCCGTTTGGATCCATCACGCGAGAAGGCGTGCCATCTCTATGTGTCCCATTGTTGGGGTCTTACTCTGATCACTTGGTTACAGTGTGTCTGCCAGCGCTCAGGCACTGGAAGGGTATGTTTTCCCCGCTGATGACTCTTGCCTGAGTCAGTTATTACCATGTAAAATGGCAATTTTCTTTCTTTTCATTCCTTCCATCTTGATCAGTTGGCGTTCTTCATAAAAAAGAGTTTTACCTTCTCCCTGCTCCTCCTTAAAAATTATTTTTTTAAATATCAGAATGGACTTATGGGGTTTTATTTTCATTCAATGTGTTCTAATCTGTGTGTGTTTCTCATTTTGATGCCCAAAATGAGCCAGTGGGAGCCCACTCAAGTTCACTTCGAGAAGTGTTCCCATCAATTTTTTGAGCACTTCCTTACTTTCTGTCACAGGAAGGTTTTGCAAGCTCACATTGTGTTTTCCGGCTTTGGAATCAGCCATTTCTCCAAAGAGCCCTGTTTCCTTTCAGTGGAGAATGGTATTTAGAAACCAAGATTTGGGTCAGTGTGTTCATTACCCCTGGAGCATCCTTTCTGCTAGGCCCTCACAGTGAAAGAACTAGGAGATTTTCCCTTTTTTAAATAATGAGTTGGAAGAACTCTTGCTTACAGGAGAATGCCATCTCATTAATGAGTAGGAATGCTTGAGTTAAGCGAATCATCATTTGGCAACTATCATAGTAATAACTCGTTCAGGCAAGAATCATCAATAGGTGCTATAACTCATTGGTGAAAGGCTGATGAGGAGCAAGATATGTAGTCTCAAAGTACCTTTTCCAAGATATCTGCTAAATCCAAAGGGAAAAATCGTTACAGTGGAGAAACCTGGCAGAAACCATGGTAACCAGGTGATCCAAGCTAACATCACCAGTAATGGGACATAAAGATATTACGTGCCTCCTGATGGCAGCAGTGTGGGAGAGTACTTTATGGGGGAGAAGACAAGGTATCTTTTTATTCTCTGGTTTGGTTTCAGGCAGGGGCCCTTTCTCTTAGCGGCTCTTACTTCATTTGAAAATCAGAGTCTGGAGCCCAGCAAACCGCGGGCTGTCCCCGAGTCCCCCCCGATACATGAAAACCAAAATGTGAGACTCACCAAAAAAACAGCCTCCAAGGTGAACTCTGGGAGACCCGGTCCCGGTCCCCATCTTCAATCTCAGTGGGTTGAATCACCATCAGACCACGGTGGACTGTCTCCTAGCCGTAGGAGGCTGGTGGGGAGTGCTGACGGCTTTCTTTTCAGCCACCTGCATTCTTCCTCCGTCGTTCTTGGGTGACTGCAAAGGACAAGTGGCATCCTGTCCAGCTACCTATACATGCAGCAGTGGGCCCAGCTCAGGCCCCGGCCAGGTCGGCCGCTGGGATTCAGCCAAGTCCGAACCTGTTAGAGTAGATGAGAACCCCCGCCGCCAGGAGCAGGAGTAGCTGAGGGTCCTGGCCTCCTTGGAAGCACTTGGCCTGAAGGTAGGCTCTGGTGACCACAGCTGTCACCGGGCACGTAGGCAGGTGCTGTCCTTATGTCGGGCTGCCCCCCACACTAGAGCTAGGACCATCACAGACGGTGGGGACAAGGCAGAGAGCCCTCTGTGCATTTACCACAAATGGTCACCGAGAGACCTTCCCGCTCCCAGACCTGAAATACATGTACGTAGAACCAAATGGTGTCTGCTCTTTTTGCGAACGAATGATTTTATGTGTTTCTCAAAAGTTTGATAGAATTCATTAGTGAAGTCATCCTGGTCTTAAGTGTCCTTCTCGGGAAGCTTTGTGGCTGTGTATTCTCTTTCTTTAACAGAGACGTGCCATTCAAATGCTCTGTTTTTCTGTCCATGACAACTTTTTTTTTTTAAGATTTTATTTATTTGACAGAGAGAGACACAGCGAGAGAGGGAACACAAGCAGGGGGAGTGGGAGAGGGAGAAGCAGGCTTCCCGCCGAGCAGGGAGCCCGATGCGGGGCTCGATCCCAGGATCCTGGGATCATGACCTGAGCCGAAGGCAGACGCTTAACGATTGAGCCACCCAGGCGTCCCCATGACACCCATTCACAAACCCTTTTCGTTTGGTTCTGTGAGAAATCTGAAGCAGCTACTCAGCACAAAGACGTCCCTTTTCTGCAGATAGCTTCTTGTGAACTATATAGGCTGCAGCTCAAGCCAGACACGTTCCCATGCCCCCTGCCTTGTTTCGCTTAGAGCTACCGAGTGGCCGTTACACGTGTCTGTGTGATTAAGACCAGAGTCCTGTTCTCTTGTAAATTCAGGCTCCCGTTCAGCACTTGTGTGCCCAGCCCACGGCTGGTGCTTCGGATGCAGCAGTGAACGAGATGGAGTCTTGCCATTAAGGAGCACATGCTTCGGTGGAAGGAGACACAAAATATGGTTATGTGGGAGGTTTGGGGAAGGGGCGCCGTGGGGATCGGGGGTCCCTGGGGAGCACGGTGCAGCACTTCAGGACACACTGGTCTGCTTCCCTGTGAACTTCTGTAATGTGAGCTTGTGCACGTGTCATGGGTGGAGAGGGGGAGAATGCTGGTCCCCTGCAGACTGCTTTGGTTCATCCATGGTTTGGCCCCGGTGGAAGGGCTTGGGATCACGGGAGTAGTTATCAGCAGGAAAGGAAAAAGCCCTCTGTTCAACGGCTGTGGCGCAGGAGCCCAAAGGGGAACAGGGAGGAAGAAAAAAACCCATCTGGGCCGGCTTCTTCCGAAAGCCGTCTCCCAGCCTGGCCCACCGTGCCCTGCTTAATTACAGCCCCCTGGCTCCGGACAGCTCTTTCATCCGCCTCGTCCTGGCACTTCCCAGCCTTGCTCTAATTCAGGTTTTGCCAGAATTTCCACTAGATTTTTTGAGTGCATTTTTAATATTCACTGTGGCAGCCTCCAGCCCTGCTGAGCTGCTCGGGTGCTCCGAGTCGTTAGTGTTCTAGTTATGACATTTTATAGGTTTTGAGGGGGTCTGTCCTAACCCGATTTCGATATACATCCTGTTATCATTTGTGGGCACTTTTAGGGAACATGAAGTTTTCCTAAAATGTATATTCACCTGCTTTAAAGCAGAAATGTTTGTATTAGGAATACAATGCGACAGGACTCCACGCACATCTCCCTAGAGCTGTGCGTCCACAAAGTGCTTTGAACACCTTCTCTCTCTGTTAAAAGCCCCGGCAGCCATGGGGGTGGGTTCTGCAGCCGCTTTTGTCCCCATTTCTCCGCCGCCAGAGTACAGCCCTCCCTCCCCCCCTCCCCTCCACCAGGGCAGCCACCCAAGGGCATATGTTGATCTCAGAGCACCCGGGAGCTGGGAATCCTGATTTCTAAGGCCAAGAAGGCGGCCTGGTCTGAGCGGAGGGCGGCAGAGCCCGGGAGGGAGGAGACCCTGCCCCAGAAATAGGCCAGCCCTTGTTGTGCGGAACTTGGCGATTCCGCTTTGCCTTATGTAACCTCAGTGTCCACACTGTTCCCTTTGTTGAGTCCCTCCTTGTGACCGTTTTTCTGTCAATCTCCTTAGCTAATGAGCCCCTTCGAGGGAGGACGGGTGGGTCACAGCCCAGCCCCGTGTCCAGCAGAGAGCAGCAGAGCCAGGACTTTCCCAGAACACCCCTTTTGTGTGGGAGAGAATTGCTCGTGCTTGTTTGGGATAATAAAGCTGCTTATGCTTCCTTTAGTCATCTCTACATTTTATTGACACCTCCTACGTTGGGGACCTATGTCCGGCTTCCTCAGCCTCACTGTCATGCTCGGTGCCCCCCCACAGCCGGGCAGAGACTGGCATAGAGGCAGATGGAGGGGGAAAAACTTGACCCCTGCCTTTCGGGAATGTTTTGGGGACACACGCGCGTGCGCGCGCAGGGGAATGTTGTGGGAGCCGCTGGTGTAGAGGGAGGAAAGCACGAATCCGCAGGCCGGAGGTGGGGCCAGGGAAGGAGACAGGCATTCTGGAAAGGGACGGGGCCACAACGGCTGCAAGGAGGAGAGGAGAGGACAGGGCAGGAGGTTACTAGAGCCTTCGTGAGACACCAGGGAGCCCAGGGGTCATCCCTGGTAGCATCCTGCTTGGTGCGGGGACACCTGCCTGCTTTCTCCAGCATCCCCGACTATCTCCCATCGGGGCCTGGGCCCGGGCATGGGTCTTGTGGACACCGTGTGCCATTATGGAGCTGGAGTGCCCGCGTAAACGTGTTTTTGTCTTTGGAGCCCATGCTTCTCCTGTGGGTCTGGCTGTTCCTCCAGCAGAGTAAAGGAAGTCTCTGCGCTGCCTTTTAAGGACTGCTTACCAAGAAAGTAGTGGGGGCCTCTTGCTTCAAGCCCTCCATTCCCACGTGGCCGGCTCCGGAGGGGAGGTCCCTGGAGCCAGCGAGCAGCTCCGGCAAGGGCAGATGTGTGCGGGGAGGAAAGCGGAGCGGCTGCCCCCGAGGTGGGCCTGTGGCTCAGTGACCGGCGGAGGCGGGAGCCGGGACTGGGGAGAGGAGCCATCTGGTGCCGAGCAGGGAAAGGACTACTTGTGGCCAAACTGGAGTCACGTTAGATGGAGTTTGTGTTCTGACTGCAGTTCGGGGCAGCAGGCCAATAACGTAAGCCCTCTGAGCCTCGGTTTCCACGTCTGTAAACCGGAGCGAGCCCAGCTGTGACCTGAGAGGCACGGTCTGAGCGCGACGGGAAGGCCGCCTGGAGGAGGTGCGTCGGCGGCGCGGGCTCAGTGTCACGGCTTCGGGGAGCGGGTCTGCAGGCGCGGGGCCCCAGGACTTCGCTCATGTGGTTCAGAGGCCGCCAGGGTGGGAAACGATCTACCAGTTAGGAGGAAATGAGGGAGGAAACCTTGTTTTAGATGAAGAAAGGAATGATGAACTTTTCTTTTTTTTCTCCTTTAAAGTTTCAAGTACTCTTGGCACATTAAAGATGAAAATGGAGATGCGGCTTTAGTCTCCTCTTTAGCCGAGTATTTTAGCGCTTCCTCTTGGTTCTCTCCACTCTCCTTTCCAGAGTCGTGTCCCGTTCCCTCCCGCAAAAGACACGCACCTTTGATGTTCCCGTTGTCCGGACACGCAGCCCCCGCCCCCTGCCGCCCTTGTGCGCGCCCGCCGCACCTGCCACCAGCCCGAGCGTCCGCACCCTGGTCTGAGCTCCTGTCTTTCTCACTCCTCCTCGGCCTCGCACTTCCACGGGTCGGCCTGCACCTCATCCTCAACGGGGGCTGCCGCACGGTCAGAACCACAGAGGCAGGCATCCCACCACATAGTTCTAGCAAGCTCCCTCTTGCCCTCGCTGAGACACCTCGGCCTCCCTGCTCCCTCGGGGGATGGCTCTTCTTCCGTGGCTGAGGTGACCACGGCTCTCAAAGGTCTTCTAGCCACCGGGCCCTCCCCCTCCTGCCCTGGCCTTGTCCTCCTCCTTCCTTCTGCCACAGCGGCATGTCCCTCCACACGAGCCCTGGACCCACGTCCTCCAACCTCCTCAGACTCTCAGCCGCTTTAATAGTCTGGCCTTTTTTGTACGTCTTCTCTCTCTCTCGGGATCGTTTTCATCAGGATACTAACATTCAGCATTCTCTTGCTCTTAATCCCCTTGATACTGTTTCCGTATAATGAATTAAAAAACATTAGTGCATGGGAGGGGAAAAGTCCTAGGAATCATCCGCAATTTTTCATCTTCCTACATCCAACCCGTTTTCAAGACCTGTTGGTTCTCCCTCCAAAGGGCAGATCTGTCGGCACCATCTTTGCTGTCACCCTGGTCCACGTCAACAGTTTCTCTTGAATGCACCACCAAAAGAGTTTCCTAATTGATCTGCTTTTCTTCTTCCCTAAAATTCAGTCTCCATACCGTGGGCTTTACTAAACATAAATCAGCACCATTCCCTTGCTTAAAATAAGCCCTCAACAGTTTCCCACTGCACTTGGAATATCAAAATTTAGATTCCTTCCCATGGCCTATGAGCTGGCCCCTGCCTCGTCTTAGGTCACTCAGTTCCTTTTGCTTCTTTAGGAAAGTAAAATCCTTTCCTGTCTGAAAGCCTTACCATGCTGTTCTGACTAGAATGCTCTCCTCTCCACTCTTCTAATTTTTTTTTTAAAGATTTTATTTATTTGACAGAGACACAGCGAGAAAGGGAACACAAGCAGGGGGAGTGGGAGAGGGAGAAGCAGGCTTCCCGCTGAGCAGGGAGCCCGATGCGGGGCTCGATCCCAGGACCCTGGGATCGTGACCTGAGCCGAAGGCAGACGCTTAACGACTGAGCCACCCAGGCGCCCTCACTCTTGTAATTTTTTACTCCTTCTGAACCTAGCTTGCTTAAGAGGCCTTTTCCAGCATCCTCTGTCCAAAGTCTTCCTGTTTTTCTCTTACCTGCATCCTATTCATTTTGGTGTGGCCAAACTCATTCTGATTTGTAATGACATGTTTGTGTGTGTGTTTGTTTTTTTTTAAGGTTTTATTTATTTTTCAACAGAGGGAGAGAGACAGCGAGAGAGGGAACACAAGCAGGGGGAATGGGAGAGGGAGAAGCAGGCTTCCTGCTGAGCAGGGAGCCCGATGCAGGACTCGATCCCAGAACCCTGGGATCATGACCTGAGCCGAAGGCAGACGCTTAACGACTGAGCCACTCAGGCGCCCAACTTGTTTACTTTCTCTCTGGTTAGCTTTACAACCCAGGAGGGCTGTGATTATGTTTCCAGTGATTAACAGAGGGCCTGGTCCGAAGGAGGAGCTCTGAATGAAATAATGAACCAACGGGGAAAAAAGCTGTATTTGGGGGGGGGGGGGTTCACAAAGTGGTGAGCAGCTGCTCCCCTCATGGACTCATCTGCTTTATCTAAGTCAGTTGAGCATAAAAGTAGTTTTTCACACATGCAGGATCCAGCAGTTTTGAGTTCAGATGTAGGTGGATTCCGGTTGTTGTTCTGAACTCTGGTGGGAAGCCACCCCCTGTGATCCCTCCATGTACAGTGTCTAATGTTGCTTTAAAAAAAAAAAAAAACAGTCAAGTAAAATAAGCCCCAGCATAATGTGGTACAAGGAACACAGGTTGAGAGTCCTGACCTAGCTTTGGTCTCTGGTTCTTTTATTGCTTTTGTTACTCAAAGACTTTGTATCTCTGTTCCCTCATTTGTAAAATAAGAGAGTTTTGATTAGAAGAGAGAAAAGTCCCTTCCAGTTTGTATGCTTTCGGCTGCTGGTTAACAGTGGCTTAAGCAATCAAGACATTTAATGATTTCTTGAACTCGAATGTGGAGCCATGATGGTTCTAGGGTTGGTGCAGTGGTTCAGAGAGGTCGTGAAAGACCCGGGCTCTTTCCTTCCTTCTGCTTTGCCGTGGCTTTGTCTCCAGGCTAGCCCCTCATGGTCACAAGATGGTTGCTGCAGCTTTAGGCATCACGGCCTCCCATAGGAGCATCAAAAGCAAAAAGGGATGGGCGAGGGGGAAGAGCCCTCCTCATGGGTCTCTCTCCTTTTATCAAGAAGTAAAATCTTTCAGGGCGCCTGGGTGGCTCAGTCGTTAAGCGTCTGCCTTTGGCTCAGGTCATGATCCCAGGGTCCTGGGATCGAGCCCCGCATCGGGCTCCCTGCTCAGCTGGGGGGCCTGCTTCTCCCTCTCCCACTCCCCCCTGCTTGTGTTCCCTCTCTCGCTGTCAAATAAATAAATAAAATCTTAAAAAAAGAAAAAGTAAAATCTTTCCTGGAAGTACCCAAGCAGACTTCCTTTTGTCTCATTGGCCGAAACCACCTCATGTATCCACTCCAGACCGCTCCGTACCAGAGAATTTGCTTACCCCAAATACAGTTCATCCCGGCCCTGGACTGGCCTGTATTCAACTGTACTCAATTAAATACGGTTGAATCCTGTGAACAACAAAAGAGAAAGGGCAGGCTTCTGAGGAAGTGGCCTCATAGATCTAAATTCCTGTGATTCTAAGTGCCTGGCTTGTCGGGAGGCTGCCTGGTTACTCTGCAGGGAGCGACTGCATTCTCTGGTGGGGTAATGGACAGGAATAACTTTTTTTTTTAAGGAATGGCTGTAGATTCCTGAATGAGGAGGGAAGCAGAAAGGATTTAGAAATAGATGGATTTTTTTTTTTTTAAGATTTTATTCATTTGAGAGAGAGAGAGAATGACAGAGAGAGAGTGCATGGGGGGGGAGGGTCAGAGGGAGAAGCAGACTCCCCGCTGAGCAGAGAGCCTGATGCGGGACTCGATCCCGGGACTCCAGGATCATGACCTGAGCCAAAGGCAGTTGCTTAACCAACTGAGCCACCCAGGCGCCCCTAGAAATAGATGGATTTATTGGCCAAGGAAAATTCAGTGAGCAACGGAGCCCAGCAGGTCATTTGTAGTAAAGGCCCCACGATCGCGCTGCCCATTGCAGAGAGTTGCCCTCAGAGGGAGGAGAAAAGATTAGGGATCACTGTCACTTACGAGGCAAGATCTCTGTTAACTTCCTCAGCAAACTGTACCAGTTCCCCGGCCTGTCCAGACCTGTAGCATTAGGTATTCCTAATAAGTAGAATCTTCTTTTAAAGCCGTTTGATAACAAATCAGGTAACAAATAAGGAATGCATTCATAATGGCCATTATCATTAAGAACCTACTATATATGTGCCGGGCCCTGGGACACCAACACAGAAGGGACAAAGTGCCAGTCCTTAAGAGGTTGACATTCTAGTTGAGGGGAAAACACACGTATTAGATAAATAAGCTTTATGCCAGGTGTGTGTCTGGGGCCAGAGAGGGGGAGTGGCCACCTCAGCCTGAGAGGTGATCAGGAACGGAGGTGACCCTTGAAACAGGAACAGGTGTTTTATCCCATGTCGAAAGCAGCATGAGGTGGCCGGGGGCGGAGGGGTTGCCCGGCACGGGGTAGGTGGGGCGGGCTGAGTACAGGCTTTCTACTGCAGGCCGGGGAAACTGGACACTTTCCAGAGACAGGTCTTAAGGTAATGTGTATCCAGTTATTTCCCAATTTTCTTCCCAGAGATTAAGGAAAGATTTTTTTCTCATTTCCTCAATACCTGACATTGAATACATATTATGGACCAACTGTGAATAGCAAGCCTGATAGCTTTGCTACGTAAACCATATATGGGCTAGTTTATGGCAAAATGTCTAAATTGTGCGTTATGATTTCTAGCAGTTTTAAACAAGATTTCAAGTTTTAGAACTACTAGAGTTATTTAATATTTGCTGCAGTATTTCCCTGTTTTTATCAGCTTTGCTGCTAGCAGAGAGAGGGATGTTGCCAGAAGTCTTGTTCTCCAGCAGTTTCCAGAGGTGACTGTTCTTACGGTCTGAGACAGACCTCTCGTGTATTTGTGGGAGGCCAGAAGGATTCTTGCCCAGAGCCGCCAGGTAGTGCTGCTGGGGTCCTGGGGGCTCCAAGCCTCACTTCCTCAGGCTTTTGTTCAAGTCTCACCGAATCAATGAAACCTCCTTTGACCTCTTGAAAACTCCAGTCCCTGCCAGTCCTGATCTTCCTTACTCCGCTTTTTCTTTTTTCATACTACACCTCTCCTGTTAACACACCATATAATTTACTAACATGTTTGTTGTTTAGGATCATCGGTCTCCCCCTACTACAATGTAAGTTCTTTCAAAGCAGGGATCTTGGGTGTTCTGTTCACTGGTGAGGCGCACCACCTAGAACCGTGCCTTACAGAAGACCTAGACTCACAGATCGGGATGTGGATAATTAGAAAGCACCCTCTAAGACTTCTCCCCTTGTTCTCACTGACCATGATTTGTCACTCAACAGAGCTGAGCTAGTAAGTCAAGAATGAAACTCTTATTGAGCTTGTTGGAGCAAAGGTGTTCCTACCTATTTGCATGTCTTCACGTTGAGGGTAAAAGGCCATGGTACCCCCTGAGGGTGAACCCTAAAGCTTGTTGGGGTAAAGGCCACGGAACCAAAGCAGAGGTGGGGTCTCGGACTCCGGTTACAGAGGTCTGCACGCTGACGATAACAGATGATGTTCTTTTGGACAGGTATAAGAGTTTGGTCACTGGGACTCGAGCGAGAGGAGTCATTGCTGCCCTCTGGGTCCTCGCCTTTGGCATCGGGCTGACCCCGTTCCTGGGGTGGAACAGTAAGGACAGGGCCACCAACTGCACGGAACCCTGGGATGGAGCCACCAACAGAAGCTGCTGCCTCGTGAAGTGTCTGTTTGAGAACGTGGTCCCCATGAGCTACATGGTGTATTTCAACTTCTTTGGGTGCGTCCTGCCCCCGCTGCTCATCATGCTGGTGATCTACATCAAGATCTTCATGGTGGCCTGCAGGCAGCTTCAGCACATGGAGCTGATGGACCACTCCAGGACCATCATCCAGCGGGAGATCCACGCCGCCAAGTCCCTGGCCATGATCGTTGGCATTTTTGCTCTCTGCTGGCTGCCACTACATGCCATCAACTGTGTCAGTCTCTTTCAGCCAGCCCGGGCAAAGAATAAGCCCAAGTGGGCAATGAACACGGCCATTCTCCTGTCACATGCCAACTCGGTGGTCAATCCCGTTGTCTATGCCTATCGGAACCAAGACTTCCGCTATACTTTTCACAAAATCATCTCCAGGTATGTCCTCTGCCAGACAGATGTCCTCAAGAGCGGGAACGGGCAGGCAGGTGCACAGCCTGCCCTTGATGTGGGCCTTTGACCGAGGGCCCGGCCTCTTCAAGAAGGCACACGTTCACAATCAGCACAGGGACGGGACGGGACTGACTGATTGCCGTTGTTACAGCTACGCCGTGTCAGCGCGTGGGCTGCCTCTCGAGTGACCACATACCCAGCTAATATGCACATGTTATTAGTCGGCTCCAAAGGTTCACAAATGTCTTTCTGGTTCTTTCTGGCTGCTCTGTGTGGATGATGCCGATGGCCTGAATGGATTGTAAAAGACTGTTTTGTTTTTTTAAGAGTCTGCCTCTTTTCATGGTAGAAAATGAAACTATTTTACTGTGAAACACTGTGAACTATTATAATACAAATGTTTTGTTTTGTTTTGTTTTAACTTAGAGGCAGTGAAAGACTAAAAGTTGAACGTACTAAAAATAGATACTTGTTCCTAGGAAGGTGACCAGGAAAATTAAGTGTAATTCTTCAGTCAACAAACTGCTATATTTATTTGGGGAAATGCTACTCTTGTAAGTTTGTAAGTAGAATATCATTCCTTGGTAACATTCTTTTCCATGTACTAGTGGAAGAAACCGGAGAGATGGAATCCCTCTCTCCCAGACGGCATCTGCCCCTTCGACAGGTAGTCAAGTGTAGTCCTCTAACACGCTGAAGTCTGGCCACGCTGCTGGGGCCCAAGTGTGAAAATCTGAATAAGTAAGAATCATACAACCATGTACATCTGTTGGGTGAAATAAAAATAAAACTTCACAAGCTTAGGGTGCTGCATCCACATTCTGTTCTTTATTCTGAAGATTGCTTAAAAAGAGAAGTTTATACCCAGCTCAAGTTTCCCAAGGAGTCGAGTCCTGACAGGTTTTATCTGTGACAACAAAAGGCTCTGCCCAGCAGGGACCACGGTGCCCCCGGTGCCCTGACCGTGTTCACGCGCTGGGCCGCAGGTTTCCAGGGGCCCGGGGCTGGGTGGTGCCCGGGCTGTAAAATCCGTTTCATGTGTTTGTTCGCTGCTGCGTTGCCTTCTGCCGTATCCCCGTGAGGACGCTGCAGATTCGTGAGCCCCCGCGGCGCCAGAGCACTGCCGGCCCTCCAGGCTCCTACTCTGGCTGGGAATAGCTGTACTTACTAAGAAGTTCTCCTGGGCTGCACGCGGGCTCATTTTCCTTCCTTTGGCTTGTTAGAAAGCCCCGCAGTGCACGCAGGGCGTGACCACCGCTCTTTCCTTGTTTTCGACACCACCTTTCTAACGCTGCAGCCTGTGTGAGCTTTCCTGGCACCAGCTCCACAGACTGAGGCGAGAACCCCGAGGTCTTTCTATGCTGGCTGCTCTTCAGCCACATCTCTGCGCTCGCTGATCTTCTGTGGCTGCAGGGAACCTCCTGGATCCCAGGAAAGGAAGTCACACTTACTCATCTAAACTTCATCTGACCAGTTTCATCTACTATTCCAACCTCTTAAAAATTACTAGTACTTCAGTAACTTAAGAATCTAACTGGGCACCTGGGTGGCTCAGTGGGTTAAGCGTCTGCCTTCAGCTCAGGTTGTGATCCCGGGGTCCTGGGGTCAAGTCCCACGTCAGGCTCCCTGCTCAGCAGGGAGTCTGCTTCTCCTTCTGCCCCTCCACCCTGCTTGTGCTCTCTGTTTCAAATAAATAAATAAAATCTTAAAAAAAAAAATCTAACTGCGGACAGGACACGGCACTAGGCTTTGGGTCAAATGCTTGATTCATCCAGGAAACTGACCCACGGGGCTCAGATGCTGGCTCAGATTTTTCAGGAGAAATTGTAGACCTTCAAAGTATACATATATCCTGGCTTGCAACTCATAGTCTCTTGTCCTGGAGGGAAAAGGGATAGTTGATGAGAAGTCTCCAGAAGATCTATTTCACCTCTCCTCCAGGTGAACCTTGGTAGGTTAAATGTTTTTCTGGGTGGGACTTCTCCATCTTGAAAGATAACGATGCTCAGTCTATACCTTTTGCGCTTCTTGTTTCTTCTTCACGAATAATATGTCAGTCAGTTGCTTGTCAGAGACCTTCAGCTGCCGACAGGTTCTCATTACCTGACTAAGATAAACCGCCAAGAGATGCTTGCACTGGAACACAAAACACAAACCCGTTAGAGATGGGCAGGGCCGAAGCTGACCAAGACCTCTTGCTACGTTTACTAGGAAAGGAGTGGGGCGCACACGTTATGGACTCACTGCCTAAAAACCGCAGTTGAAGATGACACGATGTATTCTTTCTAGAAATCCGAGGGGATGAAGAAAGTTTTACTTTGCCTGTTGTTTTGGGAAGCTGTTTAGACCCGGCTGACACAGGGTTTATAACCCACCGTGCAAACCAAGACAGGCCCCTCATTTTCGTCTTCAGCTCTCCTGCTTTCCTCCAGCCTTCAGAACACCCTTCACAGCGATGGCGGACATTCCTTGACCTACCGTGTTGCTCAGTGCTTCTCACAGATGATCTCACTGAAATCTGTCGGCTACCCCATGAGGACAGGTCTTGTCCCCATTTTACCCACGCGCTGAGTCTGCGGGCTGCTCCCTTAACCGCCGTGCTGTCCCACGGGTGGGTCGTAGAACCCTCCCATAGAGGCCCGTACACACCTCTGGGGACATGCCGGACCTTCTGTCCCAGAACACGCTCAGCTTTAGATACTGAAGGGGCCTGAAGTTTAATCCTGTCGTTTCACAGGTAAAACACACTCATGACACGTCGGCTGTGAAGGTGGTCTTTTAACAACGAGATATCCAGCCAGCCACCCCCGTTCCCAAGATGTTTACCAAGTTAACAGTATGAGAGGAAGGGGAAGAATGGATGGGTACTGTAATTTTCCTTGGCAAGTCTTATAAAATAGCTACCTGCTCTTGGGTGGGTAGTGCTTTCTCGTCTGAAATAAGGAGTTATGGGAGTATGGCTTGCTCCTGCTTGATGCTCTGGGCGCCTGTGAAATGGGCAGAAGTCTCCATGTGCTCTCCTGCCCCACGTTCAAGGCTGCCATGGCTAATGCCAGGCTGTCTTACGGGCAGTGGGAAGAAACACCTCATAGCTGGAGTAGGGGATCCGCAAAGTTGCCAACAATCAGTTTAGCTCATATTTTTATTGGGCCCTCTAATTCCCCAGAGCCAACTCGAAAAATCATTTCGAGATTACTTTGTTGCCCTCCGCAAGGCTTCATCAGTGACCTTTTAAGTAAAATAAAAAATAAATAAAAAATCGGGTAATGGGTATAGATCTAAAAATGACACTGCATTTTGGGAGGGTAAACCCAAAAGAGATGACTAACTGCAATCAAGGACAGTAAACTATTTGTTTCGACATATAGTAAAAATTCCCATTTTGTATAACGCTTACGCCACGCGGTAAGGGCCAAGAATTTGCTAATCTGACTAGAGTGGGAAGAGCCTCCCTTGTCCTCACCAGGAGGCTGTCACTCTTCCGCAGCACCGAGAAGGCAAAGGCAGGACAGGAACAGTAATGACAAGAAGCCAGGCATGTGTATGTTTTACCAGAACTTCCCAGTACCTAGAAAGAAAAGGAGAGATGAGATCAGACTTCGAAAGGCGTGCTGGAAAACAGCCTCCTTCCCTTGAATTTATCCATCTGAGGATTCAGGGTTGCCCTGCAAATCGCACTGGGAAGAACTGCAGTAACATGTGACCCAAAGTGCAGACTTCTCTCCTCCTCGGGGCTCTGCCCTTGAGGGCTTCATACAAGGAAACTGGACTTTCAGACTAGCTAAACCATCCTCCCCCTGGCAATTTAGAGAGCCCACTCCATGGGCTGCCTAGAAAGAGGTGGAGGGAAAAGGTCTCCTCGGACACACTTATCGTGGGGTTTCTTAACCTTTGGTGTTTCACAATGGGTGTGTGCCTTTCTAAAGCTTCCACCACACACTTAAAGTGTGAACACAGGTAAAGAGTCAAGCAGTGAGGCAGGAAGACGGGTCTTCAGAAGAAGGAAAGGGCTCTTAAAAAACATTTGAGAGCAGGGAGAATAAATAAAGCAAAGAATCTTGCTAGAGGGATGACTCAGCTGCACAGGGTGGAGGTCTCCGAATGAGGCAAGCCTAGAGCTGCCTATTCATCCAGCAGGATGGAAGGAGGATACAGATACTTGAGGAGCTGGTTAAGAGGCCTAGTCCAGGAACAAATCGCCTTGTTGGTAGTTGGGGGACAAAAAGGAGACAGGCGTACAGGGAAATTCTGATGTGTCTGTGGCATGAATGGATAAACTTGTCGGAGAAATCACTTGTTGACGTCTCTCTACCGCCAAGCAGCCCAAACCAAAAATGTCTGGGGCTTCATTCCTGGCTTTAATTTCCAAACCAGGAGTGTAAAAGCAGTATCCAAGGAAGTAGAAACATCTTGAGGGGCATTTTACCATGACCTGCCACTTAGGAATTTGCCACAGGGCTTTCAAATTAGTTTTAGGCTCTGAGATGGCAACTGAAATGAAAAGGCCAGACTTAAAAAAAAAAAAAAAAAAAAGGGCAGCACTCCTGAGATTCTTCTGTCTTTCTCCCCAACAAAGAATGAAGCAACAGGGGCGCCTGGGTGGCTCAGTCTTAAGCGTCTGCCTTCGGCTCAGGTCATGATCCCAGGGTCCTGGGATCGAGCCCCGCATTGGGCTCCCTGCTCCGCGGGAAGCCTGCTTCTCCCTCTCCCACTCCCCCTGTTCGTGTTCCCTCTCTCGCTGTCTCTCTGTCAAATAAATAAAATCTTAACAACAACAACAACAAAAAAATGAAGCAACAGGGAAGGCCACAACAAAAGAGCAGTGTTCCAGCATTGTGCTTGTTTGTCAAACTGGTAACAGTCTGAAAGCAGACTGTCTTCCACTTAATCCTGGGAAAAACCCAATATCCAGCAGTGACATGAACGATTCTTGGGTCTCCAAACCATTACCAATGAATAAAACGTTAAGATTTCTTCCTTTCCTCTACCTCTTCTCTCTAGATTTAAATTTAAGCGGGCATAAGCCTCTGGAATTCTACACTGACTTGAATCGTTCTCCGGTTCCTTCTTTTTGTGGGTCCCCAATCCATGAGAAGACTCTGGACTACGCTGAATCAATGCCAGGTGACTTAGGGAGGGGGAAGAGTTTCCACAGAGGCTCCCTTGCCTCATCCTGTCAGGGGCTGGCCAAGATTAAAAGTACCATGTCCAACCGCCCGAGGCAGTAAATACTGTCAAGAGATAGTAAATTGTGAATTTGCTTCTTCCTTATCTAGCCATCGGATGACTAATGAACCCAATAATCAGGCAAAAATCTGAGTTAGAAATGATTACCACTGGAAATTGACCTCAGGGATCCTCTAAGTCAGTGGCTTCAGCCTTCAGTGGAAAAATGACTCCCTACCCCCCCCAGGAACTGCCCCCACTTCTCCCACTCAGAGTCTGCAATGTTTATCCCCAGAAGGAGAGAGCTTTTAAAAAAGAAACATCTGGGAAAGAGGAAACGGAGCCCCATGAGTAGACTCGTATGAGGCTCCCTTGGAGGAAGTCTGTGGTTCCGGCTGGGTACTAAGGAGAGTGACCCACCTGGATGGTCATCCACTCGCAAGCACAGTTTTATCTTATGGTTGCTGCCAGCCTCCCAGGAGCCGTCACAGTGCTCAACTGTATTATTTTTTTTATTTTTTTTTTATTTTTTTAAAGATTTTATTTATTTATTTGAGAGAGAATGAGATAGAGAGAGCATGAGAGGGGGGAGGGTCAGAGGGAGAAGCAGACTCCCTGCTGAGCAGGGAGCCCGATGCGGGACTCGATCCCAGGACCCTGGGATCATGACCTGAGCCGAAGGCAGTCGCTTAACCAACTGAGCCACCCAGGCGCCCTCAACTGTATTATTTATTGTTCCCTGTGCTCGGTGCCTCTGAAAGAAGATTATACATTCCTGCCCTATTAACTACTGGCTGGCTATGTGACCTGCTTTAGCCAGGAAAATGTGAGTAGCCGAGCAGAAACATTACAAATCGGTACAGACCACATCCTCTTTTCTCTCTGCTGTGAGATCCACAATATTCCAGAGAAAGGCTGCTACGCCAACTGGGATCCCTGAATGAAGATGTCCTGGAGTAGAGTGGTAATCGACTCTGGATGGATGTGAAGCATGAATGAGACATAAAACTTTGTTTTTGTAAGTCTTTGACATTCGGGGGTCATTGCTGCCACAGCATGGCTTAGCCTCTCCTGACTGATGCATCCCTCTTTCTAGGTGAACCCAAAAAGTTTACAGAAAAGCAACTCGGGTGACAACAGCACAGTGATGACTTTGGAGTAATCACCATTGTACCTGGAAGACAGTAACAGGATCAGAAGGCTGACCTATGGAAAGATGACCAGTGGGGTATCAGACAGTGTCTGACTCAACTGTTATCATCTCAGAGAACCTCTGACTTAAGCCAAATTTGGACTACAGTAGGTTAATTTGAGGGTGTATGTAAGATTTCTACAGCCTCATTTAATTCAAAGTCCAAGCTGAAAGTCACAGTACTAGGAAGTTTGCATTTTTATGACGAATAAAGCAATGTAATATAATACAGGATGGGAACATGAAAGTTAAACAAGTGGCAATCTTGGGAGAAACAAAAAGTCAACAAGAATTGAAATATTTCAAACAAAATCTTTTAAGATTTTAACTAATGACTAGATCTTAGAATTGGAGGGCAGTTTGAAGTCTGTTCGTACATGTCAAGTGTCATGCTAATACTGGAATGGAGACAAAAAATCTGAAACTAAAAGATGTGGGAAAAACTCAAAAGGCCCATCTTGTTCCGGGTATTTTAGCTACATAGAAACGCCAAATAAAAACACTAAGAAGTAAAATGGAAACACCTCGTCAGGTACAACATCATTTAATAGCTTTGATTATTAATCTGTAAGTTTGCCCTGACAAAATTCTAATAAGTAGCTTCTTTTAAGTAAATACAATAGTAGGCTTTGCTCCCTCACTAGAAATTAATTGACATGGTCTCAGCTCTGAGATGTTCATCATAAATAAGCCAGAATTCAAATGCTGAAAAACTTCCCCCTTCCTGGTCTTCAGCAAGACCTAGATTACATACTAGAGCTGATGGCTTCTTTACTCCTTCCAAGACAGATACACACATACACACATTTTTTTAAGGAAATCTTATTTTTTAAGATTTTATTTTCAAGTAATCTCTACATCCAACTTGGGCCTCGAGATCAGGAGTCATGCCCTCTACCGACTGAGCCACCCAGGTGCCCCCAGACTCAAAATTTTGGGAGAACATTGCCAGTATTTTTATCTCATTCACAAGATTCCCCTCCCTCAATCCCATGGCACTTACCCTTGTCTCATATAGCTACATTGGGGTGCGGGGGAGTGGGAATGGGTTGCAGTGTGGCCCACTGTTTTATAGAGAGGCAGTGTGGGACAGCAGTTAGAAATGCTAACTGCCAGATGTGAGTTTACTTTTCTGCATCTCAGTTTCCTGCAAGATAAATACCTGGTTGGGCTTTTGTGGGAATTATCAACACATGGAAATCTGAATCTTTCGGAGTCTGATAAGAGGCTATTACTTTACAGATCTACGTATCTTAAATTCTGGAAGGCAAAACTAAAGTCCAAGTAGACAACCTGCCTTCAGCATAGTCTGACCCTTAATAAATACTTCCTGACAACAGTTTTGAAAGATCACTTCTGATAGATGAATCTGAGCATGCAGAAGGACCTCAAAATGCATTTTGGCTTTTGTTTGTAGGCAAGAGATAATGAACAAGGTGAAAGTGTCAACACAGTTTTTTGGGGGAAAGTGCTTGTTATCAAACACAGGGAAGCAAAAATCAACTATACACCATTAGACTTGAGAAAACAGCCTCTCCACATCATTGCTGGTTCTATACATTGCTACTAGGTAGGGTTAAGAGGTCTTATTTGACTTATTTTAATTACTAACACACTGATTTTATGAAGTTGGGTCATTTGCTTTTCAGTAGCCCAGGAAATATTGGGACTCACGAAAACATTTTGTCCAAAGGGGGTTCCTTGTTGAGATCATCCCTACCTCTAGATTTCTACCTGGTAAACACGCCTCCCACTGGGCGATGAGATTAAGGTGATGGACTGTCGGTCCACGAGGTCCAAGGCCTGGATGGCTGATGAGCCGAAGATGAACTTCAGCCTGGGCAACAGAGAGGCTTCAGATTAGACTGCCTGCTTTCAGTCACCTCAGGAACTTAACCCAGAGGATCACCACTGGCACTTTTTTTAAAAATTCATTTTAATTTGGAAAAAAAGATAATACAGCAAAACCCCATGTAATCAACCCCCCCCCAGAATGTTAACATGTTTCCAGAAAAAGCCCTCTTTACATATCATAGTGCTTCCTGTTCTTCCCAACTTCCTTTCATCCCTGAGGCAACTGCATGCATTTGTTGGTTTCCTTCCTGTTAATGTTTTTATATTTTATTAGACAAAGTACACTGAATATGTATACATAGCACACACACATACACATACATACGTATGCTCTTGTTTCCTAAGTTTTAGAACCTAAAAAGATACATTGTAGGTTTTTTTGGCAACTTGGTTTTTTCTATTTAATGTGCTTTTTGAAAGTGGTGCATGTTGATATATTTTTTAATTTATTTTTTGACTAACATTTTATTACATACATACATACATAAAATGTACATACATTTTATTTTTTAGGTACCCTGATAAGCATTCTGATTGTCTCTATTTTACATTATAAAGAATACTCACTCATCCCCGTACGTGTCCCTTAATGCACATGAGAATTCTTCCTGGTTACATACGTAGAATTGCTGAGCCTTAGGATGTGTACATTTTTCCACTTTAATAGGCATTGTCAATAGTTTTCCACAGTGGAAACCACAGTCCCACCAGCACTGTGTAAGAGTTCTGTTTTCCCCATATCCTAACCAATACCAATATTATCAGAGATTTTCATGTTTACCACCTGATGGGTATTTATTTGTACTTTCTGTATTAGTAATAAAGGCTATCCACCTTTAAATGATAGATCAGAAAAAAATTTGGTATGTGGGAAAATTCTTATGATAAGTGAGAAAGGCTGGGCACAAAATTAGGTATTTAAATTTTTTTGTTTTGTTTTGTTTTGTTTTTTTTAAAGGTTTTATTTGAGAGAGAATGAGAGAGAGAGAGAGAGCACATGAGAGGGGGGAGGGTCAGAGGGAGAAGCAGACTCCCTGCCGAGCAGGGAGCCCGATGCGGGACTCGATCCAGGGACTCCAGGATCATGACCTGAGCCGAAGGCAGTCGCCTAACCAACTGAGCCACCCAGGCGCCCCACAAAATTAGGTATTTAGAAACTCTCAATCATGTTAAAAAATTTTTAAGAAAACCCACAATAGGGGCGCCTGGGTGGCTCAGTCGTTAAGCGTCTGCCTTCGGCTCAGGTCATGATCCCAGGGTCCTGGGATCGAGCCCCGCATCGGGCTCCCTGCTCCGCGGGAAGCCTGCTTCTCCCTCTCCCACTCCCCCTGCTTGTGTTCCCTCTCTCGCTGTCTCTCTCTCTGTCGAATAAATAAATAAAATCTATAAAAAAAATAAAAAAAAAAATTAAGAGAAAAAAAGAAAACCCACAATATCTCAAGATAAAATATTTAATAATAAAAAAAAAAGAAGGCAATAAACCAAACTGTAACAGTGATTATCACTGGGTGGTATGATTGTTGATGCTTTTCATGTTTTCTTTTTTCCAAGAACATTTTTTTTTAAAGATTTTATTTATTTATTTATTTGAGAGAGCATGAGTAGAGGCAGAGGGAGAAGCAGACTCCCCAATGAGCAGGGAGCCAGGACCCTGAGATCAAGGCCCCAAGCTGAAGGCAGACGCTTAGCTGACTCAGCCACCCAGGCGCCCCTACTAGAACAATGTTAAACAAAAGTGGCAAATAGGACAACACAAGAATACCTTGTACTGTCAAGAATGGTATTGGCTTTGGACAGATTTTTAACAATCATGTCAAGAAAACACTGTTCTTAGTTTAGTAAGAGTATTTTTAAAAACCAAGAGCTGTTGAAAGGATCTGGCTTTAAAAACACATTAATGGTTGAAGTGCCTGGGTGGCTCAGTTGGTTAAGCATCCAACTCCTGATTTTGGCTCAGGTCATAATCTCAGGGTGGTGGGATCCAGTCCTGTGTCAGGCTCTACACCCAGTGTGGAGCCTACTTGGGATTCTCTCTTTCCCTCTCTCTCTGCCCCTCCCCCAGCTCTCTAAATAAATAAAATCTTTAAAAAAGACACATTAATGGTTAAAAAAAAAAAACAACCCGATTACAACAGGATGTATACTTACGATGACAGATGCTCATCAGGAACTGTAAAACACAAATGGGAAGAAAGTTAATCATGTTAAACCAATGGCCATAGACAAAATCTTTAGAAGACTTTAATCAAGAAGATTTTGGTGTAAGATGGTAAATTAAGTCTATGCATCTGATTTTACTCCTTCCAAATACTCCACTAAACAATAATAAAAGGATTCTTTTAAAAAGCATAAATTCCCCAGGATGAAAGGACAGGGAGAAACAACAGCTAAGATACACTGGAAAATAATTTACAAGACCTGAGGAAACTGAATCCTAAGCTAGCAATGGAGAGAGCCAAGCAATAACCTCATTTATACTCCAAAATCCAGTACCCTCTTACCCCTACAACCCTCAGAAACTGATGGCACCAGATTGCTTTGGAGATGGGGATGAAGCAGGGGGGGTTAAAATAATAGACTCTTTTACAGTAAGTTTAAGGAGATAGATGGTAGTGGAATAAGGCTTTCGGATGTCTGAAGAAATACTATTTCCAACATATAATTCAATACCTAGCCAAGCTATCATTTAAGGGTGAGGTTAGAAAAAACTTTTTAGACATGTAAAGCTTCAAAAAGTATACCTCATATACTCTTCTTCAGGAAGCTACTGGAGAATGTGCTCTATAAAATAAGATAGTAAACCCAGAAAAAGGAAATTGTAGATAAACATACCGCTCAACACAGGCAAAGGGAATCCCTAGGATAATAATGGTGAAGGAAGATCTCAGGAAATAGCTAGGAGAGCAGTCAGTCCGTATTAGAGCAAGTCTAGGCTCCAGGAGAGATTTCCACAGAAGAATGAAACTGAGACAACATCTCACTCATCTGAACATATGGAGTAGAGATTTAGAACACTGGTGAAGAGTTTGAGGTTGAATTAGGGATACATACATAGAAAACTGAAAAAACACAACCACAACAGTTGTAATTCCAGGGAAAACAAAAAGTTATGCAGGAAAGGAGAAGCAACCACAGCTTCCTACGTGGCCCAGCTGTGATGAGATATCACATCATCATACAAGTGTAAACTCAGAATCTTGATCTAAAAATATTATCATTGAAGCATAGAGATCAGGAATAGTGCATTACTATGTAGAACACATATTTTAAAATAGCAGGAAACGGTTCTGCTGGAAATAAACACGAATCAATGGCAGTGGTCCCTCAGCCTGAGCCATGAGCCAAGGGAGTCACAGTATATGGATTAATTCAGACAGAACCCACTTTTGGCAACCACTGTTTGAGCTAACAGATTGTTTTTTTTCCCCATCCTTTTGGGGATCCCAACATATCTGAATACCTGCCTGGCCTAATCTTTTAAACATACATACCATGCTTACGTCAGTATGGATAAATACAGTAACTCAAGATAAACCCTTTCAAAGTGCAGTCCTTTTAAAACAAAAGCCGTCCAAGTGAAAAAGGAGCGGCAATTCTGAGGTGTGCACTGCTATTAAGTGGCCGTTTTTTACACTGGTTGAGTAGTTCCAATTGGTCAATGCATTCTGATTAGAATTATCATCTTTAATGCCCTGAACACATCTTGAGATCACCTGGGTGATTTTTGGTAAGCACAGTCACAGAGCATCCTCTGCTGGTCAGAGAAGTAACAGTTACTTTCACAATATCCCTATTTACTCGTCACTGCGTATGCATTTGGTTTTCGGGTTCTAAAATATTTATCTGGTGCACACAGTGTGCACGAGGATTAATTTTAGAGTTAGGATTTTGAGGGGGGAGAAAAAGACCACAGGCAAGCTTAATAATAATTAAGAACTTCACCTCCCCGTACGTGCCTTCTGCCCTCCTGGCCCGAGGTCCCTTCTCAGGGGTTTCGTGGCAGCGCCCCCCACTTCTGTCCCTGCTGCCCCGCCGGCCTGCAGGGAGCCACCGCGCTGCTCCCTAAACAAATCGGGCTTTCCTTTTCCTTCTTTTCTTTCCTTTTTTTTTTTTTTTTTTTTTTTTTTTTTACGAACTGGGGTTTGGGAATAGAACCACAGGGGATAAAATGCTTGGAGAAGCCAGGACGAAGAGAGCGGGGGCAGCGCCCCCAACCCGGCGCCCCTCAGGCTCCGCCTCTCGCCTCCCCGCCCGGCCGGGCCAGGTCCACCGCCCACAGCGCAGCTACGCACGCCCTCCGGCCCGTACTTCGCGCGTTCTCCTGCACCGCCGCGGCCATCTCGCTCAGGAGCTCCTCGACGACAGCGGGCAACGTGACTCCGGGCAAGGCGAAGGCCATGGCGTCCCAGGCCTTCAGCCTCCCCCGAAAGCCCAGCAGGCGCGACGCTCCGACGGCTCTAGGGAGAATTCCCGCCGTCGGCCGGGGGCGGGGCGAGGCGAAGTGACGTCGGCGCTCGTCACGCGCATGCGGGCGGCCACGACGACGCCTCCTCCCACCTCGCGGCCCGACCAATCCGGTGGGCGCTCGGCGCTGGGGGCGGGGCGTCCTGGGATCCGGCCGGGCCTGCAGTGCGCCGAGGACGCCGCGCGAGCATGTACCGGCTCCTGAGCCCGAGCCTGGGCCGAGGCCTTCTGCGGGCCGCGGGGCGGCGGTGCCGGGCCTGCTCGGTGCGCCTGCTCCCGGGGCCGGCAGGAGGCCGGGCGCCTGAGGTGGGGGTGCCGGCGTCCCGAGTCGCGCCGCGCGGCGGAGGCCCGGGCCTGCTGCCGCTGCTGGCAGGTGAGGGGCGCGGGCCGGGCGGGGCCGGCCGGGCGGGGAGCGGGGCGCAGGCCGGGCCCGGTGACCTCAGAGCCCCTTCCCGCAGCGCTCGCCTGGTTCTCGAGGCCCGCTGCGGCAGAGGAGCAGGAGGAGGAGCGGCAGGGAGCGGGCGGGGCCGCCGCCGAGGGCGCGGCGGACGAGGCCGAGGCCGAGATCATCCAGCTGCTGAAGCGAGCCAAGGTGAGGCGGCCTTTGTGATCGAGGCCCGGTCGTTGGCCCCGGGGGTGCGCAGTGCTCGCCCCAGTTTCCCGAAGACTGGATGGGGGCTCCGGGGGTAGAATTGCCCGGAATTCGATGGGTCATGGGGGGGGGCGGGGGGGGGGGCGGCGTTGGCATCCGTCCAGGCTTGTCAGACTCCGGAGCCTGCAGTCAAACCGCTGCAGTCCCCAGTGCAGATGGAGGTGGCACCACGGGCATGGCTCTTGTATCCAAGCAAAATTAGCGGAAATGTAGTTGTTTTTATCAGGGAGCCAGCCAAGCCGAAGGGGCTGGCATCGAGAATTGGGCACGTATGGAGCGTCCAGAAGATGCACTTGAGTGTTGGTTCTGTTCTTTCTAAAGTCTTCCTTTTCTCCACAGTCTTTTCTGTTTTGTCCTCCTCAGGTTATCTCGTCCCTGCCATTGGGCTCGCTACCGCCTCGGGGCTCACGACATGCAGATTTATATTCTCGTGCTGCAGCGTGCTACTGACATGCCCTCCCCACTCTGAGGCCTCCCCTGCCCCTCAGACCTGACTGTTGGTCGCAGAGGCCTCCCCAGCACGTTCCTTCACCATCTTCTCTTTGCTGCTGTCCACCCAGTTTTTCAGCCTGGCAACCTAGTCACTCTTAAAACCTGAGGGTCCCTTACCGCTGCCTCTCAGTACTCTTGCAGCCCAGCAACAGCCCCTGTTGCCAGCAAATCCAAAGTGTTTCTGAAATCTGCCCTTTTCTTTGTCCTCTGCTGTCCTCCTGGCCACATTGCCACAGCCTGCCGTCTGGTAGTCTTGCCTGCCCTGTTGCCCCACTCTTCGTGCAGCAGCCTGAATTCTTTTTTTTTTTTTTTAAATGTAAATTGGGGGACGCCTGGGTGGCTCAGTTGGTTAAGCCTCCGACTTGATTTCAGCTCAGGTCATGATCTCAGGATTGTGAGTTTGAGCCCCACTTCCGGCTCCCTGCTCGATGGGGAGTCTGCTTGAGGACCCCCCCATGCACACTCTCTTTCTCTCTAAAAATAAATAAATCTTAAAAGAATATTTGAGTTAAAAAATGTAAATTAGATCGTATTCTCTTTGCCTAAAAACTTTGAGTGACTTCCCACTATATTTATTATAAAATCCAAACTCCTTACCATGGCCTGCAAGACCCTACATAACCTACACCACCTGCCTTGCCCACCCATTTAGCAGTAGTCCTCTGGCTCGCCGTCTCCCCTTCACATGTGTTTCCTTTCATTTCTTGAATGGTTCTTGAAGACTGTTCTCTTCGGCCTATAGGGCCTGTGTTCATCCCCTACTCTCTGGGTCATTATTCCCCATAATTCCTGGTTGACTCTTTCTCATCCTTCCTACCTCAGTTTAACTGTCACTTCCTCGGGAAGGCTTCTCTGATTCCCATTTAGAGGGACCCCTTATTGTTCCTTCCCATTACTTTTCTTCATAGTTTATATCAGCTGTTTTTAAGCTTATTTGTCCTACAGGGTTATTTCCAGCCTGTAGGAAGGGAAGAAGAGGATGTAGGGCAAGCAGCTTCCTTATAAAATAGGATGCAAAAATTGCTTATATTCCTGGTGTCTGCATCTGTTGGTCAGAACTTTGCCATGTGGCTGCACATAGCTGCAAGGGAAGCTGACCTCCCTGTCACCATTGTAGACATAAAGCCTGGTGCATAGTTGGAATTCAATAAATATTTGACAAATGAATGGATAGCTGTCTTCTGTGTTTTGGGATGTATGGCCATATTCCTTCAGTCTGGTAGCACATACATCTGCTTTCTTTACATTTCGTTTTCTATTCCTTTCTTTGTTTTCTCTTTTCAGTTGAGCATCATGAAAGATGAGCCAGAAGAGGCTGAGCTAATTTTACATGACGCTCTTCGTCTTGCCTATCAGAGTGATAACAGGAAGGCCATCACTTACACTTATGATTTGGTAACTCTTCTAACCAATCTGAGCCGCTGATGATGAAGGGTGGATGCAAGAGAAGGGTTGTTCGCTCTCCTGATTTATGCTCCTGACCTTCAGGATGTTGTAAAGCTCTTTCGTTTTTGTTTTTGCTACGTTTTCTTTTGGTTTCAATTTTTATTACCCTTGGGTACTAACGTTTTATTACTCTTCACTTATATGAAGTCTAAATCTCACACCAAAAGTAAATGTCATTAGTATTTGTTTTTTCAGTGATGATTGGATCTAGATTTGGTTTGTCATCAGCAAAGATTGTGCAACTATTTACACACACTATTGCTGTGCTTTGATTTTAGCAAATTAAATACCTTTCTCTTTGAACTATTTTTTTTTTTTTTTTTTAATTTAGAGGGTAAAAGTAAAAGAAGGTCATTAGCTTAAGGGTTTTGAAGTAAGTAGAATGCAGTGCTCTAAACTGAAAAACAATTTGTAATTTCCTTTCAGATGGCCAACTTAGCATTTATACGGGGTCAACTTGAAAATGTAAGTAAGTAAAACCACTTTGTGGTATTTTGAATTTGTGAAGGACTAGCTTCCAGAGAACTCTTATTAGTAAGGGTACAAGCTCAGCTGCTGTAACAAAGAGACCCCAAAATAGAGTGACTCAAACAAGAGGGTGTACTTCTTTTAATGCATTATTCCAGAGTTAGCTATGCACTGAAGAATGGTAGGTACCTCTGTTCCATGAAGTGGTCCACAGGCCTGAGTTCCTTCTAAGATGTGTTCTCGTCTGCATTGGTGAGCTAGCTCACTCCCAGCCTCCAGGAAGGATGCAGAGGAGGGAAAGGGCAGGCAGGCAGCTTCCTTATAAAATAGAATTTAAAAATTGTTCTCGTTCCTTCTACCTGCATCCCTTGGCCAAAACCTCATCGTATGACCATACCTAAGTGCAAAGGAGGCTGATCTGTTAAAAACTGAGGAGATGTTGTAACTAAAAGGACAGGAGAGTGAATAATTAGGGGATAGTTTGCAGTCTCTGCCACAGTAGGTTTAGATGAAGTTGGTTTCTACTCATTACAGAGTAGTTTTTAAGGTGCCCAGAAGAGGTGGGGTCCTGGTATTTTTGTCTGTTTTCCCATCGCAAGGATATTTTGCTCTGTGTGTATAGGTGTGTGCGTTGTGTTTTACAAGGGGATGATGCATCAGACTAGTACTTAGAATCCAGGGTCCCAAGTAAAAGAAAAATCTTTTTCTCATGCTTTTAGGCGGAAAAACTTTTTAAAGCAACAATGAGTTACCTGCTTGGAGGGGGCATGCAACAGGTAAGGACATTGCCTAGGATTGGGCCCTAGCTAGAGCAGTTTTCAAAATAGTTTTGCTTCCTGGAAACTCCGCTCAGCCCCCACCATGTGCTTTGGCGAGAAAAGGTGGATTATTTTTTTTTCCTTGGACCTGTATAACAACTACCAGTCTTCCACTGGGGCAAAAGCATGGTTGCTGAGGGGTCCAATTGCCTAATCCCTCCAGAAGGGTAAAGACTATGGCTTTTAGACCAAAGTCTCTCTAGATGTTGATCAGAAATAATCCATGAGGAAATTTAACATGTTGTGAATTATCTTCATTTCCTTTCTCCCAACAGGAAGACAATGCAATAATTGAAATCTCCCTAAAACTGGCCAGTATCTATGCTGCTCAAAATAGGTAAGTAGAGTCAGAATCCAGGTGTGGCGGCAGCCAGGGAGTTGGGCTATGGGCAGAGAACTTTAACCCTAGGATGTTATGTAATTTTCATTTGGCTTCCAATCATCTGCGTCTCAAAAAAACTGGGTGTCTCACTGACAGTGTTCCCCGCACCCCATCTTTGAGGTCTTGAGTCTTCTAGTTTTGCCCCGCTGTTTCCAGTAGCCCGCTGAGTGGGGCAGACAGCCCTCACCCCTCTGGCTGCCCTAAAGCTCATCAGCTTTTCTGTTCCTGTTTGAACTGGGAAGGGAAGTTATAGTTAGAACTAGTTTAGCTCTGCCTGGAAGAGGAGGGAGCAATGTAAAAGCCGTTGGGGTAGTATACTTTAAAAGAACTATTTTTGGATATAAGCATCAACAAACCAGGAAGGTAGATACATAGTTGAGTGATGAAGGAGTTGGTATGGGAGTGTCTCAGTGGCTAGTCCAGTAGGCAGTGTTTTTAAAGCATGTAAAGGTGATCACGTAGCGAGGTTTAAGAAGGGGAAATACCTCAGAGTAGAGGAGTGAGCGAGCTCTGGATAAGTAAGATAGGAAATTGGTGTTAATTTAAAAGTATTAGATGAGTCTGAAATCTTGTAAAGAAGAATCTTCCTGCTACACAGGAAAGGCTTTAGAAGATAATTCGGATGTGTGCAAATGGTCCCAGGAACACCGATAAATGAGGCCTCGTGCCTTCCATTCTCTCTAGGTGGAGTTCAAAGAAGAAACACCTAGGATGTAAGCAAAGAACTCCTAGAGAGTTATATATGTTGGAGTGCGTTTAAGGGAGGACCTAAGACTAACTTCTCCTTAGGTTTTTAGTTGCTACAGTAGCTGGGTACCAGAGGTTTGGAATGACATCAAACCTAGTGCTATAACGAGTGCTCATTGAGCCCAGGGTCCCTGGCACTGGTCCCAGCTCCTTCGTTATCAACAGAACCTGCTCGCTCCCTGCATTTGCTTAGACACTAGATGGGCTAGAACTTCTACGGGCCTTTGATTTCAAGTCTTTTGAGGCACTTTGAGGTTGGCCCGTGCTGGGGAGCATTGCAGCTAGGATCAGTCTCTCTTGGAGGAGTCACAAACAGAACTGGAGGCCGATGGGCTATGAAGTGGGATAAAAAGAAGCCCGAAGCTAATCACAGTGGAGAGTAAGACGAATTCATGGTCTCATACAAGTGAAAGTAGTAGCCCCTGATAATTAGCCTGCTAGTTACTCTGTACGCTTGTCAAAAGTAGTTTTTTCTTGTAGTTCTATTAAGAGAAACATGAGACCAGAATATATATAACTAGACTTGGGGCTTAGGTAGGCTAATATTAGTAAGGGAATTGTTTCTAGACATTTTGCTCTGACTAGAAACATCAAGTGGGCAGCCTCCCCTTGCTCCCAAGTCCTGGCTGGATAGGGTCCCTCCTGCCAAAGTTTGGTCCGGAGAAGCTTCTGTTCTGGGAACAGAGTACAGCAGTGGGGTCATCTCTTCTCCCCGGCAAAGCACTAGAGGAGAAGGGGCGAGCTTGGTAGTGCCATTTCTGCTAAGAAACCAGAGCCACCACGGAAGACAAGAACCAGGGCTGAGCTTCTGGATGGAGAAGGAATTTCTGCTGTGTCCGTGCATGTCTTTCTAGAAACCAGCGGTTGACACTTGTTCTCTCCAGAGTCCGTCTGCCTGATGTTTGCATGTCCTCTCCAATTGGTCGAGGGTCCCGGGCTAGATTCAGGCTCAGTGCCTTCTAGTGCCATAGCCAGGAATTCCATGTATGTAAAAGAAGCTTCCCCGCTGAAGACCTAACAGGTCGGAAAGCTAATAAACAAAGCTAGTAAACCTCTCCAGAAATTGCATGAGATCTGTAGTCAGCATCCTTAGTGCAGGTGGCCTGAGCCTCCGTTCATATCAGTGTTGCTTTGAGTGGGTGTAAGGCTTTCCCAAATGGAGAAACTGACTCACTGGAAACCGTTGCTGGGAGATGGTGGAAGCCACTGGTTCTGTCCTTTACTAAGATTATAGCAGCATTCTTAGCTTTTTTTGTCTTAAGCTAGGTTACATGGGTGACTAAAAACTTCTGCAAAATGGCAAATTGAGACTCCTTAGAAACTTTAAGCAGCATTCCCTCTTCCCGTCGTACACTCCCTGTATTGCTAATGCTCACACCCAAGCCCGGAAAATGCGAATAAACGAGGAGTTTGTAAAAAGGTGAACAGCCGATTGCTGATCTTTGCTTTACAGACAGGAATTTGCTCTTGCTGGCTATGAATTCTGCATTTCAACTCTAGAGGAAAAAATTGAAAGACAAAAGGAATTAGCAGAAGACATTTTGTCAGGTAGGGAAACCTGACTGTTTTCTGGACATTGCCTTTTTGCCTCAGAGCTTCACTCTTAACACTGCAGTAGACGGCGAGGTACCTGAATTGGGGGAGGGCCAGTTACCCATTTGGGGAATTAAGTGGCTGTTTTTAAGATCTCAGCAGAAGGTTTGGAATAAGATGTTTTGTTTAAATAACTTGACCACTGTTTGCTTTTTTAACCGTTTGGTGACATGTTTATAATTTGTTGACTTTATTGTGTATAATCTCTGGAAAATTGGGGAGCAGAAAGGGAAGGTCTTTTTCTTTTCTCTTGGTTCAGCTACCAGTCACAATGCTACTTAATTACCTTTTGGTCCTGGATAGGTACCAAGTTATAAAAGGTGAAGAGAAACTCAGGGTCGTTTAAAAAATTTTTTTATTTATCCATTTGAGAGCGAGAGAGCGAGTTAGAGCACAAGCGGGAAGGAGGGGCAGAGGAAGAAGGAGAAGCAGACTTCTGCTGAGCAGGGAGCTCGATGTGGGGCTCGATCCCAGGACCCCGGGATCATGACCGAAGGCAGATGCCTAACCGACTGAGCCACCCAGGTGCCCCGGGGAAACTCAGGTTTTTGTAGTTCATCCTCTTTATGGAGGGAAGAACATAAAGAATGATGTTAGGAACAGAATGGGATGGTCAGTATGCTCTCTAGCTCCCAACCATTCAGGTTTCTTAATATGGTTTGAAATACTGGGCATTTTTAGATTCAACATTTATTTGGTAATGCTTGCTTCACATGTACTCTGTGCTGAGAGCTAGCAAGATGCTAGAGAAACAGTGGTCAACTCTTGTCCCTAAAGCAATACATATGACTTGAAAGAGTTATCTGTTGTCTTCCAGTTCTCTCTCTCTCTCTTTTTGTAGGATTTATTTTTATTTATTTTAGAGAGAGAGAGCCAGGGCGGGGGGGCAGAGGGAGAGGGAGAGAGAGTCTCAAGTAGACTCCGTGCTGAGCGCAGAGCCTGCCACGGGGCTTGATCTCATGACCCTGAGATCATGCCCTGAGCTGAAACCAAGAGTCAGACAGACGCTTAACCAAATGTGCCACCCAGGTGCCCCTCTTCCAGTTCTCTCTTGAACATAAACCGGTTTTTCTCTTCCAGCACTCTGCTGAAGCCCCCTTTATCAAGGTCACGAGTTCTCAGTCCTTATCTTACCTGCTCTACTTCCTAGCAGCTCTGACCCTGGTACTGGAAACACTTTATTCACTTGGCTTCTGGGACACCTCACTGGTCACTCCCCTTCCCCTTAGCCACCTCTAAAGTTAGCAGACTTTGGGGCTCACACCCTAGGAGGTAGCATTTAGTCCCATATCTTTAAATATCAGTTCATCCCCAACTTACACATGGATTACAGACATGAACTGGGTAAAATTGTCTGCTCGACATCTTGACCTGAATGTCTAGTGGTCATTTCACACTTAACATGTCTGAAATGGGTCTCTTGATTTTTTTTTTTTTTAAGATTTTATTTATTTATTTTGGAGAGAGCGAGCGAGAGTGTGGGGGGAGGGGCAGAGGGAGAGAGAGAATCCCAAGCAGACTCCAAGCTGAGCACGGAGCCCAATGCGGGGCTCGATCTCACGACCCTGACTGAGATCATGACCTGAGCCGAAACCAAGAGTCAGCCACTTAACTGACTGGGCCACCCAGGCGCCCCAGGTCTCTTGATTTCTGCCACTTACATACTTGCTTCTCTACCAGTCAGCCCAGTCAGTAAATAGCACCACCATTCACTCGGTTGCTTTAGCCAAGAACCTACGAATCACCTATGATTCCTCATTCCTGATGGTAAGTCATCAAGTTATATTGGATTCCCCATCAAGGTATATCCATGTCAGACCACGTCTCATCCTCTCACCCTACTACTTTGGTCCAGGCCATTATTGTTTCTTGCCTGAACACCTGTAAAGTCTCCTCAAAGGTTTTCCTGCTTCCTTGCATTCCCTCACACAATCTGTTATCCATGTAGCAGGCAGAGTGGTCTTTTAAAACTCAGTGCCTTTGCATCACCTTTAGAATAAATTTCAGGACCCCTTTGGACCTGTAAGGCCCTACATGATCTGACCCCTGCCTACTTCTGCATCACCCAGTGCCCTCGCCCTTGCTCGTTCCACTTTGACCACACTGGTCTTTTCCCTGCTGTTCTGTACAAGCTCGATGCCATCTCAAGGCCTTTTCACTTGCTCCCCCTACCTAGCTGTTCCCCCGTATCTTTGCATGGCCAGCTCTCTTCATTCGGTTCTGGGCTCCCTCCCCGGGAGGCCCGCCCTCACTAAAACAGCGATCTCTTCCCACCTGTCCTTTACTTTTTCTTCCTCACACTTGAAAGTAGGAGCATGTGTGTGTGTGTTGTATCTTCATGTTTGTGTGGCCACTAAAAGTGTATTTTGGTTCCAAGTGTTTTAGTATCTGTCTAGCCTGTCAAAGAAGGAGAGACTTGATCTGTTTTGTTCCCTGCTGAATCACTGGTACTCGAGCGGTGCCTGGTGCACAGTGGAGGTTCGGGAGCTGGTGACTGGAAGAACAGGAGACCGGGCAGCAGCAAGGAGAGTTTCAGGATGGTATGGAAGTGCGTTGAGGGAATTGGCAAAAGATGTAAAAACAAGTCTAGTTATCAAATTAGTCACGTTTGAACTGTTCACACCCTTGCTCTCTGTCTTTCATTTATAGCATCGTTTCTTAAAAGTTTCTGACTCCAAAAGCAATACCAGTGCAATTAAGGAAATTTAGAAAAGCATTAGGAAGAAAATAATAAAGATCATCCATAATAGTACTAAGAAAGAGCTACTGTTGATATTTTGGTGTATGTCTTTGCAGGTTTGTTTTCCCCCTGTGCTGTTTACATTTTAAGAAATAAATTAGGGGGGCACCTGGGTGGCTCAGTCGTTAAGTGTCTGCCTTCGGCTCAGGTCATGATCTCGGGGTCCTGGGATCGAGCCCCACATTGGGCTCCCTGCTCGGCGGGAAGCCTGCTTCTCCCTCTCCCACTCCCCCTGCTTGTGTTCCCTCTCTCGCTGTGTCTCTCTCTGTCAAATAAATAAATAAAATCTTTAAAAAAAAAAAAGAAATTAGGGATCATACTGTATATGCTTTTTTTTTTTAATTTAGTAATATATTGTGAAAATATTTTTTCCAGGCGAAGGAACTCTTGTTGGAGAAAGCAAACTAATTTCTATTATAAACATTGTTTTTACGTTTTACTAGTTACACGATATAGAAAATGTGTTACATTATCCTTAACCTTATTTTTTCTAAAGAAATATATTCCCACTCAGTTTTATTTTTATTTTTTAAGACTTACTTATTTGAGAGAGAGAGTGTGTACACACACACATGAGCAGGGACAAGGGGCAGATGAAGAGAGAGAATCTCAAGCAGACTCCAAGAGGAGCTTAGAGCCGGACATGGGGCCTGATCCCATGACCCTGAGATCACGACCTGAGCTGAAACCAAGAGTCAGTCACTTAACCAACTGTGCCATCCAGGCAACCCCCCCCATTCATTTTAAACAAAGTAAATCCATTATTGAATTCATATGCTTTTAATTGACATGACTAACTCTATCCCAAAAGTGTTTACTTCAGCTCACGTAAAAACTTGGTCTAGGGTACTCATTTTGTTCCTCATGTTATAAATATATATGTATTTACTGAGGAAATGCCCATAAAAATTTAAGTGAAAACAGCAGATTACTAAACAGTATAGTTAAGAGGAGACTAATTTTCTAGAATATGTAGATTAAATACAGGTGTAGAGCAGGGCTGGCTGCATGATACCAAAATATAGACAGGGATTATCTCAGGTTGGTAGATTTATAGGGGATTTATGTCTTATTTGTGTTTTTCTGAATATTCTATAATTTCTTGGAACAAATTATTTTTTAAACTACTTTCTTATATTACCTATGTAGTATAAGAAGTCAAGGAATGTTATAAGAATTAATTTAAAAATAGCATTTCCTTGCCACATGTCTTCCTGGAGTCATTTTCGACTCTAAACCAATTTCTTCTGGTATTTTCCTTCATATTTCTAAATAACAAAATTATTTCTTGACTTATTATTTTCAGAATCTATTAACTTACAGAAAAGTGAAGATTCAGTGCAGCTTTGGTCGTGTCTGCATTATTGCAAATATATCAATAGTGTTAGTTGTCGAGCCAAGTAACATGATCACGTGATTGTGTTTGCTTTTGTGTACAACTTTTTGTTTCCTCTAAAGTCAGAGGTGTTTTTGTTGCTTGTTTTTTATGTGTATGACCGATTCTTCTGTTAACCGTAGTACTTGCTCTTCTGAGTTCCTAAGCTTCTCTGGGGCTCTGGGGAGCCTGTCGGCTGTCTGCAGCGTCCAGTCATCTTCCTGTCATGGGCTTAGTCACTTACTGCCTTTTGTCCTCTGCTTGTCATCTCCCACAGTTTTTTTGATCTTTGTCCTCTCCCTTGATTCTTCTCTCTGTTTTTTTTTTTTTTTTGTAACTTTAAATGTTTTTCATCCTTTAACTCTGATTTTAGTGATGATTTGGGAGAGAGTAGAGATAAATGCATGTGTTCCGTCCGGAACGGTATATCTGCATGGAAGTGAAGTCTTCTGTGACGACAGGTGGTGTCCAGATCTGTTTCTTTAGAATAGTGTCTCAGCACTGAAATTCCAGGTCAAAAGCAGCACATTTTAAGGTTGTTGATGAATATCACAAAATTGCCCTCGAAAGGACTGTATTAATTTACATTTTCTGGTTCTGTGAATTTATTTGTTTTGTGACTTTGGTCGAATTAAGTAATCCCTGTGTGCTTTTGATCCTCAGAATGTGACTAAGAGTAATACTCTCTCATAGGACTGGTAGGAAGATTGAGTGAGTTAATATCGATAAAGCACTTAGAACAGTGCCTAGTACAGAGTAGCTACTTGAGGGTAACCATTGTTAGTTTTCATTATTGTGATAAGGCGGTGTGCCCCTTCTCCCCAAACTCACTGATTTTTATAACCTTTGCCAGATTGGTGATATAGTAGTGATCCATTAACTAGCATTTCTTTGATAAGCAAAGAGGATGATCATTTATTGGTGCTGTTCTGTAAGAATATTAACTCTGTCCTGTCAGGTTTTTTCTTTTCCCTTACTCATGTCTATAAAGTTTGGGGTTTTGGGTTTTTTTGTTTGTTTTAATTAAAAATAAGTGTGAAACTGACATTTGTATAGTCTAAGGAACAATGAGAATAGGCAGTGACCCAACACTAACAATACCTTTGCAGCTTCTGTGTGTCTTGCCCCAGTCCCATTCCCCTTCCCACCCCAGAGATACTGGTCTGCTGAAGCTTAGGTAGTTTGTACAGGTTTCTTTTTTAAAATTTATATAAATGGGGAGCCTGGGTGGCTCAGTCATTTAAGCATCTCATTCTTGGTTTCAGCTCAGGTCATGATCTCAGGGTCCTGGGATCGAGCCCCACATCGGGCTCCATGCTCAGCAGGGAGTCTGCTGGAGATTCTGTCTCCCTCTCCTGTAACCCTTTCCCTGCCGCGCACGCACATGCACTCCCTAAAATAAATAAATCAATCTTAAAAAAAAATTTATATAAATGAATCACACAGTATGACTTGCACCTGCCTTTAATCTTTTTGGAGTTAGATCTGAATTCATTTATATGTATTTCCTTGCTTTTATTAATTTTAAATAACTATCTAGAATTATTTAGAACAGCTATTCTATGCCAGGTATTCTAGGATTCGAATAGAGGGAAGTGAGGCAGAAGTCCCTGCTCTTCTGGAGCTTAATGCTTAGAAGGGTATTTTTCAACTTTGAAATCAGATAAATATTCAGCCATCTTTCTTTTAAATTTTCTTTTTCTTTGTTTCTAAACTGTGTTAACGTAACTTTGTAACACATCTGCGGTTAATCTTGGTGTGATGTTTGTAACTGCTTTCTTAAAGATGATAATCTGTCCGTGTTAACATGCTTATTTAAATTATATATGCTTGCGTTTCTTTTGGGGCTTTCCATTCAATTCATTCATCTGATGGCTCTTAACAACGGTATACGTTGTTTGAATTACATGGTAGCATACATTTGAGTTACATAGTAAACAGATTTCACACATGCTTCTTGTGTAAAATTTTCTCCCGTTTTATTTTCACTCGGTTTTTACCTGAATTTTCCATCATTTTGTCAAATCCCTACAGTGCTTTGAATTTCTAGATTTGCATTATGTTATTAAATGAATTTGGGGAGATTGCCATCTGATAAGTTAGCATTTCACTGCAAATAGCAAAAAATCTCAAATTACACTAAGCAGTAAGGGCACATACTATCTCATGTAACTGGCGCTTTGGTGGAAAGGGGCAGACTGCTGAGTTACTTGACCCACAGCTCATTGAAATCCTGAAGGGGGGATTCTTTCCATCCCCTGTCATTCTCTATGTGCTTTGGCTTTCTCTACATGCTCCCTTGGTGGTTGAAAAGTAACGGTATTAGGTCCCAGGAATCTCATCCAGAAATGGCAACGTGCGGAGGAAAAGGAAACTTCTTTGGCATTTCTCTTAGAATCAAGGTAATCCTTGCTACAAGTTCCCAAGTGGATTCATCCCTCCTTGTCATTGGCTGGAATTTGGTTACATGGCATTTCTGACGCAGTCCTCTGACGGAGTAGCCCGATTCTCTAAAATCGACCAGGATCCATTCCTAACAGAGGACGGGATTCCACTCTGCTTGAGTCCTGTGACAGAAGAGTGGATGCTGGAACAGACAGCAGCTCTGCTAGGAAAGTCACTCGCTACACTGGCTTTGCAACACAGACATGCGCAGCGGTATCACGGGTTCGGTTCCAGACCGCTGCAGTGAAGGGCATATGGTCATACAGTGGGTCAGATGAGGTTGTTTCCTAGTGCAGATAAAACTGATGTTTACGGTGTGTAGTAGCATTATGGTTAAAAAATGCACGTACCCTAATTGAAAAATACTTTATTGCTAGAAACTCTTACCCATCATCTGAATTTTCAGGAAGTCATCATCTTTTTGTTGGTGGAGGGTCTTGCCTCAGCGTTCACGGCTGCTGACCGATCAGGGTGGGTGGTCGCTGAAGGCTGGGGTGACGGTGGCAGTTTCTTAAGATAAGGCAACAGTGAAGTTTGCTGCATTGATTGACTCTTCCTTTGACAGACGATCTCTCTGTAGCACAAGATGCTGTGTGATAGCATTTTGGCCCCAGTGGAACTTCTTTTGAAATGAAGAGTCCATCCTCTCAAACCCTGCCGCTGCTTTATCAGCTAGGTTCATGTGATATTCTAAATCCTTTGTTGTCATTTCAACAATCCTCACAATGTCTTTACCAGGAATAGATTCCATCTTCAGACACCACTTTCTTTGCTCATCCATGAGAAGCAGCTCCTCGTCCATTCAGGTTGTATCATGAGATTGCAGCCATTCAGTCCCATGTTCAGGCTCTACTTTTTTCTTTTAAATAAGATTTTATTTATTTAAAAGATTTTTTTATTTATTTGAGAGAGAGCACGAGCACGGGGGAAGGTCAGAGGGAGAGGGAGAAGCAGACTCCCCGCCGAGCAGGGAGCCCAACGTGGGGCTCAATCCCAGGACCCCGGGATCATGACCTGAGCAGAAGGCTGATGCTTAACCGACTGAACCACCCAAGTGCCCCTGTAAGATTTTTTAAAAATATTTATTTATTAGAGACAGAGCACACACATGGGGGGAGGGGCAAAGGAAGAGCATCTCAAGCAGACTCCTGACTGAGTCAGGATCTCATGATCCTGAGATCACCACCTGAGCGGAAATCAAGAGTCAGAGGCCTTAACCGACTACACCACCCATGTGCCCCTCGGGGTCCACTTCTGCTTCTGGTTCTCTTGCTGTTTCCACCACATCTTCAGTGACTTTCTCCACTGAAGTCTGGAACCCCTCAAAGTCATCCATAGGGTTGGAATCAACCTCCTCCTCTGACCTCTTCTGACCTCTCCCCATGAATGATGAATGTTCTTAATGGCATCCAGAATGGTGAATCCTTTCCAGAAGGTTTTCAGTTTACTTTGCCCAGACCCATCAGAGCAATCAGTCAGGCAGCTAGAGCCTTGTGAAATGTACTTCTTAAGTAAAAAGACTCGAAAGTTGAAATGACTCCTTGATCCACAGGCTGCAGAGTGGGTGTTGTGTTAGCAGGACTGAACACGACATAAATCTCACCATCCATCTCCATCGGAGCTCTTGGATGACCAGGTGCATTGTCAACGAGCAGTAATATTTTGAAAGGAATCTTTTTTTCTGAGCAGTGGGTCTCAACGGTAGACATAAAATATCCAATAAATTATGTTGTAAACAGATGTGCTGTCATCCGGCTTTGATACTCCATTGATAGAGCACAGGCAGAGTAGATTTAACGTAATTCTTAAGGGCCCTAGGATTCTGGGAGTGGTCAGTGAGCATTGGCTTCAGCATAAAATCACCAGCTTCATTAGCCCCTAGCAAGAGAGTCGGCCTGTCCTTTGAAGCTTTGAAACCAGGCATTGACTTCTCCTCTGCAGCTGTCAGAGTCCTGGATGGCGTCTTCGTCCAATAGAAAGCTGTTTCATCTACGCTGAAAATCTGTTATATGGTGTAGTGTAGTTGTTTAGTGTAGCATATTTATTATCTTAATGAAGATCTAGAATCTTCTGGAGAACTCTCTGTAGCTTCTACATCAGCACTTGCTGCTTCACCCTGCACATTTGCGTTATGGAGACGGCTTCTTTCCTTAAACCTCCTGAACCAAGCTTCAGACTCTTCTCCTGCAGCTTCCTCACCTCTCAGCCTTCACAGAATTGAAGGGAGTCAGGGCCTTGCTCTGGGTTAGGCTTTGGCTGAAGGGAATGTTGGGGCTGGTTTGATTTGACCTTCTGTCCAGACCACTAAACCTTTTTCCACATCAGCAATAAGGCTGTTTGACTTTCTTATCATTCGTGTGTTCAGTGGAATAGCACTTTTCCTTTCCTTCTAGAACTTTTGCTGTGCATTCACAACTTGGCTGACTCTTTGGTACAAGAGGCCTCGCCCTTAGCCTGTCTCAGCTTCTGAGATGCCCAATTATTTATAGCTTTGATTTAAAATGAGAGACATGTGACTCTTCCTTTCATTTGAACACTTAGGAGCCGTGACAGGATTATTAATTGGCCTGATTTCAATATTGTTGTGTCTCAGGGAAGAGGGAGGCCCCCAAGGAGAGGGAGAGTTGGAAAACCATATGGGCCAGATCTCCTTTAGAGGTGATTCTCTGGCAATTTTTTTTCTTCTTTCCTTGATCGATACTCATATATTTAAATTTCTTCCACTTTCTTGATTTGATTTCAGTATGTAGGACAGTACCAAGAACACGGCGTTAGTAAGTATCTTGATTAGGGTGCCTGGCTGGCTTGGTCGGCAGGGCATGCGATTTTTGATCTTGGGGTTGAGGGTTCAAGTCCCACGTTAGGTGTGGAGCCTACTTTAAAAAAATCAAAAAAATAGAAATATCTTGAATAAGTGAATGCATGGGTGACAGATGTTTGGAGATCTGTATTTCCCTAGAAGAAACTTTATGGAATTAGGTTTTTAAAGCATAACTGACAGCATTCTGTTATGAGATCATATTTCTTTCCTAATTTCATGGATTTATTTCCTCTCTTCAAGATATTTTTTTTTTTCCCATTGACTCCTTTCTCCTTCCCTTGCGCTGAAAGTTTCATTCATTTTCATATTTTAAATAATCAAAACACTTACGGAAAGTGGAATTATTTTTGGTCACATATCTGGTGTCATGAATGTTTGAAGTCCGGAGCCTGAGTTTGAGTTCTGGGTCTTCCATTTCTTCACAGTGTGACTGCAGACAAGTTACATCACTTCTCTCTGCTTGGTTTCCTCATCCATAAAACAGGAATAAGAGTAGAACCTATGTCTACCTTGTAGAGTTGTCCGGGGAGTTAAACGCTCCCGGACAGTGACTAGCACTCGCTAAGTACTCGGTAAGACTTTGCTGGAATGTGATGCCTTCATTAATTTATTAAATGCCTTGGCTTGATCATGTTGTGTTTACCACTCTCAATTTATGTAGGACCTTCCTGACTGTTGTTTCTCCTTGGTTTTTCTCTCCTGCTTGGTTTGGGTTTGTTTTGCTCCTTTTCTGGTTTCTTAGGTGGAAGATCAGGTTGATGGTTCAAATCTTTCTTTTCAGATATGGGCATTTACAACTATAAATTTCCCTCCACTGCTTTAGCTGCATCCTATAAATTTTGGTATGTTGCATTTTCATTTTCATTTATCTCAAAGTATTTTCTAATTTTTCTTGTGATTTCTTCTTTGATCCTTGGGATATATTGGAGTGTGTTCATGAATTTTCACATAATTATGAATTACCAATATTTCCTTCTGTTGTTGATTTTTAAGCTCATCCCACTGTGATCAGAAAACATGCTTTATATGATTTCAGGCCTTTTGTTTTTTATTTATTTTTGAAGATTTTTTAATTTATTTGAAAGAGAGCCTGAGCACAGGAGAGGGGGTGGGCAGAGGGAGAGGGAGAAGCAGGCTCCCCGATGATCAGGGAGCCCGATGCAGGGTGGATCCCAGGGCCCCGGGATCATGACCTGAGCCGAAGGCAGACGTCCAACTGACTAAGCCACCCAGGTGCCCTGATTTCAGTCTTTTTAAATATATTGAGACTTGGTTTTATGGTATAGTATATGGTTTGTCCTGGAGACTGTTGCATGTACATTTGAGAAGAATGTGTATTCCTTTGTTGTTGGGTAGAATGTTCTATATATGTTGGATAGCTCTAGTTGGTTTAAAGTATTGTTCAAGTCCTATATCCTGGCTGATTTTGTCTAATTCTAGACAAGATAATTTGGCTTTGTGATTTTTTTTCTTCATACATGTTTTTATGCTGTTTAAACAGTCCTAGATATATATCCTCATTGTGAGTTGTCCCTTCATTAGAAAAATGATTTTTTTTTCCTACTTAATGTATTGGTCACAAATTTTAGTTTTACATTGACTGTATCTTACTGTTAAACTTTTTTTAAGTCATTTTGTTCTCAGTGTGTCTTTTGTAGAAGTCTATGTTTGGATTCTTATTAAACCTAATCTGAATATCATTGTCTTGTTATACAAAATCTCAAAGCCTATTTAAAATTAGTATTGAGAACGATATTTGGTCTAATTTTTTGCATTTAAAAAGCTTTGCTTTCTAGGGCATCTCGGTGGCACAGTTGGTTAAGCGTCTGCCTTCAGCTCAGGTCAGGATCTCAGGATCCTGGGATCGAGTCCCGCGTTGGGCTCCCTGCTCAGTGGGGAGTCAGCTTCTCCCTCTCCCTCTGCCCCTCCCCGCTGCTCATGCACTCTTCTTGTTGATTTTTAAGTGCCCTTGCTCTCTCAAATAAATAAATATTTTTTAAAAATGCTTCCCATTTTTGTTAACTTTTTTTGTTCTGAGTCCCCCCCCCTTTTTTTTTTAAGATTTTCTTTGTCAGAGAGAGAGAGCACAAGCAGGGGGAGCGGCAGGCAGAGGGAGAAGCAGACTCCCCGCGGAGCAGGGAGCCCAACGCGAGGCTCGATCCCACCACCCTGGGATCATGACCTGAGCCGAAGGCAGATGCTTAACTGACTGAGCCACCCAGGCGTCCCTCTCAGTTCCCTCTTACAGGGACTTTTTCCTCACTAAACTTCCACTTACAGTTTGGAGAGAAGGCATCCATAGGGTTTTCAGTTGCTTCTGTAAAATGAGATGAGTACAATGAAACGTTCTTCTGCTTTTCCCTACTTGTTTTTTCTCTACGATCTGGAATTTTAGACTTGCTGGGATTTATTGCAGAGAATTTTGCAGCCAGCTTATTTGCCTTCTGTTGGAGATAGCCTGTTTTCTCGTGCTGGGTTGCTTTGTAGGAGTTGGAAGTCTTGTCAGCATGAGGTTAGGGGGCTTAGTCTCTTTTCTAAGATGCAGTTCTCGTGAGCTTCCGAATACATCTTTATGAACTAGGTGTGGTCTTCTACTCAGGCGTGTCCGTTACCTGAATATCCACCTCTCTCCCCTGTCCTGTATATTTATCCTCTCCCTGTTTCCTTGTCTGTATTTTGGGAATTTCTCTAGTGTATAATGCATACTGCTGTCTTACCATTCAGAAAAGTTAGTTCTGTGCCTTCTGAGTTTTTTTTAAAGATTTCAAGCAAAAATGAAGTGTAGCCACTTTAACAGATACCTGTGTACCTTCCCCTCAGCTTTGTCAAATCTAAGTATTTACCATCTGTGCTTCAGAGTTCTTTTTTCTAAGTTTAAACCCTGGTGTACTCCCACTCGGTATAAATACTATTCTGAATTTGGTGGTTTTGTTTTTGTTTTTGTTTTTAATTTGTTTTTGATCTTTATCATTCTTAGGTCTGTTTATTACACTTGTATATATCAATAAACAATATACAATGGGGCTAGTATGTTTTTAACCTCTTTTTTTTTTAAAGATTTTATTTATTAGAGCACGCACAAGCGTGGCGGGGGCAGAGGGAGAGGGAGAAGCCGACTCCCCGCTGAGCAGGGAGCCCAATGTGGGGCTCAATCCCAGAACCCTGGGATCATGATCCGAGCCGAAGGCAGATGGATGCCTCACCAACTGAGCCACCAGGCACCCTAGTATGTTTTAAAACTTTATATGAATGGTGTCATATTATACATTTGTTTCTGCAGTTTTTCATGCAACATTATCTTACTGAGATTTATCTGTGTTGATACTTAAAGCGTCAGTTTTCCTGTCACAAAGGCCTGTCTCCTTGCCAAACCACATGTCTGCTGGGTTGCATTTGTCTAGAGGGGGTGACTCCCTCTAATTGGTTCACTGTGGTAGGAGGTGAGGGGTAAAGAGTGATACAGGCTTGGGGTGGCCCTGATTGCTCCATTCCCTGCAACTGCGGTCTAGGATCCTACTGGATGAATGGCCTACGGGTCTCCTGTAGACGGACATGAAGGTTCCTCCTGTTTTACTATGGAAAATAATAGCTCCTTGAACCTTCTTGGACCCGTGTCTCTGTGTACGTACACACACACACACACACACACACACACACACGTAAGCTACTCCCCAGGGAATGTACCTAAGCGTGGAATTGCCGGGGTGCATGCGCTAGGTATTACCAAGCTGCTTATCAGTGTGGTTTTACCAGTTAACATTTTCACTAGCAATGTGTTTGTGTTGTTGCTCTGTATCTTTGTTGTTGTTGGACTTTATTTTTTGATGATCTGGTGGGTGTGAAATGGAATTTCATTGGGGCTTCAATGTTTTTTCTGATTGCTAGTGAGATACAGAACATCTTTTCATACATTTATTGACCATGCGGATTTCCTGCTCTGAAAATTGTCTCTTTATATCCTTTGCTTATTTTCTTCTGAAGGGTTGTCTTTTTCTTAATGATTTCTAGGAGTTCTTTATGTATTTGATCAAAATATTTTGTAGGTTACATATCTCTTTGTGTCCTTGTCTTTTCACTTGAGGGCATTTCACATACAGAGATTAAAATTTGAATGTAATAGAGTCTTATGATATTTTCCTTTATAGTTTGTGCCTTTTGTGTCTTGTTGAATAAAATACTTCTTTCTTCTAAGGTCAGAAAGATAGTCTCTTCTAACTATAGGCTTTTTTACATTTAGTCTTTACCTAGAATTTTTATTATTATTATTATGTTAATCACCATACATTACATCATTAGTTTTTGATGTTTACCTAGAATTTTTAATATGATGTGAAGTAGTGATAGAATTTTTCCTCCTTCGCGGACAGGGTTATAGCTCAGGACTATTTTATTAGTCATCTGTTTCTCACTGATCTGTGATAACGTCTGTGTTTTGAGTTTTCATAGATTCATGGAGCGCCAGTGTTGTTGAATTCTATAATTAAAATTAATTTTTGGTTTAATTCTTTCTTTTCCATCTTTAGTGCAGTACCTTTCTGTTTTCTTCTTTTTATTTGTTCATCCATTCAATCAGTCCTCCAAGAAATATTTTTTGAATGCCTGTCCTGTACCGTACATGTTACTAGGCATGGAGAGACAGCTGTAAATATGAGGAAGCTGCTGCTTCATGGAGCTCAGTTTCTGGTGGAGGAAAAATTCATCATAAACACTATCCAGCCAGTGATAGTACATCCAAAGATAATTAAGCGCTAGGGAGACGTGTCTGAGGGCCTGTGTGTGCAGGAATGTATGGGGCTGGACGCTTTCATATAGAGGGGTCAGAGAGGGCCTCGTTGGTAAGAAACCTGAAGAATGGGAGGGGATAAGCCAAGCGGCAGTCTCTAAAGAAAATTCTAGGCAAAGGAAGAACACACGCAAGGCTCTGAGGTGGATCATACCGGCCATATAAGTAATTATTCAAAACCTACTTCGTTTATAGTCTTGGATTAGTCAATTATCTAAAATTCTTGGGGGTGAGCCTCCTTTTTTATTGTCTGCTGATTCTCATTTATTGTGAATTTCCATGCTTAACTACGTTTGGATGATAAATTCGTCTGCAGCAGGGTTTTAGCTGGAAGATGAGACTCCGGGAATGTTTTATTCCAGGCACTCAGGTCCAAGCCAAAATGAATGCTTAAATGTAGACATCGAGCTCCATGTGGCTCAGGCCTGTGATTAGAGATTTCCATGGTTGTCCTTTTCCCATCTGGATCCCAGGCTGGCCCATGCAAGTTCCTCGTGGTCCCCTCCCCGGTGAGGGCAGGGTCTGGGGAGGGGGCACATGATGCCTATGACGGTCATTCTGGTTTTATGCAAGGGGCTTCAGATCTGATTCTCTGATTGACAGAAGTTGGAAGAACTCAGTTCTGGGTTACAGAGACACTCAGGCCACCCTCACAAAACTGGGCTTTTGTGGTGTCAAGTCCCACGCTTTCTGCTCTGGGTTTTTAGCTGACTCCTATTGTTTGGCCCTTGGGATTTCCTTCTCTCCGGAGCTCAGCTGTGCGTGTAAAAGGATAGAAGTGATGAGTCATCATTACTGGAACCACTCCGTTCAGAGCCAGGATCTTATCACATTCCTTTTTAGTCTGCGTTTATGTAAGTCTGCATTTGATAATATTGATACATTAAATGCACTGCTCCGTTCTCGTGCGGTCGTTTCCCTAGTGCGTTTGACAATGTGCTGTATCTTGTCTCATGGACAGATTTGAGGTAGCTTCTCTTTTTCTCTGGTTAGAAATAATATGTGAAAAAGAATTACTTAATGTAAGTTTGAAGAAATAAATATGATCTCCTTCTCAGATTCAGATAATCTTTGGGAGAGGCTCTGTCTGAGCAATCCCAGTGTATTTCTCAGCTGTTATGGGCTATCTGATTTGTTCTTGTCTAATTTCTAGCAGTTTTTATAGTAATATTTCAAGAAACTGTATTTTAAATGTTACTGCTTAGAAAAGGAACTCTTGGTACTTTATTAAAGCTGTGAAGTTTTCTCTTAATTTGGCAGTATGGTAAAGGTTTTATTATGGAGCCTTTTTATTTCTTCCTTAGTCTTGTTTTTAGAGAAGTAGATTCTCCAAAATTATTTTCATTTTTCATATTATAGAGTGCGATACGAATTTGAAATGCATTTTTCTTAACAGTGAAAAAATATTACAGCTAAAATCATACCTTTTAATTATTTCTAAAAATCTTTACTATCTTTTTTTCCATTGTGGTTAAGTTCCATTGCTGATAACAGTAGTGATGATTTTCTACTGGAATTACCTGTCACTTTATCATACTTTCTAATTGTAAAATATAAAAAGGACTTTTTACAAACATAGAAATATTTAAAGAGAATTAATAGAAATCCCAGAAATAGGAGTTGGCAGTCATTTTGGAAGCATAGAATTTCCAGAATTGGAATAATTATACGTTGTTTTGTGATATTTTTGGGGTATGGCAAACAGGTTTGTCTTTAAATGTCATCGAAGAACGTGTGTTTTAGTTCAAAGTCTTCTGATTGTTATAAATTACTTACCTTCTTGGACTTTTGTTTGTACTTGAAGAGAACGTAGAGATTTGTCTCATTCCTCTCATTTTCAGCGGCCTTTTTTCGTTAGATTATCTTGCAGTACAGTTAGTTTTAAACTGCCCCTCGATTATATAAGCTTTTGCTCAGCATTTTTGCTCATGGTTAGATATTTGGTTTCAGTGTTTCCTCCTGGCGGAGAAATATGGGATCTTTACACGGTAGCTGGTGCCATCCTCTCTTTGCTTTTCTATATTTATCCATACGTTTGTATATACTTTTAATATTTATGCAAATAACTTTTCTGATGTTTTTTGGAAGTATATTTGTAAGGCGATCTATTTAAAACTATCCCGGGGGGGCGCCTGGGTGGCTCAGTTGGTTAAGCGACTGCCTTCGGCTCAGGTCATGATCCTGGAGTCCCTGGATCGAGTCCCGCATCGGGCTCCCTGCTCAGCAAGGAGCCTGCTTCTCCCTCTGACCCTCCCCGCTCTCATGTGCTCTCTCTCTCTCATTCTCTCTGTCTCAAATAAATAAATAAAATCTTTAAAAAAAATTAAAATAAAAATAAAAAAATAAAACTATCCCGGGGCACCTGGGTGGCTCAGTCATTAAGCGTCTGCCTTGGGCTCAGGTCATGGTCCCAGGGTCCTGGGATCGAGCCCCATATCGGGCTCTCTGCTAGGCCGAAAGCCTGCTTCTCCCTCTCCCACTCCCCCTGCTTGTGTTCCCTCTCTTGCTGTGTCTCTCTCTGTCAAATAAATAAATAAAAATCTTAAAAAAAAAAAAAAAAGGTTTTTTTAGCTTCTGATAACCTGTCAACAGCTGCCTTCGTCCACCCCAAGTGCATTGGCCTATTTTTAAACTCTCTCTTCAATCATTGGTCATCCTGTTATTTGGTTCCATAGTCGTCTTTCAATTCTGTCTGCCTTTTGTACGTTTTCTGAAACTTTGAGGATAGGGCAGGAACGGTGTTCCATGTGAATTTGCTGGTAAACCCAACTGAACATCATGGGTCGGGTGGGTCATGGTTTGCTTGCGGAGGTGCCCTGCAGTCCAGGTCCTCCCCCTGCCTGCGTCGCTTGTCCCCCCTCTCCTGGGTCTCTGTGTGCCTTGCTACTCGCGTCTGTGCTCGAGGTTTGTGTGCTCGTTCATGTGGCGTGAGGTGTTCGAAGTTTGTTCCTTTTCGGACATTGTGTCGTCAGTCCTGTAATTTTCCCAGAGCTGCTGTATCATTGCAGCCTTTCTTCTTCTGCTTCAAAAAATGGATTAACTGTTCTTTCAATTGGCTTGTGACTTTCTAGTTCAGGATTCTGAGTGTTTTCTGGTTTCTTACCAAGCATTGCCTTTTTTGTACCTGAAAACTCTTTCATTTGCCCTATACTTTCTTTGTTGTTAACTCATTCTTGGAATTTATCTTTACCTATTTCTACTAAATAAAAGTTTTGACCTAAAAATAATGCTCCATACCTTGATGCTCAAGGTCTTACTTAAAATGTGGGGAAAAGTGGGGCGCCTGGCTGGCTCAGTCGCTAAGAGCGTGCAACTCCTGATCTCAGGCTTGTGAGTTTAGGCCCCACGTTGGGTGTAGAGGTTAAAATCTTTAAAAGAAAAATGTGAGGAAAAGTTTGTCATTTAATTGGATATTGCAGTATTGTGATTTTAAGATACGGTCATTCAGATGACCAAAATCTAGTTCTCATCTATACTTGGTCTTTGTCCAGTTCCTGGCTCAGAGCTCCCCAAACCCGTGGAATTTCTTGTGTTGGGAGTGATTAAGGTGTCTTTTGTTACGTTAATTAGGAGATTCTGGGCCATCTCCTAAGGAGGGTTGTCCAGAGATCCGGCCCTGTAATTAGAGGGTTGACCATTCAGTCCTACACTGACCTTGGGGGGTGGGGGAGGGGCCTAGGGGCCGTAGGATTAATCAGTCGCCAACGGCCACTACGTAATGGAGCGTCCATAAAAACCCGGGCAGAGCTCAGAGATTCTGGTTGACGAACACGTGGAGGTGCTGCTGGGACAGTTGGTGCTCTCGGAGAGGGCAGAGAAGCTTCGCGCCCCTTCCCACATACCTTGTGCTAGGCGTCTCTTCCATCTGGCTGTTCCTGACTTATATCCTTTTGTAATAAACAGTAACCCAGGAAGTAAAATGTTCTGAGTTCTGTGAGCTCATCTAGCAAATTAATGTTACGGAAGGAGGGAGGCCCGGGAAGCTCAGGTGTATAGCCCGTTGTCAGAACCTGGACTTGCGGTTGGCATCCTCAGTCGGAGGGGGTCGCACTGGAAGCTGCAGTGTGTCGCCGGCTGCTGTCAGAAGCCCGAGGCTTGTGACTGGTGTCTGATGGGGGGGCGGGGGGCGGTGTCCGGTAGGACTGACCCTCAGCCTGTGGCATCGGATGCGATCTGTGAATTCGCACACACCCTGCTCGTGTCTGAGAATGGCTTCTGGTGTGGGCACGCCCCCCTCCCCCACCGCACACACTGAAATTGGGTCGGGGAACAGTTCAGATGTTAATCCACCTGCATTGTCGCCTTTCTGTGACAGAGTGGAAGGTCAGAGGTACTTCTTAATGACAGGACACATTCCGTGGGTCCTGGACTGTGAAAATACGTGTGGGCCTTGGTAACAAGCAAGAGGTTGCAGAAGCTTGGCCGGTTCTCTGCCTCACTTTCTCTGTTGTGCTTATATTATATGCCAGCACTGCTCTTCTTTCCTTCTTAGTGGAAGAGAAAGCCAGCACCCACCTCCTCCTTGGCATGTGCTTAGACACCTATGCTCGCTACCTTCTGTTCTCCAAGCAGCCGTCACAGGCACAGAGGATGTACGAAAAAGCTTTGCAGATTTCTGAAGAAATGCTAGGAGAAAGACACCCACAGGTAAGGGAGGAGAGCAGAGAGAGGAGCTGTAAGACGAAGCTTTCAGAATTTCCGGGTGTGAGATGCCACACTCCCTGGGGACAGATGCTCAGCGGATGGTCCTAGCTGTTTCCCGTCCGCACGCCCCGGCCCCTTCCTCTTCCCCCCGCCGCTCTCCCACCCCCAGCTACGTGCTTCAGAAAGACTCTGAGGGCCGCCTGCGGGCTCAGTACAGTGTGCGGCTCTTGATCTTGAGATCGAGAGTTTGAGTCCCACATTGGGCATAGGTAGAGATGACTTTCAAAACAAACAAACAAAAATTAAAAAAAGAAAGGGTTTGAGACCTCGCGTCAGTTACTGGGTCTGTCCAGAGCATTCTGCGTGCATACTGGTTTACACTGCAGAGCAGCCTTTCTGAACAGGAGGTCTCACCAGGCACCGGGTGCTTCTCGGCCCTCCGGGTACACGGCCACAGCGTTTTGGAATCCTGAATCTCAGTAAGAATCTTAGGAGGAACAGGTTAATACGTGAAGGTTCTTGCCTCCCTCGCCCCACAGGTAAAGTGCCAGGGGAAGTGGGGAGGGGAGGGGGAGAGGGACTGCACTGAAAAGTCAAAACCACTGACAAGAGAATTTAACCACACTGTGCAGAACTCTCTGTTAGAACAGAAAACGCGTTGAACTGAAATCTTTGTGTTTCTCCTCTATCACATTAAATTTTTAGGGGTGGGAACTGGATTGCTTCTCTCTGAGATGCTTGGTACCCCCAGCGTAGGACACAGAAATTTTAACCAGACTGAACATGTCCCAAGGCTGGGGTCGAAGGGCGGGGCAAGGTACTGGGCTATGAATTATCCTCAGGAAAGGGATTTAGTCACTGAGGAGTAAGAAGACAAATCTGGAATTCACATCACAAGAGCTAGAACTGAGGCTTGAAGCTGTGACTTCAGGGGATGAGGTGGGTCTGCCGTTCTTAGTGTCAAAATTTTAAAATGCTGATTTAAGAGTTTTAAGATTCCAAACCCTTAAAGGGAATCTCCCTAAAACCAATAATCTACATATTTCTTCTCGATGAGTCTTAGAGTTACCCATAGGAATGACATCCTAAGAAGGCGCTGGAGGCTGGCTTCTCAGGATTGCTGAACCTTAAATGGGATCGTTACAGCTGCTTCTTGCTGTTTTGTGTGCGTGTGCTTCTAATTTGGTCATTCGATTAATAGGTGATACTCATCCTGTTCCCAAGTTTCTAGATTTGTATCGTTTTCCCGAGTTGAACGGATGCTGTGTGCTGTACGGTGTGAATGATCAACGTCCGGGGCTTGTTCAAGGCTGATGCCCTTCACCTGTGGAATGCTAGGAACCATGAGATCTCAACAGCGATTTAGTCACCAAACTCCAGATTGTTCAGTCGGTATAGCTGTTGTGTTTGTTTTTTTAAACTGGCCCTGGTTTCTCTTGCGTACAGACCATTGTGCTGATGAGTGACCTGGCGACCACCCTGGACGCGCAGGGCCGCTTCGACGAGGCCTGCGTTTACGTGCAGAGGGCGTCCGACCTGGCCCGGCAGATCGAGCACCCCGAGCTGCACATGCTGCTCAGTAACCTCGCCGCCATCCTGATGCACCGAGGTAGGGCGCCCCGGAAGCCGGACTGCCCCGGCTTGAGGGAAGGGGGTCCCTGCAGGTAGGGATCTGTGAGAAGGTTTTAGGGAGGGCAAGGGGCAGGCAGGAAGCTCCGGAACGAAGCGGCTGGCTGAAGGTCCCTAGCAAGGACGTGTGTTTGGATGAAGCATCACTGTGTTCGGTGGCCAGGACTTGCCTGGCGAGCCCAGGCTGAGGGAGGCGGGCCCGGCGTCCGGAGGGCTGGCTGGCGGGACGTGGGGGAGGGGGGGGGGGGGCCCCCCCCCCCCCCCCCCCCCCCCCCCGTGGCTCTGGGAGCACACAGCGGGTTAGCTGCGTGCGGGCACGAGTGCTCACCCTGTGGAGTCTGGCAGAATCACTTGGAAAACCTGCATTTCTCTTTATTCTCCCTTCTCTCCGGGTTATTTTAGAGCGATATGCACAAGCAAAAGAGATCTACCAGGAAGCGCTGAAGCAAGCAGAGCTGAAAAGAGATGAGGTTTCTATACAGCACATCAGGGAAGAGTTGGCCGAGCTGTCAAGAAAAAGTAGACCTTTAACTTAATTTGATGAAGCGCTAAATCCTTTTTTGTTGTAGGGCATTTTCAGCAACAGCGATTTAGTCCGGTCTCAGTGACGCCCAAATCAATGGCTTAGATCCTTTCTCCTTGATATTCAAGTTTTGTCAACGTAGCTATGGTGAAGGACAAGTTGTATACACTGCCACTTTGTGTTTTTAAAGGAAAAACAGCTTTCACCCCTGGCCGATTTTGATTCTTAAGGACAGATGTCAAGTGATGCTTTCAGTCGTAACCTACTGGTGAGATGCCGTCCGTGCTGGTCTCGGTGGAACTGTGGATGGAGATGGGCCAGGTTTCCCTTGGGTGGGTGTGTGGTGAGTCAGCCAGGCATCTCTAGCCTAAGATTTTGATCCATTGATTCGCTACCCTCTTTTTCATTTTATCGCTATCTGGCAGATCAGAGCTACATGTCTCATGGCAAAGGGGGGATTATGGTGAGTTATTTTTCTTCTCTCTTTCATGAAGCCCAGTGTGGGATGTAATGCGTAGTGGAGCAAAAGTATTGTCTTGGTTTGCACCAGCGTCCAGCATGAAGTTTTAAAGTAGGAATTAGGCCCTTGAAAATATACCCATTTAATTATAAGTAAAAGTGAACTGTATGTTTTTATATCTGGTTACATACGACTATGAAAAAGGGGAAAAAGGAATGATACGAACTCTTGTCAATGCTGTTGGAGCACTCCACTTCCTTTGCAGCCTCGGTCCCTGACCAGAGTCATCTGCACCTGCCCAGGCTGCACCCCCAAACCTTCGGTCTCAGGGTAGGGCCTTACCAGTACAATATGTGAAGTCTCCCCAGTGATTCTGACATGTACTTGCTGGTACAGTAGAAGGATCACTTATCTGGATCCTAGTCCTGGCTTTTTGTGTTTGGGTCTCAGTATCCTCATCTGTAAGGTAGGGGACCGATGAGATTCTCTTTTAGCTGTAGGAGAACGTATTTGGTCAGATGACCTTAAATGACTAGACTACTGTGTTGAAAGAGCCTTATCACACTGCCTCAGAGCTAGGCAGAAGGATGCTTTTACCTCCGAAGTCTTGCAAAGAGCCATTTGCCTGGGGGAAAGGCAATTTTTGTAGGTGCCATGAAGGAACACTACTGTTGGTAAGCCTTTGGGGGTGGGGGTGTGAGTGGGAATGATAAACAGATATTTTTGTTTCCTGTGTACATACTGGAAGAATCCTTTCATAATAAACTAGAGACTCTACAACAACACTGTATGTATTCCGTAATCTTTGAATTTCTCACAAGAAATAACTTCTAGAGTCAAGAAGAAAACAAAATACTAGAAACCTTGAGGTCCAAATCCTCGGGGATTAGACTAAAACTAGAATTTTATATTTTGCAGATGTAAATTTCTTCCTGCTCTCTAAGCTCATCTCTTACCACCCAGCTAGCTCCTTCATTCAGGTCTAATGAGAAATAGAATATAAATCAGATTTTCAGTGCAACCCAGTCTTAATTTATTGGTTGGTCGATTTCTGAAAAATTATTGTCAGCTACTCACCGTCTGCACTGAGAATGTTTTTACCTTTTCACAATTGCAGGGGTTACTGAAAGTTAGGTTTGTCACTCCAGGTTTTATTTAAGAATTTTTGATCCTCCACAATGATTTCAGCTCATGGTCCCATCCCGGTGCTGGAAAAACTGTAGGTGTTCTCAGAAAGACTGTCTCTTCATGTGGATATTTCGAAGAAAGTTCATTTGCACAGTTGTAAAAACAAGGTAGCAAAGCAGGAGGACCAACCCCTTGGCCTGACTGGTATGAATTCAAAAGTGAGTTGTTAGAAATAGCGTAGTTTGTCTGAACTATGTCACCAGAGTTTTCAGGGCATAAATATCTTAAAAATGGAACCAGCATACCAAAATTAAAGCATTAGGAAACTTCCAATCATGAACATGCACTGGAAACCTGGCTGTCAGAATACTGCTTCGCACAGCATCGGGAAGACCTTCATCTAGTTGTGGGGTGCTAAACACTCATGCATAAGGAGGCAGCTTTGGAACACTGAAATCTCAGCCCGCAGAGCATCATGCCTGGGTTTACAGCCGCCAGCCGCCAGCCGCCAGTCCTCGGTCCCTCTCGGTGCCGTTCCGGTCCTGCCTCGGTGGACGGCCACCCTCCCAGACGGTTTGCTCCGTAGGTAAGCCACGTGTGAGTTCTGTCCTTTCCATGTTCTGCACTAAGAAATGGTCCTGCGTTAGCTCTTGTCCACGCCGTGGCAGGCGGAGTGGTAACGCACATGCACTGTGAGGAGCTGGGCGTGAGGGGTCCTCAAGTGGAACTGCGAAAGTAAAAAGTTAGGCTCTCAGCCGACATGTTCGCAAAAACCATTCTGATTTGGACCTTCAGGGTCCTAGAAAAATAGCATTATCATCATCTCGTTTGGGTCTGTTGACACTAAGTTATTAACGATATCTAAGATAGTAACTGTTACGTAGAACATTTACTGTGTACGTATAATAGAGCAGTACCAACTTTCCAAGTAGAAGGAATCGGATCACTCACCCTGCTCTACAGTTTATCATGAGGACCTGAAGTGTCCGGGAGTGGAATAGCAACAGGAGTGAAGGCTTGAACTTCAGACACACGTGGACTCGTGGCCTTTGTAGCTTACTGAACTGTGTGGGCAGGGTCCTGAGCCAGTGCCCTCATTACCAAAACAGGGATCAGACCCCCAGGGCGAAGGGCCACGTGAGGGCCTCAGGCACGCCCGTGAACCGCGCATTACAAAGGAGGCGCTCAGTCAGTGGTTATTGGATACCTGCTTTCTCTAGAGGCTTGAGGACTTTTGTTAAAAAGTTTAGATCTACTTAGTCCATAAAGTGCTAAGTTGTATCAACGGGAGAGCGCTCCGTCTCTCCCCTTTCTCATCTTCAGTGGCATCCTTCCGAAACGGTCCCTACCCTCCTGCTACAGAAGGATGCTTCAATGCTATGCTTAAGTTGTATGGGAGGAAAATCTCACAATTCAACAAGCAGTTATGCAGGATGAAACGGACCCTCCAGTACCATAATTAGTTTAAAATTCACTCTTAAAGTATTTGCTCCTTGAGATTCAGTGAAGTGAAAAGAGTCAGCAATAAACTCTCGCCCACAAGGAATCAAATGGAGCCCTGGCACGTGGCAGACGGGCAGGAACCAAACTGCACGTTCGCCGTGAGGCCTCGGGATACAGAACACAGCGAACCGAGCAGACGAACATTCTACACAGATTGTTACCTTCTAACTCAGCCAATACCGAGCCACCTAAAGACAAGATACTAGTTTTTCCTTTGAAACCTGAGACATCAAGAGCCTTAAATCACACATGATTTATGTGGCTATGGACAGGGTAGTCAAATTTATTTCAAAACAAAAGCTCTGTTGGGCTGCATCAGATGCAGAAGGAAAAGAATACTTAGGGGCGTGGCTAAGTCACCAGTGTGCATAACAGTGAGGGATGCCTCAAATAAGCCTTTTTTTTTTTTTCAACTTTAAAACCTGAACTATAACATACCCATGCAGTAATATTTTTTCAGTGCTACTAATTGAAAAAAATTAAAGCCTGCACTGGAAATTTACAGTATGGCAGAATTTAGTTTCTCTTACCTTTGACCCTAATAACGTAATGTACAGATTTTATGCTAGGGTCTGTGTTAAAAATCTAAACATTTCCACAAGATTTGAAACATCACCGGAAATCTGAATTTAGAAGAAACAAAACTGGATAAAAGTACAATGCCCGTGACAGCCAACATTATGTAACTGGGCTGTATGAGGTCGTTTAGAAGGCAAGGGTTAAAAAGATAGGTGCGGAGTTTGTTTTCTTAAAATTACCCCCAAAGTTGATGCGCTGATTTGAACATAAGTACACCAGATACTACAGCAAGGGGAAACACTGCAAAAAAGGTCATCTATTTACAGAAGAGTTGATTTAAAGACATTATGGTTTTCTTTACAAACAGATGTAAGAACAGGAATTGTCCACTTTTTAAAAACTCTACATTTCAACCCTCCACTATTAGACTGCACCAACTGCCTGGAGCAAACGCAGCCCCCCACCCTTCCCCCCATTCGACTCTCCAAATAAATTTCCATCATTTCATCATTTCTTCATCACCCGTGGTCCAGGCTCTCAAAGTCTCTGGGCACAAGTCAGAGGAGGACAGGTTTTTGACCCGCCGTTAAAAAGAAAACCACCCGCAACGAGAGCTGCCCGCCCATGCCCCGGCCCCACCGAGAGCCCCTCTCTGGGCGGTTCAGTCGTCACTATCGGACAGCGTCTCGTACTGTGCGGAGAGCAGCGGCGCTGGCTCCCGCTCCCAGATCCTGTTCTGTTGGTGCGGGGCCGCTTGGTTCACGGAAGAGGGGGCGCATGCGATCGGCGTTGGTGGCGTACTGCTGAGCATCCGCATAGTCAGAGGGTTATATGGAAACTGAGTTGAGCCTGACGAAAGAAAAAGTGTTTTCACTGTCATGAGCACAGCTACGGTCCCACACAACTTCACAGGACGGAGGAAGACGCGATTCTACCGAATGGTCTTGTGACACCAAGAGCGGAATGAAACCATGTGCAAGGGCCGAGGTTTCACGACACAGAGTGTAGCCTATGACAAGGCCCCCAGCGGTGAGAATCTAGAAAGGATGCGTGACCCGAGTACAAGCACAAGCTTAGTGTTGCTGAGCCCAGACATGAAAGAAAGCTCAAGGCTGAGTTTTGTGTGAAGTCTAGAACGGGTGTCTCTGTGGAGAATCCCCAGTAGAACTACTGCATTTTAAGCCCTAAGAGTCTGCCCCGAGAACTTCTGGACTCTTAGAGCTAAAGGCAGGAGAACAGTGCTCCGAGGACGAGGGTCCGGGGGCGGCGGGACGCGGGCCATCTGCTGGAGCTCACCAGGTACAAGATCTGGAAGAGGGGAATGTGATCCTAACAAGAGCACTGCTACCTTCGGCCACTACCTCGACTGTTCCATTGTCCCCGGAAAGCCTTTTACAGCTTAAGAAACTCTAAAAATGTAAAACGAACCATTTTATCAAGTCATTAGTTTCACGAATTAACTGCTCCCCTGAGTGATGGGAGAACAATCATTGGTGTAGGTGAGAAGTTCTCAAACTAGTACACACTTTGCATGTGAGGTGAGAATTTCGTCAAGCAAAGGCCTTCAGTTATGCTGATATAATATCCACGTGAAATTTATATACTCCTAAATTAAGGGGGAGAGCACATTTCAGATTTTTTCCACTGACGTGTATTTAACTTCTAAAAAAAGATGGCTTGTAATTCTGTGAAACCCTTAAATCTACACCATATACCCCAGTTTTATTTTTTAAACAACAAAAAAAAGTAAAGTTTGTTCCCTTTCAGGACTATCATTATTGTGGTTATTAGGTTTGAAAAAAAAAAGCTTACAAGCAAGCACAAAATGGGAAACATTAATAAATATCCTAGAATACTGTTTTTCATCAGTCTGTATAAACATAGCCTATGAGAGAGAGAGGATGGCTTTTTACACTATTCCCCTTTCTTACTTTGATTTCTCAGTATTTCCCTAAGAACCTTCTCTAAGAATGTCTATATGAGAGGCTCCAGGCGGCGCGTGGCAGTGGCCCCCTGCACCCAGGTGCGGTTCAGGGAGGAACTGAAAGGCTGGACTCCCTCGCCCTGCGCTCTTCCTCTGTTCCTGGTAATCACACATTGCATTCTTTAAATTTTTAAGATTCTATGCATTCAGTTTCTGTTCTGGAAAGTGGAGCCTACTGACAGAGTGGTGAGGTTACCAAAGTTTCCGATTTTACAAGAAGTACCGACCAAGGCTCAGATAAGAATCACCTGAAGACTCCTTTTCTAGCAGTAAGTTCCTCACCTGTTGAAGAGGGCCTGTCTTCCCAGGCCCACCCTGGCGTCTGCCTGTGGTAATCCCCTTCTGAATGTACAGAGGAGACGGAAGAGGGCCTCTCAGTTCCTAAGTAGCCTTGCCCAGGGATAGGAGATTTAGATTTCCTGCTGTTTGACTTGCTGATCAGCTTTGGTTTGCAAACTCCTCCTAAAAGTGAAATAAATTAACTATTGACACAGAGTAATTATGTTCTCAACTTAAAAACCTACCAAAATGCTGATGATTATATAATGCTAAGAGAAAGAAGCAGAATGGTAGGTAGCATGAAGAATCCAGATCCTAGTACCCCATGAAGTTAAAAAATTAATATTTAAAAGCCAGAATTTTCTTGTAGCAACTAAAGCAAAAAGGGTATGTCCTCGTGCCATAAACTTAAAAACATGTAACCAAGGAAACAAAATTTCTGGGATGTCATTTCTTTCCTGGCCTCAGAGCACAGAAACGGCTAAGGAAATTAAGGCAAGCTGACAAAAATCTTAAATCCTCACTACCTCCTCGCCCACCAATTTAGAGAGAAGCCAGGAGTTCATACAACCCCAAGGAAATCTTATGTCGAAAGAAAAAAAAAAATGTAGAACAGAAGCCCCTTCATGGCACTGCTGTGCCCCAGCAGAAGCTTGGCAAGCGTTGGTGGCCCTTTCTGTTTCAGGCTCTGTTTCTAGAAGTTCACAGGAGTGGGATGCCCCCCTCTAGAACAAAACATTAAAAAGATCTCCGAAGAGATCAGAGCCCAGGTGAGCAGCAGTTTCCTCAGCCCCAGCAGAACAGCTTCACCCCAAGAAAAAGGTAGGTAGAAAGCCTTCTACAGAACCCTTGAACTATCTGCAAAGAGAAGTGCAAGTCCTTGATGGTAAGGAAGAGAATATCCTAGGATGAAGGGGAAAGGAGCTCAAAGTACAGATAGTAACCAAAAGGGACGAGGTGGAAAGCTTAGGAAACAAAATACAGCAAGGATCAGAACACACACAATGAAAAGGGTCATAGTACAAAGGGAAAATGAGATAACGGTAAAAGCAATAGGAAGAGATCAAGATGACTAAAAATCCTTAGACAGTACCAGCTATAGAGGACGAAGACTAGCCAGCAAAAATGTAATTGTGTCTTTGAAATGGAAAGCCCAACGAAAGAAAGTAGAACATTTCCATGAGCGCAGAAATCAACCCGCAGATGCAAATAGCCTCGCTATGATCAGGAAAATCTGACACAGAATGAACACTAACGTATTAGTTAACATCGAAATTGAGGAAAAGAGGATTCTTCAGGCAGATAAATTGTCACCTGCTAAACAGGAGGGCATCTGACCTGATTTCTACACAACTGATGCCCAGAAAGAAATGCAATCGTGCCTATGGGATGTGCTGAGAAAAGTGCCATGCTGTCATTTCAAATATAAAAGCAGCAAGAAGACATTTTTGAGTGTGAACAGCCTGCGAGTACAGCACCCTCTGCGAGGAAAAGGGGTGTGAGAACCAGACCAAATGCCACAACGGGAGGATTATACAACCACAATCACAATGTTAAAACCTTCAAGTACACGCACACTTGAATCAGTACAAATCAGGAGCTAAGAGCAGGAGGGGGGGAAGACCACGCTCCTCTTTCAGAGCAGGACGTGAATCCATACTGTCCTAAAATTAATATACGTAGGTAAAAAAAAAAAAAACCCAACACCTCTGATCTCTTTGATCTTAACCTTAGTGAGATATTTTGCTTAATGATAACAGGGAAAAAAAACCCTCAACTGGAAATACTTCGGACCTGCAGGGAAATTTTTAAGCACAAGAGATATTAGTTCTTAGAAGATTAAGAAAAAAGTGTTTAAAGGAAGCTTACAGTCACTGTTTTCTGTGTGCTTGCTTCTACCAGGATGTGTGAATGATCTCATTCTAATGTCTATCTGTCCTTTTATGTGTCTGTACAGAGACACTTCCACAATGATGCTTCTCAGAAAAGAACACTAGCTTTTTCTGGATGGTGTGATCTGAAGGTTTTTTTTTTCTTTTTCCTTACTCTTTATTCTATGGCTTAAAATTCTTTAATGCTGAGCCTATCACTATTTTTTTTTTTAATTCAAAAGCAGAATATGAAACTGCATTTGTATTACAATTAAAATGTGTCCGATCCAGATAAGGATTAGATACAAACAAAAATAATACCCAACACTGAATAGTGAACATGTTCTGTGTAAAAATTTCCATCCTTTGAAAGTTTCATGTAAGTTCATGTTACTAAAAGGTCTGAGCAGGATTTAAAAAAAAAACCTTTCTGTAAGTAACTAAGACCCTGAGAGGTGACATCTTTTGGTGGAGCATTACAGCTTGGCTTTTTCTTGGGAAAGGCAGCAGAAGAGCACAAAAGTGAAAACTTTACCTGAATGAGGTGACGGGTCCCCTTCCTCTCTCCGTGTCTCACCACCGGTCACAACGGAGGTGTTGGCGCCGCCAGGCACCACACCCACAGGCTGGGACATGACAACTCCGTGCTCCTCCACTTTGTCATCAAAGCTTCCCATGAGAGCCTTCCTGATAATGTCTTCCAGACCAAGATTACTGGCAGGATCAGCGAAAGAATGACCTCTAGAGCTGACTGAGCCTGAAAGAGACAAGCACCACATTTTCTGCTTATTTCTGAAAGGCAGACCAAGAAACAGAACCCCGCAGAGGCTGTTGGCCCACGGAACACACAGCACGTGGCCTAAAGCACCACTGAGGTCCCACACACAGGCCACCTCCGTCCACCGATAAGGACTCGAGGGTATTTTTTTTCTCTGTCCTGAAGGAATCAGTCACTCACTTTTATTAAAGTTACTATTCAACAGTTTTCTTCTCTTTCCAGCTCCCTAGTTTCTACACTGTCCTTTAATGGTTTTGAGTCTCTCTGTTCATTTCTCTTCCCAGCAAGTACTTACTGAATCTCAGCTCCCTCTTTATTGCTGCTGACTATGTCCTCCCTGACTGACTGACATGATTTTCTCCCCTTTCGCATCCGGGAGCAGCGGCCTGGTGTGCCGCCGGGACCCAGTCCGAATTTGCTGGCAGCGCGCACACACTGTGCTGGGACGCTTACCTGAGGCCGTCACCGCTGGCAGATTAAAGATCTCCGTTCCCGGCTGAGCGGCTGCTGTATTTAAACAAACGTTCAAGTTAGTGGAGGCAGGATAACCATGCACACTGAAAGAGAGACAGTCTCAAAACCCTCCAATGAAATCCATCTTTTTATTTTCCATGATCTCAACCTGGTTTTTCACCAGTTAAGTGAAAATAAAGTGAAAGAAATAATTATTTTTTAAAAAAAGAAACTCTGGCAGTAAAAATCTGGATGAAGTAGGAAGATGAGAACAGGAGTGATCTCCCCAGGGGCGGGAAAGAGACGCTGCGCTGCTAGAGAAACAAGAGGCAGCGGCCAGTTTGCTGGGGAACAGACCTGGGCCCACGCTGACCCCGGCCACAGCAGCTGGCCTCAGACCCCGGAGGGAAGAGCACGGCAATGACCGTGAGTTTCCCGACTGTGGGTCACTGCGGACTACTCTCACGCTCCCGGGATGACGCAGAGACTCCCGCTAAGCCTGCCATCTGTCTGTCATTGGCAAATTGTGACGCCAGGCGGACAGCCTGGGAACTACATATAAAGCACAGAAATGGGAGGAATCTCGGAACACAAACGGTGTTTTCATCCCAACCTCCGACTTGATGCCGAGAAGCTGAAAGAGAGAAGAGTGTGGGGAGCAGGTGGGCAGCTAAACAAGAGGTCCCAGGGAAGGATGTGGCATTGGGGACGCATCTGCAGCGGGAAGGACCCTTCCCTGGAGAGGAGACCAGGCTCTGGAGAAGGGCTTGGTACATGCGCCTTGTAACTAATTTTCTTGATCAGGGAAGCTTTACACTGGCAACAGGAGGAGGAGAGAAATCTCCAGGAAGAACTTACAAAATAAGGACCATCTCCCTACTTATGGGTCAGCTGACACTTAAACCGAACCTGAAAAAATACAAAGTGACAGATACAGTCTCGCTGTCCTCAGAGTGTGGAATAGGGCTCATTCATTCATTCGACAAATATTTATTGAACAGTTATGTAGTTGAATCCTAATAAAAATCACCTTCTTACTGATCAGAATGGTCAGATAAAGACAATTTCACTTTTTTCAGCCAACGAGAATACAAAGATCCTGCGCTTAAAGTGCACTCCTTCCTTGACCTCTGGAGCTCACAGTTCAGTGTGGTTCTTCCTGACGCCATCAGAAGAGAATCCCCTGGGGAGCCTCAGTAACAGCGCTAGAGTCCTGGGGCCTGCATTCCAGGGACTGTGACAGATACCAAAGTGTGAGGACCCCTGGTTTACAGAGATGGGCAAACTTGTGAGAGAACATGGTAACTGTTAAGAAATGAGCAAGGAAGAGTGGCATGTGCGAGCTATTTGGGGGGCAGACTCGACAGGAAGAGGTACAGGGGGACGAGGCCCAGAGAGTGACGGCGGAGCCACGGTGGAGGTGAGCGGGCAGGGGAGGAGGGCAACAGGCTTCTCTGTGTGGAGAGGAAGAATGTTCACTGTCACACATTTCAGAAGCCAGATATTCGAGAAGACATGAAGTCTGTAAAGGTACATAAGTAAAACTTAGTAGAAAAAGTTGAAGTCCAGCTAGGAGTTTGGGAGCGCTCAGCACAGTTTAAACTCCCAGAGTGGATGACATGATTCAGGGATTTTATCGCATGAGCACAACCCTGGGCAAACCAGCACCCAAGGGCCAGGCAAAGCAAGACTGAGCTGCTGAAGAAACAGAACACATGGCCAGAGAAGTAGAGGAAAAACACAGGAGAAGAGCAAGAGAAGAGAGTATTTCTGAAAGAGGAAAATGGCTCATGGGAGGTCAACTAAAGTAAGTTTTAAAGCATTAATGGTTTTTGAAGAATAAAGTCACTGATGTCCTCAGCGGGCACGCTGAATTGAGAGACAGACTTGAAACAAAGTGGTCTTGGTTGCTAATGGCTTGGATTTCTCAGTCCTATTTCCCAAGGACGACTGAGTGTGCCCTGGGGCCTTAACTGTCCCTTTCCACAATGGAAAACAGTTCTGGCAATCAGAACAATCCTCCAGCAGTTTTGTTAGTACTTGCCTTAAGACGTTCATCAATTTTATCTTGTGTTAAAGTGAGGTACTTGTTTCATTACACATTTTCAGAGTAGAGACCATCTGTCATTCTACAAGTACCCAGCACAGGACCCGGCTCAATAAATAACCGCCGAATGAATGAATGAATGAACGAGAGAGCTACTGCCTGAGGACAATGGAAAACAGAAGACAAAACTAGAAAGTAGGCTGCTTCAAGTCACGGGGCATTTTCCTGTCAATTTCTTCCCCACTAAAATGGCAAGACCAAGGCTAGAGAGGATGAGGGCAAACGACATGAAGGTGGCACGATTCTAAACTCTGTACGTCTCCGTGCTCAGGCAGACTCCTCTCCGGGTTCGGAGAGAACCTAAGGGTGAGCGTGCCAGATTTTTGTTGGTGACATTTGAGGCGCTGTAAATAACAGATGAAACCAGTGATGAGACGGAAAAATGTCCTAATTTTTTTAAAAAGGATCATCTGCAAGAGCAATGCCGGCCAGTATTCGAAAATGTTTCTCTTTTACATGATTTGTTGCCCCTTCGAAAGAGAAAGTTTACAAACAATAACTGACACTGGGCTCATCCCTTTTTCTCTCTGATGTTCAACCTTTATTGATCACAAAGGGTCAGATCCAGACACACATCCACCTGGCCGTTTGTGGTTCACAGCCCGCAGCTGCTTGTGACAGGGTCAGGAGACGAGCAGTCGCAGATGACAGAAACAAAGCAGACTGTGGACTACCCAGATCCACCAGCTCTCGCTGCATCGCGGGATATACTTGACGAAAAAATGGAGAAGTGGGACCGAGCAAGTGAGTGCCGAGGAAGAGAGCACGAGGAAGCTTCCAGTGAGTGCGTGCGTATCGCCCAGAGGGAAGGTCTGCATGGCACAGAGCTCGATCCTCCCGAGGCTCTACCAGCGATGCGGGCGGCGAGGCTGTGGGCACAGAACCGCCAGGAGCCGGCGAGCACACTGGAAGCGCGGAGCCGGCATGCGCGGTAGCGCGCAGGGCTGTTGTGACGATGGAATGAATTTATACGTGCTTACAAGTGCCGAGAGTTGTCTCTCTCTCTCTGAATCTACAGCTGTTTGCTACCATTATGATTCCTGGCGGATTGATCACGTTTGCAGATGAATGCTGAATGACTGAACTGAGATCCAGAAAGACCGTGCTAGAGTAGAAAAAGTAACCAAACAGCACAAGCACAGACTGCCTTGGCCTGTACTTGGAGCTAGTAACCACAGAGGTACAGCAAGGGAAAGGTCTGGGTCAAGAGCAACACACTGAAAGAGACCTTGTATTTACACTGGTATTAAGTGCACAGTAACCTCACTATGTACTGGTTGCCAAAAACCCTAATACAGTCTTAGACTCCCTTAATATTAAGTGATGCATTGTGGGGAGATCATACCACACTACTCACAACCTACTGAAAGAGCTAAATAAAGTGGTTTTTTGTGGAGAGCACTTGAGATGGGAACCAGCATGGGATGAACAGCGGATGAAAGGGGATGTTTCCAGAGATAAGACTTGAAGGACATGACTTGTCTTCAAATGGTGGAGGACAGGTCATGTAGAGAAGGCCCAAATGGATAAAACTAAGACCAGTGGGTAAAAAAACTGCGAAGAGCTGATCCAGCCCCACAGAAGAAAAGTTTCCCAGGCCCCACACTTGTTCAGAGAGAAAGTGGGCAGCTTCAGAAAGCAGCAAGTTCTTGCTCTCTAGCAGGCAATCTTCATGCACGGGCAGACATCTGAGAAGAAACTTTAAGCTCAAATGTGGTTGGACAGACGCCTATAAGAGCCTGCAAACTCAAGGATTGCATGAGAGGCAACACCAGAGAGATCATTATTAATGCAGGTTTTATTTTGGGATTCATGAAAGAAATCCCACTTACCCATATCAGAGTCACCTCCACCAGAGGAGTTCAACTTACGAAAAATCTCCTGCTTCTTTGATTTAACCATGGGTGACGTGTTTTCAAGCTTGGTGAAGAACGAAGGCAAGTAGCTTATACTCCCTGGTGAGCGGGAATCATTCCTGTGGGGACACAGTCATGTCTATTATTAGTTCTGTTTCGTCATGGGCCCCTAACCCTGGGGACTTCCATAGAGTATTTGGGAAAACTACCACTTCCCCATCTCGTGTTTGTGGTGACAACCCTATATCGTATTTCAGGACACAAGTACGTTAGCACTTGCAAAAAATCAGGACAGGAATGGAGATAATCCAGGACAGAGATTCTTAACAAAGACCGAGTAAGCAGCAAATGATGTTAACAGGAAAACTCAGAAATAGCCCACCCCGGGGCCATCTGCCTAACCACAGACACCGGTATATTTACAGCCACCACATAGGCCGAGAACTGTTCTATTAGCAGAACTACTCTGAAGTACAATAAATTAAAACTAATAGCACTACTTGCCTATAAAATAGCAAGAGCTCATACCTAAGCAATCAAACCTTGTGGACTTCAACAGAAGAGCTACAATGTAGAAATAACACTGCCTCCATCAGAATCATTTCAAGCCTCCCACCAGATGAGCTGAGCTTCATGTAAAAGATTGCACAGTCCATTCGCAGCTTCCTGTACTAACACATTTTAAACAAGCAAGTTTCCTTTAACAGCTCAAGACCACCAGTGGTCTAGCTAGAGCCAGAGATGATAGCCAAGAACGTGTGGAAGGCTGTTGATGACCTAATCTGGTCATGTGGATTCATTCAAACTTAAGAATCCCTACTATAAGTCAAGAGAGACAAATATGTGAAAGAAAAATAAGATGTGGCCCTGTCCTCAAAAACCTCACAAACTTAAGGGAAACCATGTAAACACGTAATTAAATTTAACATCATCCCCTTTCCAAAAATGGATTTTTCTTCATTTCACTGAAAGGTACCAACATCTGTCTGCCCAGCCGTGAACACGTACAATACGTAAATAAGCCCGCACACGCTGTAAGAAACGCGCGGGCTGTGCAGTGAGGCCTTGCTCTACAGCTGGACCCTCTCTGACCACGGGCAAATCCTGGGCTCACCGCGCAGAACGTCGCGGGTGCCGTACACTAAGAAAACCACACGCGCGGGGGGGACTTAAAGGCGTTCTGGGGACAGGAAGCAGCTGGTAGTGGACAAAGAGAAGAGAGGAAGGGTGGTGTGGCAGAAATGAGATGTGGCAAGAACCTGCTCATAGAGGAACTCAAATGCCAACCTAATGACTTGGAGCTTGAGTCTGAGTTTTGGACAAAGCGCTCTAGGGAAGTGGACTGGGTCGGGGCCAAATCAAAGGCAGCTAATGCAGAGAGGAATAAAAATCTAAGAATTCACAGGCGTCGGGTAAGAAACAGGTAAGAAAACATATGTGAGGCAGTTACTTCCATGTACAGTCCACAGAGTGGCTGGATCAATGGGTGACCACAAGAAAAAAAAAGGTTTTTTTAAAAAACAGATCTAGAAAGGCTTAATTTCAAGAAGAAATCATTAAAGTATCACTGTTTCATTAAAATCCACTAGCATTAGGGGCACCTGGGTGGCTCCGTTGTTAAGCATCTGCCTTCGGCTCAGGTCATGATCCCAGGGTCCTGGGATCGAGCCCCGCGTCGGGCTCCCTGCTCTGCAGGAAGCCTGCTTCTCCCTCTCCCACTCCCCCTGCTTGTTCCCTCTCTCGTTGTGTCTCTCTCTGTCAAATAAATAAAATCTTTAAAAAAATAAATAAAATCCACTAGGATTAGATCACTGGGAAAACAGAGACTACAGGATCCTTCCAGTCTCCTATGGTAACATACAAGCAGAGGAAGAAGAGGCACTGACTTAAGGAAAACCGGAAGCACATCACACACTCACGCTCACACACTCCCTCATACATACACACTTACACTCACACACATACACTCGCTCACACACTCTCTCACACTCTCTCTCTCTCGGGAGCTGCCGGCCGGGACACACAGCTGGCCGCTCACCTCTGTTCCGCGGGCTCCGCTCCTCTCTGAGACAGTAGCAGCATGCTGTCCTGTTTCTCATGCACAACTGGGACCTGGGGCGGGGAGATGGGCTCGTAGGACTCGGAAGGGACGTGACTCCTCTCCGGGGATTTTCCAGGCCTAATACTGTAACACAGAAAGCATTAGAGTGTGCTCCTAGGGCCCACCTACGAATTATCTGAAACAGAAACTGGTTCACTCATTACTTACATTCAAGAGAAGGAATAAAAGTTGCTAATTTCTATCAAAAAAAGATCGCCTCAGGTTTTCACTATATACCCAGTTACCAAAAAGTCTGTTGCCTCTGCTTTATCTGTGCACACACGCCAAGCACCCAGGACAGGCAGTGCTCCGCCAGGAGGTCAAGGCCACCGTGTGTTTCGGCACCACACCCCGCCATCCTGCCCTTGGCCGGCTACTCCAGCAAGCCCTCCAGCCTTTCACTGCTTACCAGGTCTTTCCCCATTAAGTTAAGAGAGAAAGGACTGGAGTACCAAACTGAACCCTGAGCGCTTGTCAGGGGAGTCCAGACAGGCTCAAGTTACGCCCTTGTAGGGCTGAGCGGTTCTCTGCAATTTAATGGTCTTCCTCTGGCTACCATGTTGGTAAGTACAATGTGAGAGACACATAGTGTTTAGACCAAAACAAGTTTTTGGCTTAGTGATTACACATTTAAGAGCCACCTGTGACCTGTGAGTATAATTATATATGGGTATATGCCCTGTCACCTCCTTTCCCAATCAGCCCCATCCAATTTTTACAGGTGGCCATTTTTGACCATTTTTCTTTGAGTTCTTTGGTGGTTAACTCTAAAACTCTAAAAAATCTTATACTTTTCTTGATTTATCAAACTTGAAACAGTATCTATCACCTCCCTTCAATGGAAAGACTTGACTTTTGAATAGACATTAAAAAGAGATCGTACCAATTGCCCAGACAGTGAACATTTCAAGAATATAGAAGGAAAACCCTCATTTGTATTTCCCAAGGAATGAAGGTAAATAAATTTTAGGTGTAAGTAATGAATCCCCTATCTGTGGGGGGATCTGTGGAGAATAACAGTAAAACAACATTGTTTTACTGTTGGGAAATGTACATAGAGTTTGAAATAAAAACCATACCTTCCCCTGGATTTGTCCACAAGATTTTCTGGAGAGACCCTTGACCCTGGTCTTTGATGGTGGACAGACTGAGACTGGGATTCTGGGCTATAACGATTTGATGTTTTAGTCCTCACAGGTGTGGACACCAAAGCAGATGGTGAATTTTGGAATGTAGAAGTGGGAGGCTGCTGGGGAGGCTGTGAGGAAACTTGATTTCTAGCAAAATCTTGTGTGATAATTTGCTGTGAATGAAAAAAGAAGGAGTTGGTTAAACCAGTTGAGTACTTGCCAAAAACTGTAGCATAAAAAACCTGGACATCTTTTTTGTGATTCTCTGTGAAATGTGCCTTCTGCGTTGATCAAAAGAAGAAAAATTAACGAATAACTTACACAGATGTGATCAGCAAGTGTGATCAGGCGGTGGGTCCTGGGCACCTGCCCCACGCCGTCGGCCTGTGAGGAGGCGGGCAGTTGCTGTTGTGGAGACAGTGGTTCCTGCTGGGGTCGGTAGTGATGTAATGGTCCTTCGTACTGTCTGGTGGCTTCACCTAACGGAGGACAGACGGATGTCTTACTCAGGGATGCCCCGGCCTTTCACTCATCATCAAAGACTGAACACGACTCAGAGGGGCACATGCGAGGGATGTGATACCTTTCTCTAAGCAGAATTCATTATCTTAATTTTGAAAGGAAAAACACTGGCTGGCTGACAGAAATCAGGACTAGTATAGAATGAACTGTGAAAGCGTAAGCGGGCAAACAAAATATCAACGATTTCCTGTATCATTAAATGTAAACAAAGGAGTGATCAATAAAAGCTTAAAACCAACTTTCCATCAGTGCAGCTTTAAATGTCTCTAAAGCAGACTCCTATAGAGATTACTCTAAAACAAAACCAAACCAGTTCTTTCTTAACACGGTCCAGACAGATGATCAGAAGCAAATGCCAGGTGCAGATATGAAAACAGGTCAACCTGGTGGCTAAAAAATACATACTTTCCGCTTGATTTGCCTTCACCACCTCTGGCTGATAGGCCTGCAGTTTCTCCTGGGGCGGCGCAGGTGAACTAGCAGGGCTGATCACCTCAATAGCATCGCCGGGTGCTTCATACCGATGAGAAGATACTTTAAGAAAAGTAAAGAATCTGATTTTAAAACTAATCCTGTGAGAAGTTTCAAAAGTCCAAATTCTTCAAACCTATTCACATATTTTTGTTTTTTATTCTCAGAAACGTTCGATGATAAAAACCAACCAGCTCAATGCACTGGTATCAATGGTCCGCAAGGGCTTCCTCAGGCTCCTAGTCTCTGTAGGGAACAGGGTTTTATGAAATTGTGTGGCTTCTAGGACCTTGAGGTGAGGCAGGCTAGGGAACAGATCTGCGGCGAACACCACCACCAGGAAGGACACTTCTCAGCGGAGGCTGAACAAATCAGACAGTAGATCTCCACAGTTGACCATTTCCAATGATTAAAATTCTGGGGGACAGTCGGCTCTTAGAAAAACTTTCAGGCTACACAGTTGCTTCATTATCATGATGATTTTAAAGCTACTGATGAAGTAACATTATATAATAATTTTCACAAATCACTGGATTACTGCAGACAAAAAGTATTACTCCAAATGATTTCTCAGCACTGTTACACTGTGAAAATACACAGAAATGGTAGGGAATGTCTGAAAAGAAGAAAATTCACCCCCCTGGGAAAGGATGCCCACATCAGAGAAGGCCCCTCTAAGCGGAAGTTCCCAGGAAAACTGACAGAGGGTTGATGCAATGGGGTGGGGGGGAGTGAGGGGGGTAGCCGCTGTTCACAGTCCTGCCATGTCCTCAGAGCAAGGCGACAGATACATGGAACCTCCTGCTCTGGAACCTTCTGACTTTAGAGTGCACTCTGCATCTACAGGCTGCAGAATCTGAGAAAACTGTCCGAGGCCCAAAGGGTCCATGTATGACTGGCTGGATCAACAAGTGTGATCAGTCAGTGGGTCCTGGACACAGGTATAGAAGTTCGGCATAAGCTCTATTACCAGGCTCCCACTGAGATCCTCCAGTACCCAACTGAACAGCCCTTTCTTCCTACCCCTTCACCAGGCCATGCAAGTTGCAATTAGCTGGGTTCTGGTACACTCAGGACAGAAACCTGGTAATTGGGACGGAAATGATCTTTCAGGAACTAAAGTAACTATTTCCGAAGTAATTTAGACTACTTGGTGACTTCGGTATCCACGGGAATTCATCACTGTTTATGTCCCCAGCGCCCTAAATCTGGTCACCACATCCAATATACAGTCACTGGAAAGTCTGAGGCTAAACTGTGTTCACCTTCAGGCGGGAGAGGGGCTCTGAAGGGAAAAACTGAAAACCACACTGAGTAACAATAAATAGCCTATGGACTCCATGCAAGTCATTTACCCAGTGATAAAAAAAATAACCCCACTCAGAAAAGACGACAAACCTCCTATTTTCAGACCTTCTGAAGGTCAGACTCCTAGAGCAAAGTCTGGTTTGTGATGCCAACTGAAAGGGAGTACTAGCCAGTGACTAGAGCCATGCGCCCCAGCGTCCAATAAGCCACAGGCTGGATGGGTCACCAGGTGTGCTGGTGACCTCCCTCCAGGCCTGCTCCTGCAATGACAGATCCTCCTCAGCTAGCAAGTTTCTGCATGTGTAATACCTATTTTGCAGATGTTCATACTCCCAGGTGAACAGAAGTTTTCTGTCTACACAGCAGACTACCAATCTGTCCCCTTCTTTCCAAAAAGCTCAGCCATGGGGTAGATATTTACCCAAACAGATTATAAGTAGGCACGGGGGTAAAAAGAATTACACATTGCATGCTGAAGCATAAGAACTCTCCAACTCTCCTCAATTTCATTAACAAAAACAACTGAGAGATGCCCACATATGGTTAAATTACTTCAAGGATTAGCAGATAGTTGCTTAAATACCCGATTCTTCCTTCCAGAATTCCATACAGAATTTAGGCAGTCGTTAAAAATAAATTTGAAGTAACTCTTCCAGCATTTTACTGTAGATTTGTGGACTCTTATGGATTCAACAGGGTACATGTCAAAATGACTAACCAGACCTGATCAAAATCCAGCTTGCAACGAGAGAGGGCAAACCTGTGGTCACCGGAGGGGAGCTGGGGGAAATCGGTGATGGGGATGAAGGGTACACTTATCATGACGCGCACCGAGTCATGTACAGAAGTGCTGAGTCACTATGTTACACACCTGAAGCTAATAACAACACTCTATGTTAACTATACTGGAATTAAAATAGAATTTAAAAACAGTTTAAAAAAAAATTAACGCATGAAAACAATTTCAGAAAATGAGCACAGAATAGGAGCATATGCATAAAGAAGGAATAAAAGTGACCAATACATACATGAAAAAAATTTTAAAGATCCAGCTTGCAAAAAAGGTATAATGTAAATACCAATGACCAGTAATTCAGTGGTCTTGCTTTTTAAAAATTTGTGTTAGAAAAAAGATATAAGAGACTTCGGGGTATCAACCTAAATACTGAACTTCATCCTAGAAAATGCTTCTTAAGAGGCCTTGGTAGCCTCTCTGACCTTTCAGATGCCCAAAAATGATCACGAGCTCTGCCCTGTCTACTTTCCAATTTTACCTCTAAAGGGACACAGTGTTTTCATGGAAAATACTTTGACAGGTATACTTAAGAAACTCTGAAGTTTAAATAATCATGACAAACAGCAGAAGAGACATTTTTGCACTACTAACCCACAGAACCCTTCCATTACATTTACTCTCAGATCAGGATTTTCTTTATATCATATTGTTCTGCTTTACCTAAAGAATAAAGTAATTCTTTACTCAGATATCACATTGCAAAACTCAGATTGAGATACATACAGCTACTAGAAGAGTCTGAACTTTGAGAGCCACGTTCCCTTGCATCCTTGTCCGAGGCAATTTGCCGGGTGATGATCACGTCTATGAAGTTAGCTGCAGTAATGGTAGTCTTCCCTCGGGTCCTTAGCTCTTCCTCATATCTGGATTTTGGAGGAGGCCCTTTATCTTTCCCAGCCTCAGAATAAACTACTGAAGAATGAGGCTGGGGCTTGCCACTTGGAAAGGCTGCAGAAGTGTACAGACACTGAACAGATCTCTTCTCCACCTCCAGGGGTTTCTGCTCTAGCTGCTGCTGTTCACTAACTGCTGCTGACCTGCTTCTCAAATTTTCTTCTAACCTGGAAGCTTCATGCTTACTCTCTTTGGTTTTGGAAACCTCCATCTGGGGGGCAGAGGCTGCGGCGTCCACAAGGGCAGCCAGGGCGTCCGCAGCGGTGCTGTAGCGGGAGGCCGGTAGGCCCTGGCTTATCGACGGGCCCCCAGCGGGCAGCGGCCTGCGAACGAAAGCAAATCACACACGAGTCCGTGAAGGGCGGGCTCCACCGGGGACGTGCTGGGGCGGCGGGAGGACAAGCGGCAACAACGAAGCGTACATCCCCAAACCATCGCGGTCACACGTTCGCGAGCGTGCGGTATGTGCCAGAGACCGCCACTTTCGGTCAAAATGCGCACAAGGGACTCACATGATTCGGAGCTGAGCACTTGGATCCAAAGGTGTGATTACACTGGTTCCGTTGGTTCCTTGGAACACGCTGGGTCTCTGCTGCAACATGGTCTCCTGGGCTCTTACTGAAGGGGACGGGGAGCGGACGTATCCATGACTGCCCGGTCGGCCCGGCTGTTCGGAGCCTGCGAAGGCCAAAAAAAAAAAACCCAAAAAACCAAAAAAGAAGAAGAAAAGACAAGCCATAAGGAAGAAGCTAGAGACAGCGACATTCAGGGCCTGTTCATTTCCTAATATTCCTAAACAGAAAAAAGGTAAGAAACCGGATACCCTGCTTTTTGGCCTTTCTAGAAGTATGTTCTCTAAGAGCTTCTCAATAAAGATGTAATAAAACCATATCGGTAACTCACAACAAAAACGTCAACTATCATTTACTGTCACTTCCATTTATGTGACAAGTTTCTACCTTGATTCGGAGAGAAACAAAAGTAACGCCAACAATCACATAGGGTTGACCCTTTAACAACAGGGGTTTGAAGAGCACGGCTCCACCTACACGTGGATTTTCGGTGTGAAAACTACACCACACTGCAGTAGATGTATTTTCCTTACGATTTTCTCATTTTTTCTCTAGCTTACTTTACTGTAAGAATACAGTATGGGATACACAGAACATACAAAATATGTGTCAGTTAGCTGTTTCTGTTACCGGTAAGGCTTCCGGTCAATAGGAAGTTGTCAGCAGCTAAGTTCTGGGGAGTCAAAGTTATGGCTGGATTTTCTAGTGCGCGGGCGGGGGGGGGGGTGAGCGCCCCTAACCCCTGAGTTGTGCAAGGGTCAGCTGCCCTCACACAAATCAGATAAGTTCATCTCTCAGATTTTTCCTCAGACGCTGGCGTGCTGATCATTTCCAGAATCCCATTCGGTGCAGCCGTCTAAGTACCATGATGGACACCGCACGCCGCCGCCAGCCCAGGTCTGAGCAGCTTCGTCCGGCCGCGGCTCTCCCTGCTCCACTCCACCTCTGCCCTGCCCAGCAAAGGGCTCCTCTCAGCGAGCTCTCTTTGGACACGTCACTCACGCTGCCCTCCCCCAAGACTCAGCGCCACGAACAGCTTCCCAACAGCTGAGACGGTCTTGTTTACTGACCTCAGCTCTCCCGTGACAAAGCCACTGCTTGGACTTGGTCAGCACTACTCACTGGGAAGATCTCAAACTCCCTCTCTAATCCCTCTCTTCTCTGCCTCCTCTGTCCTTTGTCCTCAGAAGAGCTGGCCGCTTTCGCATACGCCCCTACTCCCACAGCACGGACCACCTAGCGCAAGCTTCTCAGCCATCTTCCCCCTTCCCACCTCACAACAGCTGATAGAAGCGTTTCTAGACTCCTAGAAGAGGCACTGCTATTTAAGTTTTTGTATCCCCACAAAGACTATCCCTGTTTACACTGCCGCTGACCATGTGTGAGAGTCCCATGTTTCTTTGGACACAGCAACACAGAATATTTATCAGCTTTTTAAATGTCTGATGGAGGAAAATGGTATTATATCATCTTGAATTTGCATGTTATTCATTAATGTGATCATGAGCATTTTTAAAATACAGTTCCTACCCTAAGGATATAATGTATGGTGATTAACATAACATCATAAAATAAAATTTAAAAAAAACTCAAAAAAATATATAGTTCCTACCCAAGTTATGCTTCCTTTAATTAAATCAATGGCCATGTTGTTATGCAGTCAACATATAATCAGTATTAGGCTGCTACCTCACAACTCACTAAAGCATTTCCTGTGGTCACTTAGTGATTTTTTACTACATACAGACAGTAGGTTACAGCTCAGTGTCTTCAGGCTTTGCAACCACTGATGCATTCAACATCAATCCTCAGGAATGACATTCCTGGGTCGAATACGAAGACCAGCCTTGGGTCCCTGCTCTATGCCACCACTTTGATGTCAAGGTCTGTCCCCCATGAGCATGAGTGTGACAGCCTGCCTGCCCTGCGCCCTTCGGTTCTGTACCCACCTCTCTGACCAAGTCTCTGGTCCCCTCTGCCTGCACCTCTAACACCCCTGCCAGGACCACCTACGGACCGACCCACCCTCCCCACACACCGGCTGCTGGGAAATCTCACCCCAGCCAGAGTCACGACCCTTGCAGGGGACTCCTAGGTCCCCGTGTGCAGCCTGTCTTTTCTCCTAAGGGCCAGATCTGTCTGTCCGGCAACATGGACACAGGAAGCACTTTCCTCTCACTGACGGAACAGAACGCAAAATGACAAATCTACCACGGGTCAGAACAAATGTTCCAGAGAGGCTTCAAAGTATGTCCCACGGTGAAACTCCCTCCCTCCCTCTCTCCTTTCCCTAATCCTGCTCTGTCTTCCGTGCAGAGCGGCTTGTTTCCCGCGCCCCCCCCCCCCACGCCTCCCCTCATCAAGCTACTGTCCAGTCCTCTGCACACGGTGACAGTGTTCTTCCCGGCCCTGCCCAGCCGCATGGCCTCACTGTGGCTCCTGGCGCCAGCCCACGCCCCCTCCAGGGTTCTAACCCACCTCCAGGCCCTCCTCCTGCCACAGGGCAGCACCTGTCATTCCCAGTGTTACCCGGCCTTCTCCCTGTATGGCCGTCTTCCTCAAACGCCAGCCCCACAGCACGTTGCGTCTTCGTGGCCGGGAGCCTTTGCTCGGGCTGCTTTCAGCCTCACTGAGCTCTGTACCCAGTATCGTCAGGCCCAATGGTAGCCAACTGCTGGGGCCAAATCAAAATGATGCCTTCCTGGTGAAAACCTCGGCTTCCTGTTCAGAGTTCGCGTACTGCACCTTCACCTGCGCTTCACTTAAGGCCTGAGATTACTTTCTGTCTCCTGATTCCTGCGTTTAAGATCAGCTCAGCAGCCCCCGCAACAGGAAGCCCGACGCCCCGTCGTACCGATTACCAAGGAGAGTCTACGGCACGAACAACAGCACGCCGCTCACCTGGCCGAAGGTAGAGGTCTGAGGACGCGGCTGCAGCGATCCGCTCCCGCTCTTTCTCCCGCTCCCGCTCGCGCTCGCGCTCCCGCTCAGCACTCGCGGCCGCTGCAAGGTGCGTCGAGTGTCCTGTAAAACACAGAAATCTGCCAACTTAAAGACAAGAACATCAACCCGCCGGGTACAAACAACTTTTACATTTTTAAGTGACTGGAAATTTTTCAAAATGCTCCCAACTTGAGATGTAGAGTCTTGGATGACAAGTGACACCTAACACAAGCTTCTGGGATATTTCTGGCGTATCTGGTGACAGATGGCATAGAAAAACTATTACTAAATATTAAGTGAAAAACAGCAAAGCAGGGGCGCCTGGGGGGGGCTCAGTCGGCTGAGTATCCTACTCCTGATTTCAGCTCAGGTCGTGATCTCAGGGCGGTTGGCTCGAGCCCTGTGTCAGGCTCCCCCCTCAGCAGAGTCTCTCCCTCTCCCTCTGCTCCTCCCCCTGCTCGCTCTCTCCCTCTCAAATAAATAAATAAATCTTTAAAAAAAAAAAAAACAAAACCCCAAACCAAAAAAACCCTACAGACAGATGGGGGGAAAGCCCAAAACGCCTTCAAAGACTATGCTGTCAACACTTAGACACACTGGTCATAGCAGAGATGGGCGTGACTGGTCTCTCACCTGGAGACATAGACGCAGAGTTGTATGGCCTGGGCGGGAAAGTAATCTGTGTGCCAGGAATATAAGTGATTCTGTCCATGGGAGGCGTACTCGTGCCCCCGGGATGAGGCACTAAAATCGCTGGAGGCATGTTGGTCAGGTCAATGATTCCTGCTCGCAAGGCAAAGACAATAAAATGATGTTAAATGTCAGTTTCTCTAAAGATACAGAACTGTACATGGCTTTTTAAAATCCTTTCTCTCTGTAACTCAATGATACTTTGTATACAATATAAATAAAAATGGTTAAGATCATCATGACTTTGTAAGAAATTCTTTAAATCTACACAAGGCTATGAAATCCTGTGCCCCATACGAGTCACCTAAAAGCACGGACAGATTACCGAGAGAGACGGCAAACTGGTAAGACAATGATTTCAGATAGTTTAGCTATGTCAGTGTTCACCAAAACACCCCGTCTTCACGCATTACTTTACCTCCGAGGGCTAAAAGCTACAGAGGCAAGGACAGGGCTGCCTCTTCTTCCATTCCATCGTTCACTCAGCAAATACTCACTGCTACTCGGTTCACCTAACACATCCTAGGAAACCCGAATGCCAAGACACGCACCCCTTGTGGCTGGGTACGGGAGGCCCAGCTGCTGCTCCCGTGGGGAGAGGCCTCTGGCCACATCTGGGCGCAGATTCACTTGCATCTGCTGTGAGGTAATGTAATCGTTGAGGATTGTCTGTCTGGTGTTCTCCATTGCATAAAGCTGGTACTGACTGGGGTACGCTGGGGTTGGGGAGAGCTGTCTCTGAAACAGGTAAGCAGCAGCTGCTGGTGGCAAGAACGAGAGAAAGGCATTTAGTTCAGTCCAGGGGAAATTCATTCACTGAACGCCACCCACAGAAAGCGGTGGGGCTCCTGCTGTCGAGCTACTATGCGCATGCGGCTTTCGTGTGGGTGGGACGTTACAGGGCGTAAGGGAGATGCATGTTAGACCCTGACACATGAGCGACATGAATACACGCATTCTGATGTCAGATGTAACGGAAAAGGGGGGAGAAACTAGACACAGTGCGAGTATGAACGTTTTCACTGGTAGAACAGGAGCTAAGAAACTTCTCAAGCAGTTGCACTTTCGATCTTTGCCACGTAACTTAATTATAATTTCACCTAAGTCTCCAAGGGCTGCGTTTGAAAATCAAATTATTTTTGTAGTACTGACCATTCAACACAACCAAACGGAAATACGTGGGAACACACTTTGTGACAAATAACCGCTTTCCTGGGGCTGAAAATGATTAGTCTATAAGCATTTCATTAATGCATGTGTTCAGAGCAGAGATTAGCGAACTTATTCTGTAAAAGGCCAGATGGTAAATATCTTCCGCTTTGTGGACCATATGGTCTGCTTCACCTACTCAACTCTGCCGCTATAGCATGAAAGCTGCCACAGACACAACACCCACAAACATGTGCCTGTGTGCTAATAAAACTTTATTTACACAAATAGGCAGCAGCAGGATTTGGCCCCCTGGCCATAGTTTGGCCATAGTTTGACAACCTGGGTTATAGCATGACATGAGTTGCTAGGAAGGGGTAGGTATGTATGGTAAAAAGGAGAAGGTAACGTCTCTCTGCTCAAAACATTTAAATTCAGCTCAAGCTCAAAAATAACAAGCATATAAAACTGCTATAAAATGAAGGACTATGAGAAGCACTACATTAAAATATACACATTCAATTTTGCCTGAAAACTTGAGTGAACTATTTTAAATATATGTTTTCCCTAGAAAAACAAATGACAAGTTTTCTGGAATGTTTTCTTCCCCTTTCTTCATCCAGAACTCCCAGCAGGGTGAGTCTGTCAGTGGACTCTGTGGGAACTTCTGCCTCAGTTTTGGGAGACAGTCCCTGAAGAACTACGTGTAGACTCCTCTGAAACCTAACGTTCTCCAGTGACCAACAATTTGATGCCATTGATATGACCTCCAAAAGATAAAATATTTTCCACAGGTACCTTGCTTCTACAATGTAAATAACCCTTAGAAATCTTGGCATATCTCCTCCCTAAGGACTATGGTAAAACACGGGTGTCCTGTGTCCCAATTTCAACTTGAAGGATGTAACAAACAAGCAAGTTAGGCCAGAGAAGAGGTACAAGCAGACAACACCCATCTGAGTAGGGCTCAGCAGGCAAGAGGAGCAGGGACGAAGACGGGGAGGACAGGGGGAAGCTGGCACACGGATGGGTCAAGTCACCACCGACGTGCTGACAGGACTCCTTTCCCTTTGCAGAACCCGCTGCCCCATGCCCACTGCAGACTGCTCTCCAGAAAACCTACAGACTCCTGCACCTCCAACAAGTATGTCTACCCACAGTCAGAGGGGTCTGTCTGTTCGAAAGTTCCCTCCAGTTGTACCTGCTACTGTAATTATGTAACTTAATGAAGTAATCTGGAGGCTGTTGAGAAAAGAATGAAAAGAATGGTTTCTCTGGAAACTAAGTTGACTGCTTTGGAAAGACTCAGTACAGAAGTTGAATCAGGTATGGACGAGACAATTTTGAAAGACTGAGAAAAAAAATCTGGAAGGATTCTGTATTTAAATTGCTTTGAAGTGGCTTTAAATTCTAGCTTCACTTAAAAAAGCAAGCCTGGAAGGAAATGTGAGTATCACTTATGTAACAAAGACAAGGGAGAAAGATTTCATCAGTAGACCCTGACCTTACATCAGAACACTGGTAAATGAATATCGACATTGTAACTTTAAATGTTTAATCTATTTTTTTTTTTTTCTCAGTTCCGTAAGGGTGCTGGTAATATTTTGTTTCTTGATTCAGAATTGGTAACATGGGGGTGTGCAGTGTGTGAGAATTCAATGAGCTGCACGCTAATGATATATGTCACAGTCTGCATATTATACTTTAATGAATAAAGAGAGTTTGAAAGGTCATACAGGTATATTATTTCTTTGCCATAAATCATCACTACCCCCTGTGCTTACCAGGATCCAGAGCCCTGTGAAACGGCATGGCGGGATCCAGATGTGTGGGAAGATGGCTCCGATAAACCTCTCCGGTGGTGCCGCCCCTATGGTGGGGATCAAAAGGGCTGTGGCTTACTCCAGGGTCCACCCCCGGTACTGGAGACTTCGCTGGTATACTTTCCCTCTGGGTAGGGGTCAGGGTTGATTTTCTTTCATGATTAGTAGACTTGCTAGAGGAAATCGTAACTGGAAAAAAAAAAAGAAAAGCCAACGCCACAACTTAAGAAAACTTGGGAAGTAAGATTATACACCTGACCCTTGAACAATGCAGGGTTTAGGGGCGTTGACCCTCCACACAGTCAAAACTCCATGCTTAACTTTTGACTCGCCCAAAACTAATAGCCTACTACTGACCAGGAAGGCTTACTGAGAACATAAACAGCCAATTAGCACATATTTTGTATGTTATATGTATTATATCCTGTATTCTTACAATAAAGTAAGCTAGAGACAAAATGTTAAGAAAATTTTAAGAGAGGGACACCTGGGTGGCTCAGCCGGTTGAGCATCCGACTCTTGATTTTAGCTCAGGTCATGATCTCAGGGTTGTGAGATCGAGCCCTGCGCTGGGCTCTGCACTCGGCGAGGAGTCTGCTTATCTCTTTCTCTCCCTCTGTCCCTTCCCCCACTCATGTGCACGCACTCTCTCTCCCTCTCTCTCTAAAAAAAAAATCTTAAAAGAAAGGGGGTGCCTGGGTGGCTCAGTCGGTTAAGCGGCTGCCTTCGGCTCAGGTCATGATCCCAGGGTCCTGGGATCGAGCCCCGCATCGGGCTCCCTGCTCAGCGGGAAGCCTGCTTCTCCCTCTCCCACTCCTCCCTGCTTGTGTTCCCTCTCTGGCTGTCTCTCTCTGTCAAATAAATAAATAAAATCTTTAAAAAAAAAAAAAACTGTAAGAGAAAAATACATTTATAGCACTGTACTGTATTTATTAAAAAAAAAAAAAATCCACATTAACTGGACCTGCACAGTTCAAACCAGTGTTGTTCAAGGGTCAACTGTATTTATCCATTTCTCACCCAACCAAATACAGACTGTATTTATATTTTTATCTGCTTCCACCAAACATTTAATATTCAATCTTGTAAAATATGCAACTGTGAAGAACTAGCAGAAGCTTCTGAGATTGAGAGATTACCACCTTGTGGATCATAGCACCAGCATTTTAGCACCTAACATTAAGATTAAACATGAAGTTCAACACTCCTCTTTAAATCCCATTATAAATGATTTTGTTTTCTGTACGACCTGAACATTCCAAATTCTTCTCGATCCCCCACGTACTCAAGTCACAACTCCCTCTCTCTGCCTGTGCCGCCCCCTCCTTGCTGCCCGCCAGTCTCTATGTGACGCTATTTTTCCCTGCCCTGGACTTCCACAAAGCCTTTCTCATGAGCTCGCCCATATCAACCACCTCCCTACCCCAGGCTCTCTTTTTTAAATGATGTGATTCAGAAGTTATTAGATCATCCCCCCAATGAACAGCATATCCCAACACTTACTGGCCATCACCCTCCACTGTTTTAACAATTGTAGTACAACACACAGAACATAAAAGGTACCATTTTAAAGGGTACGATTCAGGGGCATTAATACACTCAGTGGTGTGCACCACCTCCTCATTATTAATAGTTTGATAACATCAACTTGGCCGTGATTACACAAATCTGCCGGACAAAACCAAGCAACCATGCGGGTCTGCTGCATCGCCTTCCGAGGCCCAGTGTGCTCGAACACAGAGTGCCTTTCCCCGCAGCAGCAATTCGCCTTCAGAACCCGAGCCCGGTGCTCTGCATTCACCACCCCACCTCCCCGGCCAACACTTCCCTTCTCTCTTCCCTCCAGGCTGCTCCTCTCCCACCACACAAAACACCCTTCACCTTCCCAGCTCTCGCAGTGTCCAGCCAGGACCTTGCACGTGAGCCCGCAATAAACACGTACTGCAATAACGCTGGAGAGGATGAGTGGGGACGTTCGTATGGGCCGCAGGCGGTTTCAGGGACCACCTGGTAAAACTCAACGTCTCGGACCTTACTCACGCACCGGCCAGCAGCAGAAAGCCCGGGGAGGTGGGGCACGATACCGACAACAACAGCAACGGCAATAACAATAGTTCGCATTCTCTCCTTCCCAAGTTCTTCAAACACATGACCTCATGTGACCTTCCCAACAGTCCAGTGAGGGAAGCCTTAATACTTTTACTGACGAGGAAACTAAGGGCCTAGCAAAGTGAAGTAACTCGTCCAAGGTCATGCAGTGAGAAGAACCTTAATTCAAGTTCAGGCAGCCTTGCTCCACAACGTGAACTTTCAACTGCCACACCAGACCGCCGCTAAACAAACAACGGTCAACGCCGACTTCCAGAACACCTTGAAGGAGTAGCTGAAAAGCCACTCTCAGAATGTACTTACTCTAGAGCACTCCTGGACTCCAGCATCCTCGGCACTTGATTAAAGTAGATCTTTTACCTACGATGATCCCTACTTTTCATTTGGTAGCCTTCCATGCAGGCCCCGTGTCAAGCACCACCTGCAGATCCCGTGGCAATCCAAAGCCAACCATCTGACACCGACTTTTTACCGGAGGTGGGAAAGCGCAATCAAAACGAGCAAACAAGTTCAGAAGAGTAACATACCATCAGAAGTTCTGTTCATCATAGGCGAGCCTCTGGACATGGTGTTTTGGTAACTCACAGGGGTCCGCCGTGCACTACTGTCGTCATAAATCCCCGGGCTCAGCTGCGCTTTGGGAGCTTCGTGAAGTGTTGACCTAAGGACGGAGGGGCCAGAGCTTACCACTGATGTGTGTCGGGAACGCACTGGCTCGCCTGCTTTCACATCCTCATATTTTCCCCGTTCTACCACTTTTATGTTCTCTGGTACGATTTCCAGTGGAGGAATTCCACGGGGTAGTTTGTTAGGCCCCGTGATTAAGGATTTGACGTTGTGTTTGATGGCAGATTGACCTGAGTTGCTGTCAAACTTTATTGGTGTGCCCTAAAAGAAAAGAAACAAACATTATAGGTAGCCCGAGGCATCCGAAGATTTTTCCATCTCAGGTCAGCTCGGCTCACGGCAACAGTAATTTGCTTCGGTAATCTTTACTATCTGTGTGGGTGTGTCAATCACATGCTCACAAATCCAGAGCTGCGTACTTTCTCGAAATATACATTCCACAATACAGACACGAGAAAAATGAATACTAAAGCATACCTAAAACTTTCACATTTATTTCCAAAAGATCTGACTTCGTAAGAACTACTTATAATTATTAAGTCATGCTTCTTAAAATGCTCCATGAATATCACAGTCTGGAGTGGAACGGTTGACAAAAAGCACCCTGATGTAGTTACCTGGGAGATGGAACCTTCAATTATTGGCCTTGTGCTCTGGACCACTTCTGGAGTTTTTCGGCTTTCCTGAGTTAAAATATCTTGCCGTGGAATCTCATGAATGGAACGCCCCATTTCTTTGATGGTGGTAATGCCGTCATATGGTTTTCCTTTGGTAATGGCGCCTTCAAATGCTCGTATGGGAGGACTCTCCCTTTTAATCTGTTTGGGATATTTAAGACCGTCTTCGAAGCTGTCTGTTGTTGCTCTTGGTGTGCCTTTGAGAAAGAATTCAAGAAAACATGCTTATTAAAGTAATGCCAATGGTTGCAGAACAATGTGACTGAGCTGTACATTTAAAAATTGTTAAAATAGTAAATCCTGATACATATATTTTTCCACAATTTAGAAAAATTAATACCTTGTCATCTTGCAGTTTTTAATCAATTTTCTGTTTACAACACATCTTTAAATAAATATTCGTAAGTCGTCATTTTTTTCAGGTGGTTCAAGACTTAATACAATTAAGTCTGTTCATCACAATCAGAGAATGGTTCTTACATAATGAAGATGTCTCTATATTCAAAGATTAGGCAACTATCATCTTCATATAAACTATGTAGCTCAGAAACAGAAGAGTTAAAATCAAGACTTAAATATTTAATATTTCAAAAGGGAAAATACTTGAAAAGCAGGCTTCGTGCACTGCAAATTAATGTCAAACTACTCTGCCAATGAGGCAGTCATGAATAAAAGCCAAAACAAAGTTTACCCTGCATTATGGAACCAGACAGCACAGTCCTTTCTTTGAGGTCAGAATGAGGGCTCCCCCTGGGTAATGCTCGGCATATCAGCCCTTTCAAAACAAGAAAGCAATTCAAATTATTAAATATAAAGTGTATGCCAATTCACATATACTTTATACTGACCTTAGAGTATGTACTTTTTGATAAAAGCCCTATGGAGAAAGAGATATCATCTTAAATTTGTGAACTATTCAGAAGAATATCATGGAAAAAATAAAAGTTGGAAGTAACCAACATGACATCATTGTTCCTTTTTAAACACTCTTCTAAAGAGAAAATAGCTACAGAACACATCTATTATAAATTACATCTAAAATTCAATGCTTCTTTCTCAAGGTGAGGAGACACAAGAGGGGTTGAGAATCACCGTTTAGCTCTGAAACACACCTCTGAGAAAGGGAAAACACGAAGGATGGGTGCAGTACTTCAAAAACAGGTAAAATACATAAATGAAAACATGCAAGTCATAATGAAAGAGCTGTAAATAACCTCTTAAAATGTTTTGCTTCACATCACAATAAATTTGAATCAAGGATTGGAAATAACCACACGCAATTACCCTAAAGTAAAGGAAAGTGAGATTTTTTTTTTTTTAACACAGAGAAAATCCAGCTCTTAGAAAATTACGCAGGACTTCTAAGATTGAGGAATCCTTACCCTGTTTTTAGTATTTCACCGAGATTAACATTAAACAGTTTAGCCAGGTTAAGGCTTAAACAAAGTGAGTCATTAACAAAATAAAACCACAGGTATGATGTAGTGAAGGCTTATCGTGGTCAGCACAAGCTTGGACACCTGTCTCGAATCCTCACACTGTAACTACAATCCCTTCATTTACAGAGGATGAAACTCGCACAGCAAAATTCATCAGGAAACAGTGCAGCCCTGCTTTAACTCCCTCAAGACAAAAACAAAGTTCTCAAAATGAATTTTACATTTTTCAACTCACTTAACCCTAACAGGAATAGTCTACAAATTTTATGAGCATTCTACTAGTTACCTATGATATGACCGATCATGTTTAATTTTTACTTCCTACCACTGTCATGTACTTGATTTATATGTAGATATGAATATAAATTTAAACATATCAATAAGTTCATATTAATATAGTGTTAATTATATATTTTATGATATTATATATTATTAATATAATGACATATTAATATGTTTCATTTATACAGTAATATGAATATAAATTTCACGTAGAAATGACAGAGACTGAATACAACCTAACCCAACCATGGATATTTGCTGTACAAAATTAAATGTATCTAAATAAAGTTCTGGAAACATTTTACCCTCCAACGGTGCTGAAACAGGGGACTCCCTCATTGACAACCCTTGCTTTATATTTCCTTCCACTGATTCATAGCTTCTTTTTAAACTGATTTCATGAGCTGTTCTTGGACTCCTCGTCCCTTCTCGGGCATTTTTAATATCTGCAGAACACAAAAACAAGAATTGCTCAGACAGCGCCCAAAGCCTACTCTACAGTCAATCAGTTATCTTAAGTTTCATAGTCTATCTTAAAAAAAATAATAATATAAGAGCCAGTCAACCTACAACATACTACTGTGTAATTGATACTTACGAAATTTTTTTCATTAATTCAAATTATTTGAGTGCCAGGCATAAATAAGTTAGGCTTGCAGATAAGGTTAACAAATTAAGTGCCTTCCTTCATGAAACTTACCCAATCGTGGCGGATACCGACAAAGTACTAGGGAACTGCTGCAGAGTACAGTCAGTACTACGGAAAGAGAGGTACGATGTACTTCGAGAACGCCAGATGGAGAACCTAACACTTTTATTAAAAGGCCCCGAAAAGGCTGCCTACAGAAGTAATGTAGACTGAGAACTGAAGGATAAGGCGGAGATGCTTCAGCCACAGGTAAGGGAGGAAGAGGTGGCACAGGCACACCGACGCCAAGGCGAGACAGAGCGTGGGACAAAGAACCTGAGCTCAGTGCGTGGCCAGTGTGCCGAGCGCAGCTGGAGGCTGAGTGCACAGGAAGGCAGTGCGAGGGAGCCAAGGGAAACGTGGGAAGGGAACAGCGGGACAGGAGCAGATCGTGGAGGGCGGAGCAAGCCAAGGTAAGGGGCTTACACTGATCTTAAAGCAATGAAGAGTCAAGCAGGAAGCGATGTGTTACACTTCTGAATACGGGTTATGACTAAAGGTGGGGAGATCAGGGGCAGCTGCCCGGTTATCTGGATGAAAGACGATGGTGGCAGTGGGGCATAGAGAGAAATGGATGGATTCCAGAGAATTCAGAAAAGAGAACAGAAACAACTCAGTGACTGGATGTGGAAAGAGAACAAGTGTTAAGGATGACATCTACATTTCTGGCTTAGGCAATGTACGTTAATTTCTTCCTCCAGAAGCAAAATGTAAATCAGCATATGCCAGAAATGTTAAAACAAGAAAGGAGGAAGGAAATAAGAAAGTTACCATGTGTTTTGCATCACTGTGTGCTCACATACCTTATATCTTTGTATTCAAAGAGAAAGATAAAACATGACTAATGACTACTTAGATCACAAAACAGTTGCAAACAGGAACTCAAATCCAGTCCCTCACTTGGCTTTTTTTTTTTTTTTTTTACCATAACTGAGTCATTCTTGTAACATTAATGAGAAAATATAACCTAAGAATACAACTAAAGAAAATGCTTACACACATAAACATTAAAATAATTTAAATTAAGAATTTAAATTCAATACTCTTTCCAGGATTATCAAATTATTATCTACTCCCTATTCACCTGGGGCACCTGGGTGGCTCAGTCAGTTAAGCGTCTGCCTTTGGCTCAGGTCACGATCCCAGGGTCCTGGGATCCAGCCCCGCACTGGGCTCCCTGCTCAGCAGGGAGTCTGCTTCTCCCTCTGCGCCTCTGCCCCTCCCCGACTCGTGGTCACTCTCTTGCTTGCTCTCTCTCTCAAATAAAATCTTAAAAATAAAATAAAATAAAACAGGGGCGCCTGGGTGGCTCAGCCGTTAAGCGTCTGCCTTCGGCTCAGGTCATGATCCCAGGGTCCTGGGATCGAGCCCCGCATCAGGCTCCCTGCTCAGCCAGGAGCCTGCTTCTCCCTCTCCCGCTCCCCCTGCTTGTGTTCCCTCTCTAGCTGTCTCTCTCTCTCTGTCAAATAAATAAAATAAAATCTTTAAAAAAAAAAAAAATAAATAAAATAAAATAAAATAAAACAAAATAAAATAAAAGTGATTCTACTAAAGTTAAAGATTATTTTCTTAGGCTAAATCAACGGGCCATAGTTGAGGTTAGCTACCACTTACAGAACCACATACTGTGGGCTCTGCACTGTTCATCATTTTTCATTGACCGTCTCAGTTAAATTTTCACAAAACCTCCATGAGAAGGGAGAACGAACTCCCCCAAACACATATGTGGGGAGCCAGAGCCCATGTTTCTAGTCCCCATCACAGTACTGGCTTCGGAGAACAGACATCATACTTACTATCATAGGATAAGATGTGTCCACTTTTGCCTTCATAAATAACATGACCTTTGGATGCGGCTTCCTCTCTGCCTTTCTCAGGACTGCTCTCCTCAATGGGCATTCTAGAAATGGATCCCTTCACCAACGCCTCAGTTGGTATGCCAGCCTGTGACAGGGCTGGGGTACCCTGCCATCAAATCAAACACAAACACTCAGGTTTAGAGGAGACACGAGATACTCAGAAAACTTAACCCACCACACGGAGAGTCAGATCCATCCATATCTTCAAAGAAGAAAGGACAAAGACATGAGAGGAAACCAGACATTAAGTTTTTATAAACATAAAGAAATACTATACCTTAATCCTTGAACCCTGCCCCACAAAACTTAAAATCTGGACAGGTGTAGGAGTCAAATCAACTTTCTTCCCCACTCTGAAGTCAAACATCTTAACTCTCAGGGAAAAAAAAAAATCTGGTCTTAAATGCCAAAAATCATGCTAAGTGTAATATGTTTTTTTCAAAATGTCTAATAAAAATAAGACGATAAATTAAGTTTTAAATTTAGAACACTGCAACCTTCTTTCACATTGTGATAAGAGGAAAAAAGAACTTGCAGTTCCCAAACTGTCTGCTGTATTCGACCTCTGGTCACCAGTGGGGGAAGGGGAGACGGGACCGAGAAAACTCAGATGCCTCCATCCTGTGCTATGGATTCAGTTTAGGTCACATCCTCTGAATCTTCACCATCATTAATTTGTCCTCTTCTGGGTTACCTATGGGCACAGTTCTTTTTGACCTTTCCTTTAAGCAGTAAACCCTTCCTTCCAGAGAAATCATTCATGGAACCTACTGGGTCGAACACTTCGTAAGAGTGAGCTGCTTGGGTTGAAATGGGCATGGCAGGCCCAGATTTAGCCCACTCACACATTTGGCGCCCCCAAAACTCTCGTGAGGACAATCTGAAACCACACACTTAGAGCAGGAAGAATGACAAAAACAAAACGTTTATTTTGGCCATTCAAATGGGCTCGGCAGTAAACATCTAGGAATCCTTAACACCCACTTTGGAAGTACTCACTTCACATAGACAGACTGGTTTGAAAATAAACAGAAAAAGCGTAGCCTCACTTCATCCAGTTCATTCTGTCTTCCTACCCACAACCTGGTTAGTAGAGTGAAAATGAACAAGAAAAGATAATATGCATAAGGCATTTATTTCTCTTTTGCCTCTATTAAAGTGTTTGCTTATTTTGAAAACTAGTTTCAGGATGTATACTTTGGTCAAATGTAGATGGAGAGATGTGAAGAGTTCATATGTAACCTTCTAGGTCTCTAAGCCATATACTCCGTATACCAGGTCTTGTTAAAATGGAGACCCTGATTCATAGGTCTGAAGTGGGAACTAAAATTTCTGCATTAATCTAACAAGCTCCCAAGCGATGCTGATGCTCTGGGACACAGACTACACTTGATCAGCGAGGTCCCCGGGCAGGGTTCTCAAATGGGCACGCAGCAGAATCACTGGAGGGCGGGAAAACACAGATTGCTGGGCCCCGCCCCCACAGATGAGACTTCAGGAAATTCTGGGGTGGGGCCTGACCATTTACATGCCTAATGCTGCTGGCCTGGGAGCCACACTTTAGCCATTGGCCTAGGGGACAAGGACAAAAGACAAGGAAGAAGAATAAAACAGGAAACTTGTGACCGGTTCAATGTGCAAAAGCACAGGATTCTGTTTACAATGATTTCCCAAAAGAGAATTTTCCTTTCCCAGATCGACAATAATAAAGAGGCTACAGACTGTTACACTTCCAAGTGAAATTAACATCTAACTGAGGAAAAGAAAGACCTTGTCTTAATCAAAACTGGCAATATATTGAGCCTGAAATTGGAAGAAGATTCTTGACTTCTGGCGCTTCTATCAACGTCACCTGTATCTCCCAGTTTAGCACGAGACCCTAGCCAGGTGCCTTACATGCCAGGACTGCAGACATTCTTTTTCACAAGGGGCAAAAGTGAGCAAATAATTTATACTGATTTTCTTCTCTGTTTCTATTTGAGCTGAACACATGGTAAAAGCTTTGCCAGGAAGACACTAGGAGCTGCATCAATCAGAACTTGTTTCTTCTGCCAATTTGCAAATCATTAACCTTTTCAAATGACCCACAGACTAGATAATATAGCTGGTGGTCAAAATGATCACATTAATGTCTTTCTGCAGACAGTTTACGGATCTGGGTTTATTACCATTGAGACCCAGTCCCATAATCCAGAACAACGAGCAACTTAACCCCAGAACTATACTGCTGGAACAGCTAGAGCTCTTGAGACTTGACTTCCAGTTTTCTCATTAGCTACTGTCCAGTGTATCAGGAATGATCACAACTAACCTGAGTGATCGAGCCCCGCAAGGACGGGATGCCTTCCACGGAAATTTTGCTGGCTGGCGTTCCCCGAGTTATACTTCCTTCTTGAATGGCTCCTGTGGTACCTGAATGAAACCAAAATGATTAGCATATTACACCTTCTACCACTGCAAACACACAAAACTCAGCCCCCACTTAGAAGAGGGGTAAGAGAAGGAAACAGCAGTACAAAAAGAATAGTGGTGTTTTACTGAAATCTACTTTTAAAATAATATTGTAATTATTAAAAAGGATTGCTGAAATATGGAATTTCAAAGTTTTTAATTATTTTTATACAGAAGGAAAAATTTAGAATGTAAAGGCTCTAACTTAAAAACCCAACATTAAAACGTATTAGTGACTTACTTTAATACATTTATTGGGAACAAAAGTTTAATATTTCTGCCAAACAGCGTATTTTACCTCTGACCACTCCTTCGTGCTGTGCCCTGACCAATAAACCTTCAGGCTGTGAGTTTTGGCTTCGGGGAGAAAATTCTTCCTGCTTGATGTAGGGCACAGTAGCTATGGACCAAAGCGAGAGAAATAAGTAGAGATCAAGGCTGAATTACTGCCCGTGATGCTGCAAGCGCAGGAATGTTTTGAGTATTTACTCACTGACCTGATTTGGCAGATTCCTGTTGCCGCGGCAGTCCGAGAGAGATAGAGCCGACTGAGGGCTTAGCTGCTTCTTGAGTGTAGGAAGTCTGATTATGAGAAGTCAAATAAGTGCCCGGTGTTCCCTAAAAATAATTTTAAAGGACTAAAATAACATTGTCTTCTCACAAGGTCAACAACAAATTTAATGTTCATGTTTCTGTTTATAAGAATTTACACCCCCACTGCCCCAAATTAAGAACAAGTACTTGCAAAGCAAGAAAATCTTTATATAGATTGCTTATATTAAAAATATTTAAAAAAAATTTTTTTAAAGATTTTATTTATTTATTTGACAGAGAGACACAGCGAGAGAGGGAACACAAGCAGGGGGAGCGGCAGAGGGAGAGGGAGAAGCAGGCTCCCCCCTAAGCAGGGAGCCCGATGCGGGGCTGGATCCCAGGACCCTGGGATCATGACCTGAGCCGAAGGCAGATGCTGAACATTACTGAGCCACCCAGGCGCCCCACATTAAAAATATTTTTAAAGGGAGCAAGATATGTCTTCTGAAATCACCATAAATTTCATATAACTATTATTTATTGTTAACAAATTACATAAATAAAGCACTTAACAGTACACTCAAAATGTAAGCTACTATTATTAACAATATTTATTCCTCTTAAAATTGTTATAGGATAGGGACATCAGTGAAAACAGCAGAGTAAGGACTTCTGAAAACGCTCTTCCATAAAGGCAACCAGAAAACCAGCAAAAATTGTAAGAATCAACCTTTCCATTTGGAAATTAACCAAAGGCTTGTGGAAATCTGGGTGCATTTATTCAAGAAGACTGGCAATATCTAGGTAAGAAGAGTGAGCTTTGTGGCATTTGAACTTGCTCTATTTCCTCTCCCATATGCTCCCCACTAAGCTCACTGGTAGCCTTGAAAATCAACAAAGGAAAGTATGAAAACGATGTTTCCCCAAAGAATATCAACAAAAAGAAAAAAAAAAAAAGAAAAGAACTGTGAAGAAATTCTGAAGTTGAAAAGTACAAAAATTAGAGGAAAACAAAAAAACAAACTCTCAGCCAAAAAGAATATAAGGAAGCCTCTTCAATCTTTAGAAAAGACACCTATGAAAAGTCTATAGTTGGGGTGCCTGGGTGGCTCAGTCATTAAGCGTCTGCCTTCAGCTCAGGTCATGATCCCAGGGTCCTGGGATCGAGCCCCACATTGGGCTCCTCGCTCAGCAGGGAGCCTGCTTTTCCCTCTCCCAATGCCCCTGCTTGTGTTCACTCTCTGGCTGTCTCTCTCTCTGTCAAATAAATAAAAATAAAATCTTAAAAAAAAGTTTATAGTTAACATACCTACCAGTTAAATACTGAATGCCTCCCTCCTAAAATGGGCAACAAGGAAAGCATATCCTCTTCACCACTTCTTGAGTGACTCAGTCGATTAAACATCTGACTCTTGATTTCAGCTCAGGTCATGATCTCAGGGTTGTGGGATCAAGCCCCACATTGGGCTGATTGAGCCCCATATCAGGTGCCTAGCTCCTCCGTCAGCAGGGAGCCTACTTAAGATTTGCTCTCTCCCTCTCCCCACTTCCTCCCTGCTCTCTCTCTCAAATAAATAAATAAATAAATCTTTAAAAAAAAAAATTGTACTAAAAGTTCTACCCTAGTCAGTTCAATAAAACAAGAAAAAGAAAAGGCACTAGGGGGGCGCCTGGGTGGCTCAGTCGTTAAGCGTCTGCCTTCGGCTCAGGTCATGATCCCAGGGTCCTGGGATCGAGCCCTGCATAGGGTTCCCTGCTCGGCGGGAAGCCTGCTTCTCCCTCTCCCCCTACCCCTGCTTGTGTTCCCTCTCTCGCCGTGTCTCTGTCAAATAAATAAAATCTTAAAAAAAAAAAAGAAAGAAAGAAAAGGCACTAGGACTGGAAAGGAAGAAGTAAAACTATCTTGATTTGCATATGATGCGCTCACATAGAAAATCCTAAGAAATTCACTCTCCCTCCAAAAAAAAAAAAAAAAAAAAAAAAAAAACCCAACAAAACAAATAAGAAGCAAATAAGTAATGTTGCAGGAGATAAAGATTTAAAAAATCAACTTTTTCTATATACCTGTAGAACTGGAAAATGAAATTTTGAAAAATATTTATAAAAACATAAAATACATTACAAATCATCAAATTAACTGAAAATAAATCTAACAAAACCTCTACAGTGAAAACTATGAAATACTGTTGAGAAATTAAAGACATAAATTAATGGAAATATGGATTAGAAGACTCAACATTCTTTTTTTTTTTTTTTTTTAAGATTTTATTTATTTATTTGACAGAGAGACAGAGAGCACAGCAGGGGGAGTGGGGGAGGGAGAAGCAGGCTCCCCAGTGAGCAGGGAGCCCAATGCGGGACTCGAACACAGGACTCCAGGACCACGACCTAAGCTGAAGGTAGATGCTTAACCACTGAGCCACCCAGGCGCCCGAAGATTCAACATTCTTAAGATCTTCATTTCTAACCCAAAATAATCTATAAATTTAATGCAATCCTTTACCATAATCCCAGGAGAATTTTTGTTAGAAACTGACATTTATAATTTATATGGAAATGCCAAAGTCATAGAAGAGCCAAAGCAATCTTGAAAAATAAAAGCCCTTAAAGGACCCCTACCACATGATTTCAAGACTTACCATAAAGCTACAATAATCACAACTGTGATGCTGATAAAAGTATGGGCAAGTAGATCAACTGAACAGAACAGAAAGTCCAGAAATAGACCAAACATAGAGCCAAATCATTTCTGACAAAGGCACTAAAGTGATCATATTGGAGAAAGAAAAGACTTTTTAACCGGTGTTCCTGGAACTGCAAATCCAAAAGGATAACTGAATGCTGATCCTGACCGCACGTTGCACATAAAAATTAATTTCACGTGGATCACAGACCTAAATGTAAAAGCCCAAACTATAAAGCTTTCAGAAGAAAACGCAAGAATATTTCCACAAGCATGAAACAAAGATTTCTTAGAGAAAAAGAATTAACCATAGGAGAAAAAAAAATTTGTATAAGGACTTCATCAAAATTTAAAATTTCTGCTCATCAAAACACAGCAGTAACAAAACACACAAGCCACAAAAAAGAGAAAATATTTTAATATATAACAGAGACCTTTCATCCATAATAAAGAACTTCTACAATCTACTAACCAAAAAAACCCCAATAAAAACAGATAATAAGACAGTCACTTCGCAATCAGACGTATAAATGACCAATAAGCATACAAAAAAGTGCTCAGCATCATCTGCTGCCAGGGAAATGCAAACTAAATGCCACAATGAAATATGACTAAAATAAAAAAGATGGCCAAGAGCAAATGAAGCAAAATGAAGGCTTACACACTGTGGGTAGCAGTAGACCCACTCTGGGAAATTATAAAGTAAAACACACATATATCTAGCAATTCCTCCCTCAGGGGATTGATTACACAAGAGAAATGAAAACAAATGTCTATAAAGAGCCAGTACAAGAATGTACATATCAGCTTTATTCACCACAGCCAAAAACTAGAAATAGCTCAGGATGAATCCCTAAAACCATTATGTTAAGTTAAAGAAGACGGACACAGAAGGGTACACACTGTATGAGTTCATTTATATGAAGTTCTAGAAAAGGCAAAACTAATCTGTGCTAATAGGAAGCAAACCAGTGGTTGCTTCAGGCACAAGGGGCTAAGAAAACCTTCGGAGGTGATGAAATGGTTCTATAACCTGACAGGAGAGTGGCTGCTGCTGATCGTGCACATTGGTCAAAACTTTTCAACCATTAAGATAAGGCCATATTAAAAAATATATATACGTATATATATACAGGTATGTATACAATAATGCACTGGGGGGGGGGGAAAGATATAGTGGCCAAAGTCAGAATGAACTGGGGCTTATCAATCATGTACAATGTAATATTTAGAGCCTTCACAATAGTCCACACATATTTTGGTACTTGAAAAGATTCCTCTTCCATCTTCGCTACACTAAACCTCAGGGCACAAAAGTGCCTTTCCTAAGTCAAACCAGACGGTGTGCTGCGGCCACTCACTTTGGGCACCTAACTCACACAAACTTCCTGTGTGTGGCACAGAGTACGATGACTGCCGTATTTTCTGGTCACCGTCTCTTCACATACAGACAAACTTGTATTTATTAAGACTCGGACAAATTAGGGACAGAAAAGGGAGAACTTTTACCAAAGCAATACTCAACAGAAATTTCCAGGGCAGGGAAGGCATTTTACCTGTGAGATGGAGCCTCCCAGGATAAAAGATGGTTTTTCTGAAGCCACTGTGGTTTTGGATGATGGGATGAGAGGAGGAGGTGGCCTAGTGGGTCGAGTTGTCGGAAGCCGAACCGCTTCAGGGAGATTAGTTATCACTTGATGCGGAGCAGGCTGCAGGACTTTGAAGGGGAGGAAAAAAATGATTTAAAATCGGCAATTTCATAGTTTGCAACACTCTACCTATCTCAGTCATTCCCGAATTTTCATATCACACACTGAATTTTAAGTGCAAGATGAGGCTGAGGAGGAACATTTCTATTTTGAATTTCTCTTTCACTTGAATTAAATCCATATACATATTCAGGTCACACGTGGTATTTGTGAGGCTGAAATATTCAACTCCCTGTGAAACCAGAGCTTTTAAGTTGATGTTCATTTCAAACTATCTCTGCTTAGCATAGGCAAATGACAATCTTTCACAATCTTTTCTCTCTCTCCATCACTCTTTGGACCTGCTTCTTAGGAGCAGCTGATACTCCAACTCTGGAGAACGCACAGACATGGCCAACCACCAGCTGGACACCCTCTCTACATCTTGCCTACCTGGAGAAACGTTTACTGATCCTGGCTCTCACAGACCTGAATTTCTTGTGGTCGGGGAGGGGACCTAAAGATTTTTTCAAAGTACATGTACTCTTAAAAGCCAGTCAGTGTCACAGTATACATGTGTGAACACGAATTTCCCAGTGGCCCAGTGAAGCTCAACTGAATACAACAGACGATGGGATGCACAGAAACAAGAAAATAATTCTGAAACAGGAAGGGCACGTCTGGGAAAGGCAGTTTGTTCACGAGCTCAAACCACCCGAGTCTAGCATCTGTAGGGAGATGGCCAGCAGCCACTGCGCAGAGGAACAATATTTACCTGGCGGGACACTATAGCGGGCTGCACTCATATCAGGCTGTGGAGCGGCTTTACTGACTTCTCTCGGAGAGAGCCTACACGGTGAGGCTGACCTTGCTGCGGGACTGTGCATCTGTGCTTCCTGTTCTAGAGCACGTCTGACCTCAGCATAAGGCATATAGGCGACTGATTTTCCTATGAAAGTTAAAGTTATCAAGATAAGGGAAGAACCCCAAATTAAAATAGTAAGTGTGAAAGGACCAAGCCCACACCATCCAGGGGCAGATCCGACTATATATACTAATATTAAAATCTAAAATTCTGGGGCGGGGGGGGAGTCCACCCACAGAGAGGTTTAAAAACCCTATACATCTAAATCTTCTGTGTATGCACCATCACTATGACCTAATAAAACCCTCAAAAATTCAATTATGATGTTTCCCTTTAAAGGAAAAGAACATCTCTTTCTTCTTCTTAGGAAAACCAAGTGTTTTCACATGCAATAAAGGTCACAACAGGCAAACATCAGATTATCCAGCCATTTGGTAAATTCAAGTCTTGCTTGAGTTAGTCATATCTCTGAGAATTTCCACCCTTTATATTTAGCCAGCTGAAACACACCACTTAATATTCAGAGAAATAAACATAATTAAGAAACGGAAGAAGCCTTTCTTAGAAGACACAGATCAAACTAATCCAAAAAAACCTACACACACTTATAAAACTATGAATTTTACTACCAGAATGCTATAAAAATTACTCCAGGGGCTTTTGGGTGGCCAGTCATTAAGCGTCTGCCTTCAGCTCAGGTCATGATCCCAGGGTCCTGGGATGGAGCCCCACTTCGGGCTTCCTGCGGGAAGCCTGCTTCTCCCTCTCCCACTCCCCCTGCTTGTGTTCCCTGTCTCGCTGTGTATCTGTCTGTCAAATAAATAAATAAAATCTTGAAAAAAAAAATTACCTCCACATAAAGTATAAAAAAACTTAAGTATTTAAAGGGCATATCAGATATGCAGTCACATTAAGACTTAAAAATACAGGGGCGCCTGGGTGGCTCAGTTGGTTAAGCGACTGCCTTTGGCTCAGGTCATGATCCTGGAGTCCCGGGATCGAGTCCCGCATCGGGCTCCCTGCTCAGCAGGGAGTCTGCTTCTCCCTCTGACCCTCCCCTCCCTCATGCTCTCTCTATCTCATTCTCTCTCTCAAATAAAATCTTAAAAAAAAAAACAAACAAAAATACATATAATTATATATATTATATAATTTTTTTCCTTTTTAAAATGAAATTGACATTATGTTTTTGGAAAATCAGAAAAGCACAAAGAGGAAAAGGAAAATCATATGTAACCCAAACCACTTAAATGTGGGCTATTTTAATGTCTGCCAGAGCAAATTCCCATTCATTTTCTTATTCTTTTGCTTACCTAGTCTTATCCATTTATTCTTCCAGATAAATCAAAATTTAAAATCATTCTCCAAACAAGATGTCACTGGAATTTTCATTAGACTTGCATTAAATTTATGAATACAAGACACCTGATGCTCTATAATAATGAGCTTTCTAACCGAGTAATCTAGACTTTTTTGTATAGGTCTTATTTATAAATTCCTTGTTAAAAATTATTTGTAGGTATTTTACATTTTGTTGCTAGGAAAGCCATCTTTTTCATATGCATGAGTTTACCTGTATAAATGATTACTGCAAATCTATAGGAAAGAAAGATGGGGATTTCTGGAGACCCTTTTTTTTTTCTGAGAAACTTAATGAACTTTCCTTTTTGTTCTAACCACTTTTCAGTTGGCTCTTGTAAGCTTTCTAGGTGGATAATCTTCTCCTGTGAACAATGATTTACCTTCTCCCTTCAAAGAGCTACTTCTATTTTTGTTTCTTTTTTTCTTCACTGCACTACAGTAAGTAACAGCTGGCACCTGATAGTTTCTATCCCAAGAGAAGGTCTCTAGCATCTCACTGTTAAGTGGAAGGTTTGTAATTGGGTAAAGATTCATTAGCACAAGGCATAAATAGTTCTCTAGCTTACTCAGGTATTTTTAAAAACCAGAAACAATTCTAGTAATACCAGCTAATATGAAGTATGTACTCTGTGCAGAGCACTGTGAATTACATGAATTATCTCACTGAGCCCTCATGCCCTACGGGATGATTAACACCATTTCATAGATGAGGAAACTGAACCTCAAAAGAATCACACCGTATTGCCCAGCCAAGGTCACGCTACCAGCAGTGTAAGCCTGACTCTGAGCTCGAAACCATGTGGCAATAATGTCTCCCTAAAGCACTGGGCGTTGAATTTCAGATGCCTGTGGGGTATCCATCAAGATGATGGTACTCTTCCCTTCTTAGACACATTGATATAACGAATTAGATTAAATGTCCCAATGCTGTGCAGATTTATAAAATAAACCAAAAGAAAATCATGTCTTCCTTTCTAGAGAATTTAACATGGTAAAGTTATTATTATAAATTCTGTGTGACTGTTTTACCATTTACAGTAAGTTTCTAATAATGTGGAAACTATCTTGTCAAGGTAGTGTTAAAGAAAAAGCGGAAATTTAGATGGTTCTAAATACAGGTATTTAAATCTTCATGTACTCAGAGCTGAAAAAATAAACAACAAAATAAACAGACTAGATTCAGTTGCAGAGAAGCATTAACTCTTAATTGGACTGAACTGATTCTGTTAAACCTGCATTGCAAGTTCAATTCTAATTCTCTACATGTGTATGTTTGAGTTTCCTCACTCCAGAAAAAAAGGCTTCATGCTGAAGTAGGGGTTACCTTGTGTAAATGCTCCCGGAAAGTGAAAACAACTGTTCTCTCAGGTTTTTCCCAAGTGTTTCTACAGATGTAAAGGCTTACACCACTTAAAAAGGGTACACCTGCAATAATTATTTCTGCCACTCACTAACATTAGGATGAATACAATCAAACACATGCTGCCTGTTACTTTCTAAATGAGACCATGAAGGGAAAAGTCAAAACTATGGTCCTAATTCAAGTAAACTGTACCAGTTTGGTGACGGTTTATAGGTAAATCCACATTCTCACTATATTTAACATTCTATAAACTCTTCTATGGCGATGCACTGAAAACATTTGTATCAAACATTCTGCATACAAGCAATTTAAATGCAAGTATATGATTACACAAGGGAGATGTGTAAGTATAAGGGAAATTATCCTTTATACTGAACTATGGATAGCTATAAATTCAGGAGAGTCTTCAGGCACTTCGTTAAATAACTACACATTATAGATGAGCTAAAACAAAACATAACCTTGAGATAAAATGTAATCAACCACCCCAGTTTCTGGAGTCACCTTGAACCAAACTGATGTATTAATGAACACCTCAGTATCACATTAATAAAAAATATAATTACAGTATGGTTTTAAGACCACTGCATTATGATTAAAATTAGGATACCACTCTCATCTAAACCACATGGATTAATGTGACTGACCACAGAGAAATGTAGTTCATTGTTTAGAGGCTCAGAATTTGGGCTCTAGTCTGATTCAGTCTCTCCAGCTTCCAAAGTAATTTAGATCAAGATCGTAAAGTAGATCAAGAAAAGATACTGAGGTCCTTGGGGCTCCTGGGTGGCTCAGTCGTTAAGTGTCTGCCTTCGGCTCAGTCATTAAGCGTCTGCCTTCGGCTCAGGTCATGATCCCAGGGTCCTGGGATCGAGCCCCGCATCAGGCTCCCTGCTCGGCGGGAAGCCTGCTTCTCCCTCTCCCAATCCCCCTGCTTGTGTTCCTGCTCTCACTAACTCTGTCAAATAAGTGAATAAAATCTTAAAGAAAAAAGAAAAGATATTGAGGTCCTAAAATAACCATGTGATATGCATGTTATAGAATGATCCAGATATTATTAACTAAATAATGTTCAGCTTTAGCATGACTCTGGCAAATACCATTTGAATGTCATTTTTTCTAGGTTTTAATTCTTCTCCCAACATTTATTCTAAATCATTTATGTAAGGAATACATCAAGAGACTTTTAAATTACTCTATAATTTATCATTCTCATCATGACAGATTTTCTCATAACTGGACTGCTCAAAAGACAAGTGCTTCTGCTAAGTCCATTTATACTCCATTTAATTCATTCCCTCAACATGTAATTACTGAGTACAAACTGCGTCAGTTACTGAGTTAGCGACTGAGGATTCTAAATACTAAATACTAAAAGCTCCCAAATCATCAACGTTTTTACCTTCATTCAAGAAATATTCATTGGGACGCCTGGGTGGCTCAGTCGGTTGAGCATCTGCCTTTGGCTCAGGTCATGATCCCGAGTTCCTGGGATCAAGTCCCACACTGGGCTCCCTGCTTGGGGAGGTCTCTTCTCCCTCTCCCTTTTCCTCTGCCTGCCGCACCCCCTGCTTGTGCACGCTCTCTCCCTCTCTCTCTCTGACAAATAAATAAATAAAATCTTTAAAAAAAAAAAAAAGAAAGAAAGAAATATTCATTTAGCACCTATTATACCCCCAGCCTTGCTGGGTATTAACTACTCTGGTTCATGTTTTTACTAGGATAAGATTTATACTTAAAACACCAGCAATTTTATGTTTAAAACTCTAATACAGTTCAATGTGCCATATAATAACTCATTACTGGTATACCTGGGTGTAACGGGGGGGTGGTCAAGATTCGTTAAGTACCACAGTTCCTATTTTATATTAAATAGCCCTTGAAATGCATGACATTCTACAGTTAGCTGTTCTTACTTATCTATGTAAAGTACTGCAAAAAGTCTTTTGAATCATTACCAAAAAATCTAAACCACAGTAACGAAGACCTTAACAGTCTTATATTCTAAGCATATTGTAGCATAAGTCAACCATCAACCAGAACACATGTGCCATTTCCTAATCATGCCAGAAGAATTTATTACAATTTAGAAATCACCCCCCCCCCCCCGCTTTTAAAAGAAACTGAGTGTATCATGCACAACTAAAAAGAACATGCATAGGGGTGCCTGGCTGGCTCAGTAGGTGGAGTGGGGGAGTCTTGATCTCAGGGTTGTGGGGTCAAGCCCCATGTTGGGTGTAGAGATTACTTAAAAATAAAAAAAATATTAAAAAAAAAAAGCACATACAACTCGAATTTGTCACTTGAAATAACAACAGTGAAATAACAATGATAACAGCACCTTTGTGGTATCTATTATACTATGTACATACTGGTACACTAATTATTATTATAAATTGTATCTGTATTACATATAATATTATGTAAAGAATAACGCTGAGCCATGTGTTACAAAATGATACTGAATGCTGATTCTTTCTTATGGGTTGCGATCTCAGTAAGAAAGAAATACAGACAGACAGATAGATAGATGGATGGATCGATCTATAACTTGCAATTTACAGATGAGAGAACTAAAGTCAGAAAAGTTACGGGACTTGTCCCTGGCCACACAAGTGGTGAAGACTGGGGCGAGGGCCGCGTCAGGCTACGACTGACGCTATACACCGAGTCGTCTCCCATCATATCAGAGAATGAGTATTACCCTGTTGTTACATGTGATTTGCTTGGAGGACAGGATAACAATTCTCACTCTGAAAAGTCTGATGAATGGAGCAGAAAGCATGGCTTTTACAGTCTTCCAGCAGAGATAAATATCAGAAAACTCGTATTAACAAAAACCATTACAAATGTTACTGCCGCCTGTCAGTAGTCAATAATAGTAACATTCCTCAAAAGTTTAACTGAGGTCAGTTTAAAGGAATTTTGTGTTGGGGACAAGAGGAATTAATCACTTGACATGCAAATAAACTACAAAGCACAAAGGACACTACTTTGGAGTATAGTTCTGTTTCCCGTCAGAGAAGTTCTTTGCGGTGACAGCTCTGCCTACCTTCCCACTCTCTGTTTGGACTCTTGGCCGTGCCACAGGGACTTGTAGAACTTCTGCATTCCAGATCTATCTGTTCTTGCCGCTGCCGCTGTTCTTCAAGGAGTGCGGACTCATGCATTGCTTTAATGTGTCGCTGGTAGAGGGCATACCCGCTCACTGGGGTTCCAATCGGTATATTACATGGGGTACAGGAAACCTACAGGAAGAAAAAAATCTAAATACGCCAATGACCAACATAACAACGACCCTCTGTTACAAATAATGCTTATTTCTGTAACGTACTGGTTGATGTGATTTTGCCACTTTTTGATCAAAGTACTCTTCAAGTATAAAAGGCTTAAAGTGCTGAACATTTACTTTCAGAACTGAACACAATATAAATCACATAAGAGAGATCAAAATCGGAAACTAAAACACTGCTGTCTGCTTTTAACTTCCAGACGGTCAAACCCCTGGTGGCTCAGCCCTGGCTCCTAGCCCTCCTCTCTAGGTTCTCTCTAGATAATCACACCCACTTCTGTGCATTTAAATGTCATCTATATGTTAATGATTCTTCAATTTCTATTTCTAAGACGTTTGCTCCAAGTCCCATACTCACAGAATGGCTGCTTAACAACTCCACTTGGGCATCTCAAAGCACCTCAAAACTTGGATTTAACAGGAACTCTTCATTTCCTACATTCAGTGCTTCTCCTTCAGTGACCTCCCTCTTAGGAAACGGAACCTTAACAGCTTAAGCCAGAAACCTGGCAGACATCCTCGACTGATCCGCCTTACCTCCCACAACCAACTCACACAACAGGATGGGTGTTAAATGTTCCGTCTTCAGACAGGCCATCCCTAACCGTCCCTTCTCATTTTCCTCCTTACAGCAGCCCTGTTTCTTTCTTTCAGGGTACAGAGCGCTTACAATAGCACAATTCACAATAATATGGCTGGTTTTTCTGTTTATTTTCTGTCTCTCTCACTCAGGAAGGAAAGAACCCAACCTATTTGGTTCAATACTAAATAAACAGCCCCTAACACAGTCCATTACTTCATGAATACAAAAAATTTTGGGAAAGAGTAGAGATCTGAGTTTTTCAGAACCTATTATCTAAATAAAGACTTCCATAGTTCTTTTCCGCTACTGTAAGTAGAATTTTTCACTGAGCCCAAAACATACACATAGTTTTCTTGCCCTCGTGCTTTGGCTTTTATGTAAACATGGTACTTCCTCCTGTTGCCATAAAGCCAAATGAACTGTTTTGGTCCAAAAAATATTATTTCCTATGTGGAGTCTTCTTTAGTTGTCTTATTAAGAAGGAAGCTCTCCTTCCTCTGAAATGACCATACTACATTTTTTAACTTAACAGAGCATCACATTTTTATAATTCATTTTAAGTTTTTTTCTGTCTTTTTATCAAGAGCAATCTCTATGTTTCTTGAAGTCAGAGATTATGATATATAAATATTCCATACAGCATTAACAATGTTGTCTTGAACTGGGTACTCAACAGAAGTCCATTTGAGTAAATCAATGAACGAACAAATGTTTAATGATTTTTTGTGTGTGAGTCCATCATAAGCTCACACTTAACTTTTATCAATTATCATGTGAGACAGAACAAATTTTTATCCCCTGAAGTAAAGCAACAGCTAAAACATTACTAAGTAAAGGAGCAATAACCTAGTTTGGAATTCAGTGTCAAAAGAGAGTCAAACTTGCAGAGATTACTGAAGTAAAATGTAAATAAAACTAGATTTGGAATTGTATCCTGAAGTTAGCCATAATCTCTAGAATTCATTCTAAATATTTAAAACCTAGTTATATATTTATTCTACTACTGTCTTCCAGGAAAACAAAACAAAACAAAAACAAAGCTTACGAATATTTAGGGCTAGAGGATTACACTCCTTTGGTGTTTTTTCTTTCCGAAATGGAAATCACCATTTCAACCAACCATCACAATGAATCCATTTGAAAAAGCAGACAGAGCGACAGAATGGCTAAACAAAATGTGGTATATACATACAATGGGATATTCTCAGTCTTAGAAAGGAAGGAGATTATGACTACAACCTGGATGCACCTTGAGGACTTTATGCTGAGTGAAACATGCCAGTCACAAAAAGACAAATACCGTATGATTCCACTTATATGAGGTATTTAGCCAAATTCAGAGAGACAGAAAGTAGAATGGTGGTTGTCAGGAGCTGGGGGAGGGGAAAGAGAGAGTTACGGTTTAATGGGAAGAGAGTTTCACTTTTGCAAGATGAAAAAGTTCTGGAGATCTATTTCACAACAACATGAATATATTTAATGCTACTGAACCATACACTTAAAAACAGTTAAGATGATAAATTTTATGTTGTGTGTTTTTTACCATAATTTTTTTAAAAAATCAAGTACTGATTAAAGAAGAGAAGAAATGTCTCTAAAGGTCTTTCTCAACTTTACTTCTCTTACTCACTTTGAAAACTTACCATTGGCGGGATAACAGCAGCTCTGTGCTGAAGCTGTGGCAGGTCCAGTGGATTTGGTTTTATTGGGGATGAGACCAGTATAGATCCAGGGGGGTTCAACAATGAAGGCTTTGAGTCCATAGGAAACATTCTGCAATTGGCAATAAAAAAAAGATAAATTAATATATTCTTATTTAAGACTTTAAATGTACAATCATAATTCCTTTTTTTTTTTTTTAAGATTTATTTATTTTAGAGAGAGAGAGTGCATGCAGGGGGAGGGGCAGAGGGAGGGGGAGAGAAAATCTCAAGCTGACTGTGCTGGGTGCAGGACCCAACATGGGGCCTGATCACACGACCCTGGGATCACTTCATGAGCCAAAACCAAGAGTCCGTTGCTTAACCAACTGTGCCACCCAGGCACCCCTAATCATAATTCCTTCTAAGTCAATATGTATGTACACACACACAACACAACCTTAGAAGATATTTGAACAGTAAGGAAAAGGGGAATCTATAATGCTAATTTTCTAAGTAAAGAAACCTAATATTGATTTATAGGTTGAAATTTATCTGAGTTTAATCATCTGCATCTAACCATCCAGTCCGAATATATTCCATTATAATATTAGGTCCTAGTCTACCACTAACATAGATTACAAACTAGTTACCTGTTACAGGATGTTTTGCCAGGATCATAGGGTATTTTTTCAAACATCTGCCCACTACCATACTAAAATTGAGAATTTCACCCCAAATTCCAGACTCCTGGTTTCTCATCAAGAGTGGAAAGAAAGAGCCACACAGAAGCAGCATGCCCACGTGGAAACCACATGCTGAACTTTTAGCAGCTGCCCTTTCCAACACACGTGCTGCTCTGTCCCCCACAGCCCCCGCCACCCCACGCTCCGCCTGCTTCACTCAGTTTCAGTATGTACGCTGGAGCTTACGACACCCAATATGTGAACTGGGGAGATCATACGCTAGTGCCGTACCTTTCAGGCTGTATCAGACTTTCCAATGTTATTGGGGGCAGATGAACATTTTAAAAAGTACAAACTGATAAGAAAATTAGAATGTATAAAAGAAAGTAACACTTAACATGAAGAATAAAGACGATATTAAAGTTGCAGAAAATTGGAAGTGTTATTTTGATAGTTTGGAACTGAAGTAGAGTGTTATTCGAAGGTCACCATATATTTACAAGGAATTTCTGAATTTCAAGACTACTATCATGTTCAGCTCTTAGGATGTTCCTCCTTTAAGATTACTACCATCCTAATTTTTCCTTCACTTGTAAATATAGTTACCAAAACTAATAGTGGAAAACACAGATAATCCTCATCTTAGATGAACAGAATTTGGCTCTCTGCTGAGTGGCTTATTAGCCTCTTTCTTATTAAAAAATGGGCAGTTGGAGAAAAAGAAAAAAGAGTTGAATTGGGTTTCTGATTAAATGATGTTTTAGTCAAATTCATTTCTAGAATGTGTGCCAATCAAATGTTCTACTGTGATTCTAGGTGATTCTGTTTCTTTCAAGGAAAAGGAAATCCCAAGGCAAGTACATATATTAAATAAAGCAGTATCTATTCCTGTAATTTTACTGTAATCTTTACCGTAATTTTTATGAAAACCATGAAGATAGGATAGATTTTTATATTATTAATTTAATGACTAAAAGTAGTTCTGTATTAATCTGTATTATATATATTTGAAATTACAAATATGAATCACCTAAACTTTTAACTGATATACAAAGTGATCATGATAATTACCACTATCTTGTATTTAAATTATGCTTTCTCAAATATTTTCAGAACACTTAACATGTCTCTCCCGTCAACCTTTCCCGTCATCTAATACACAGGTACAGCAGGCCCTGCTTTGAAGCCGTGTGGTCTTGGAGCAAACAAGCCAATGCCCCTTGCCTCTGCCTGCACCACCACATCCTACCGCTTCCAACACCAGGAACGGCAGCCGTCCGTGGCTCATAACACAAGTTTTGTTAGATGAAATCCCCTTCTTAGCTACACACAGAATGCATGTAACAAGCAGTGTAGAAAAACATTATTATCTTTCTCATTGGAAACTCATGATCACACAACTGTTCTTGGTTACTGAAACAGATGAACAGCATCATAACCCAATATTAAAAGCATGCGGACTACCTCTAAGCTGCCGATATTCGTACAGGAATAATCCCTGCAGCCAGCACCGTCCTGTGACTCAGTCAGCCTCCAACAGAGCAAAGAACAGGAGAGGATCGCAGGAGCGAGTCTCACCTCTGCCTCTCGGGCTCTCCGTCCACGTCTTCGTCTGCACTGCAGGTGGCGCTAGAGTCATTGTCCGACTGGGGCTCGGGCCTCTGGGCGCCTATCTGCTGGGCCACCACCATGTCCTCATCTCTAGGCTCTGTCTTCGTGCTGGCTCTCTCCAGGTCTCCTTCTTTGGTATCACCTTCGACTCTGGATGGATTGGTTTCCAGCGCCCCCATCTCAACGTCTACAGAGTCTGATTTGGCAGCCGTGGGGAGGTCAAGAACAGAAGTCACTTCAGCACCATGCTCCTGCCGTTCGACGTCCATTGGCTCTGCCTCCACCGTGATGCTGTCGTTCGCCTGCGTCTCCACACTTTCACTTTCAACTGGTTTTGCACTTTGCACTGCTGAGGAGGGAGACGCACAGGGTACAGGTTCTGTGCTGGGTTCAAGCTCAGCGCCAGGCGCGGTGTTTCCTCGAGAAGTCGCATTGTCAGTGCTGTCTTCGCTGGGCTTGACAGCTTCAACTGGTGAAGGAGAAGGAGCACTTTCTGTATCAGAACTATTTTCAGCACCTTAAAGATAATGATACGGCATAAAAATCTGATAATGAACATGTTTCCGGTGGTGACAGAAGCCATGCTTGAAAGTAGTTGTTTGGGATGAATGATACTCCTTGGATGGCCTCAGTGAAGTCTTATGGCCACTGGGAAGCTAGAGTGTTTGTTCCCAGAGCATGAAAGGGAGAGGTCAAATGGTCCTCACCTTCTGAAATGGAAAGCGTAAAAGCTTTTAATATCTAAAAATAATTTATATGAGGGGCGCCTGGCTGGCTCAGTCGGTGGCGTGTACGACTCTTCATCTCGGGGTCGTGTGAGTTCGAGCCCCACACTGGGTTCTCGTAGAGAGTAACTGAGTAACTAAGAACTCTTAAAAATATTTTTTTAAATAAATAAATATAAATAAATAAGTAAATAAAATTTATATGAAATTTGAAAAATGAAGACAGATGAAAACCAAACTAAACAAGAAACCATTCCCATAAATGGTATTTGGATTATTTCTACCAGCCTGTGGCTGTGCTTCTCCTTTGACCCAGGAAGCCTGACAGTCTAGAACAGCACCATCCAACAGGAACATAATATGAGTTACATCTGCTTAAAATTTTAATTTTTCCGGTGGCCACATTAAAAAAGTAAAAAGAGATAAATTAACAACATATTTTATTTCACCCAGTAGGTCTGAAATACTATCTTTTTAACATGTAATCATGTGGAAATATAGTAATATAGAAAACTAGTAATAACATTTTTACCTTTTTTGGTATTAAGTCTTCAAAATCTGATTACATTTTACATGTTCAGCCCATCTCAATTTGGACTAGCCACATTTCAGGAGCTCAATAGCCACATGTATCTAGTGAGTACCACACACTAGACAGGAAAATTCTAGAGTAACATTACATGGACTTTTAATTTAACACTGTAACCCTGGTCTTTCCCCACATCCCTGGTTTCACTTTATAAATACCGTTTTAATCTTTGATATCTTTACCTAGATATTTCAAAGGAATCACAAATTCAGTATTTCCTGCACTAGACTAAGTCTGTGGACTCAACACATCCAAATCAGGTTCTTTTCTAGTGTTTACTGTCTAATTAAACCAGAAACCTTTTAAGGAGTAATCTTTTAATTCTCCTCTCATTTATCCCCATATCCTACACGGATAAATATCATTGATTTTCTCTCTAAAAATATCCCTTGAGTCCATCCACTTGTGTTCAATTGCTCGACTGCCCCTGTAGTCCAGAAGCAACTCTTCCTATCTTCCACCTCAGACCAGTCTCAACAACACCAGAGGGAGCTTTTTAAAAGCCGAGTCTTACCAAAACTCTTCTGCTCCAGTATTCTCTTCATTCCTGCCACATGGGCCTCATTTTCCACAAAACCTCACAGAAAAAAAGCTACTTAATGTTCAAAACCAAAACCCATTCAAAACAAAATTTAAGTTTCAAAGCCAACAACAACTTGCAGAAAAAAATAAAACGAAATCTAATATTTCTGAAACTCCTGGAAGATACAGAACTTCCTAAGCTTAAAATATGAGCGCCTTCAAAGGAATGTACTTAAGCAGCTCTAATTACATACAAAATTTAAACTCTGGTAATTTAAAAATAAAAAGTGAGTGAGATGGAGAAAATATGTGTATACAAAGCATGAACATGTGTAAGATATTATATATAAAGAGCTACTAAAATCACTGAAAATTCCCACTTCATAAGCAGTCAATTCACAAAAGAAATCTACAGAAACTTTAATAGTAATTCGATTGAAATAAATTAGGAACTTTTAATTAGCAAAAACTCAAGAAAATATTTACTTTTTCGGAAAATGGTCATTAATTTGTTCAAGTGACAAAAAGGATTTTATTTCTGTTCTTAAGTTTCTTGGGTTGACATTCTTTTCTACCGAGCTTCTAGCGTCATTAATTCTTTTTGTATGAAAACATAAATGTGACATGTGTAAGTCACTATAAAAACTGAAATAAATCAAACTCACTGCAATAAAGAGAGAAGTGTAATCAATGATACCAACTGGACACATAACGGTGGCAGTGATACTGATGCAGACAGCTTGCTGATGCCGGACTGCCATTTTTTTTGATTTTAAAATTTTATTTATTTGAGAGTGAGCGAGCATTGGGGGGGGGGGAGGGCAGAAGGAAAGAGAGAATCTTAAGCAGGCTCCATGCTCAGTGCAGGGCTCGACGTGGGGCTCGATCTCACAACCCTGAGATCATGATCTGAGCCGAAATCAAGAGTCAGCCGCTTAACTGACCGAGCCACCCAGGTGCCCCTGAACTGCCATTTTAAAGATCTTCTAGTCGTACCAACTGGACCATCACAGGTGCTACATACGTATTTGTTGACTGAATGAATAAGTACATTGTGCTCAAGTTTAAGGTCTCTATGAAAACAGTGAATGTACTGTTTCCTTAATGAAGCAATTCTTAAATAAAATGACTAAGCTAGTAATTACATATTTGAACTAGTGGAAGTCACAACTAAATTTAAGATTTTAAGATACCTTCACTGTCTTCTGGATTTTCTTCTTCATTAGAAGCTTCAATATCTTCATCCTCCTGAGCAGAAACAGTGGAAGCTACACTTTCACACTGGGACACGTCTCGCTCTTCACGGGGCTTTCGTGAAGTCTAAAGGAGTAAAAGAGTGTTGAATTAAATTATGATTTAAATAGCTAAAAGAAAACAAAGGAACATTCTCATATCTGAAGTAACACAGAACACTGATACACACATATTAAACAAGAAGGCTGCCTGTCTGACAACTGTTCTGGTGAATATTCGGTTGCCTCTAGGGAACCACTAACTGGCCTTTTGTGTGGATGGACTGCTCTCATCAAACTGATCAAAAGTTACATTGGGACCATTTTTCAAACTATTTGTCACCATACATGTACAAAGAGCCAAAAATCACAAAACTCCTGCTATTCTTCCTCTCCAAATAATGTATTTTTCTAATAAAAATAACATGCATTTGTTTTCTATTAAAAATAAGATATTCGTTGGACTGTGGAGGACACAGAAAATTGTTAAGAAAAAACAATAATGGTTCATAACTGCACCAGCTAGAGATTCTAACTATACTGATACATTTCCTTTCAGTCTTTTATATGCGTATACATATGTTTATGTATAGTACATGTAAATAAAACTAGGATTGCCCAATGTAGTTACCTATCCTACTTTTTTTTAACCTTAATCATGAACTGAACATACCTTTACATTATAAATTCCTCAAAATTATTAAATTAATGATTCCATAAAAACACTCTGTACCAATAGATATTTAAAATTCTCCTATTTTAAGGTATTCAGTCAATTTTAATGTTCTGCACTAATAATGCTACAATAACCTCCCTTCCCTAACATTAAGAATTATGTGATTTCATAAGCAACAACTGATCACTGTTGTCACCAACCATCATTGGTGTTACTGAATTTCTTCTACTATTAATGAGGACAAACTGCCTTTTCCTTTAACAGGATTTTTCCTTTCACAAATAATGTGTTTACATAAAACTGCTCATTCTTCTACTGGGATCAGAGATCTGTAAGAACATATGTGCATATATTTAAGTGTCAGACATCAGCTATTTATTATATTTTTAATCTCATGTTGCTAACTATGAAACTTAAGGTCTCCTGTCTTTGTAGACCTGAAGATCCCAGCCCTGGCATCTGTTCTGTTCTCCGCCTCTTACCGAGCCTGTACTCAGCAGACTTTAGTTACAGGCCTCTCCCGGGGACACTCCTCACAGAGGAAAATAAATTATTGCTATCCCAACTGTTAAAATTATGTGTTAGGATGCAACCTAAAGCAGTAACTAAGTCAAGAGGAAAAAAAATCACGTCCCAGTGTCCGTCATAGAACTAGGTGTAATTCTGAGGCTAAAAAAAATTCATCACTATGTTCCTCACAGGAATGCAAGGGGAGAATCCTCTGGCCACACTCTTTAAAAAGCTTTAGGAAGACTGCATGAAGGCTGCAAAATTTTTAGGAGTTAGATAATAGCTCATATAGGGATTTTTCCAGTGTCGAGGCTGTATCCCTCCTTTGCCAATATCCACCCATGCTGTTTGGTATTTCCACTGATGAATATACAAAAGACAATGTTTCACCACCACCATGCGGCATTCCTCTGTTCACATGTAATCATCTACTACTTCTCCAAGCATTTTCTTCACTATATGATAGTACTCACTAATATTTAATGTAATAATTCAAACCTATGGAAATGTAACACCTATATATCTTGCACTGCGTTTTAATAGATATTAGACATTTTGTCATGTTTTCTTGAAACCTTTTTGAAAATGATAAAACACTCAAAAAAACAAAACAAAACAAAAACAAAACCCGGAAGCCTGCTGTCCCTAACAAGAAGTTTTAAAGACACTGGTGATGGTTAATTTGATGTGTCATCTTGGCTGGGCCACAGCACCCAGACATTTGGTCAAACATTATCCTGGATGTTTCTCTGCAGGTGTTTTTTAGATGAGATTAACAATTCAACCAGTGGACTTCTGAGCAAAGCAGATGACCCTCCGGAATGTGGAGGGGGGAGGGGGCCTTCACCCAATCAACTGATGGCCTTAACAGAACCAAGACTGACGGCTCCCTGCTCTCCCCCTCCACCCCCCATGCCCCCAGCAAGAAGGGAGTCTGCCAACAGATCGCCTTTGGACTCCAGCTGCAACTCTTCCCTAAGTCTCCAGCCTGCCATCCTGCACCGTCAGATGCAAGTGTCCACAGTCACAGGAGCCAATTTCTCAAAATAAATCACTCGCTCATATTCTCTCTCTCCACACACACACACACACACACACCACACACACACACACACACACCACACACACACACACACACACACACACACACACACCCGTTGGTTTTGTTTCTCTGGAGAACCCTGACTTATCTTTTATTTATTTATTTTTATTTTATTTTATTTTTTTAAAAGATTTTATTTATTTATTTGACAGAGAGAGACACAGCAAGAGAGGGAACACAAGCAGGGAGAGCGGGAGAGGGAGAAGCAGGCTTCCCGCTGAGCAGGGAGCCCGACGTGGGGCTCGATCCCAGGACTCTGGGATCATGACCTGAGCCGAAGGCAGACGCTTAACGACTGAGCCACCCAGGCGCCCCCTGACTTATCTTTTAAAAACATGTCTGATTTATTCTTTACTTGATTTTTGTCCCCAAACATTGTAAGTGGTATTTGATGAAGTCAAGTCTCTCTTGTCAGAAGAGCTTTTGTTATTACTTCCTTCCCTTTGTTTTAGTTTCTACAACACATTTTTAACCTTTACATCTTCATTTTTAACGTTAAGAGGTCTTTTGTATATAACTTTTAAAATCAGTCAATATTATACTTCATATACTCATATTTATTAAAAGTCCAAACCCTAACAAATTTAAATATCTACCCTTTTATTACCCATTCTATCATTCTTCAGTGAGTCTCAAAATTTTTTGGTCTAAGGATACAGCACTCTTAAAAAGTATTCAAGACCCAAAGGAGGTTCTTTTCATGAGATATATATAATGATACTTACTGTATTTGAATTAAAGCAAAAATATTTAAAATATTAATTCATTTAAAAATAACAATAAACCCATTACATGTCAACATAAAAAACACAAAATAACTACATTCCAAAACAAATGGATAATTTAGTAAAAAAGTAGTTTTTTGGGGCACCTGGGTGGCTCAGTCGTTAAGCATCTGCCTTCAGCTCAGGTCATGATCCCAGGGTCCTGGGATCAAGCCCCGCATCGAGCCCCTGCTCCACGGGAAGCCTGCTTCTCCCTCTCCCACTCCCCCTGCTTGTGTTCCTGCTCTCATTCTCTCTCTCTCTGTCAAATAAATAAAGTCTAAAAACAAAATAAAATAAAATAAAAAATATTCTGTACATCTTTTATCCATACATGACATCCACTGTGACATCACAAATTGGTCATCTGGAAATTATGGAGTTACACAGATTTTTCAAATCTGCATACATTTCACTGTATGTCAAAATATCATATTAGTTATTACTGCCACTGATCTCATCAGAAAAGTCTTTGAGTATTAGGAAGATATTAAGCTTATGGTGAGGAAGACAAAGTTTCCATTTTTGCTTAAAAGCTTGAAGTTTAAAAGTGGCAACAAATACTTCTGCTTGCTTTCTTTGAAAGACAGTCTCACTCATTTTCAAGAAAATGTCTGCCAAGGATCCAAGTCTGAAAAACCATAGTTTTTCTGTCATTTTTCCAATTAAAACTGAAACTCCATAAAAAAAGGGAGGCTAGTTCAGCTTGGAACTCAAACAATTGCAAAAGTCCTTTCCCTCGACAGAACCAGCATACTCTGGTATGGAGCAGAAGGGTTTTATGCACACTTCTCATTTCATCACACACATGGACTCAAGGGTCAAGATTTAATAAAGCTAATTTTTACTGCTTCGCCAAGGACAAGTGAAATTGGCATATTTGTTGTTAAACTGCAAATGCCTGGAGATGAAGAATACACTTGAGTATTTAGCACAGTGGTGCCCTGCCATGATTCATGCTAAGGCACAAGCATTTTCTCTCACAACTCCTTTGACACCATCCACGCAAATCTAACGCAGTGGAAAAAGTAAGTTACATCTTAGTATTTTTACAAAAACAGTTCTGGCCTCATGGAATCCTCAAAGAGCTCTGTAGACTTTGAGAGCATTGGAACTTCCTCGTTAAGGAATTTTCAATAATTTATCTTTCTGATTTTACTATTTATCTCAGGGACTCTTTCTTTCTGAGAAAACGGTTTTAATATGCCATATCGATTCATTCAACAAGGTCAACAGAACTCCAACTAAACTTTTCAATTCAAACTCCAAAATGTTTATATTTTTCAAATCCCATCTATGGTAATTCAAAAGTACTGAACTGCCATTACTACGAACAGGAATTTTGTTCCTTGGGCAGTCATCAGAGAAAAAGTCAACTTGTGCCGAGAAACTAGCACATCCCTCACAGGTAAAGGTAATAAATAAAAATACAGGATACAAAAAACTTTCTCTCAAAGCCAGTATCTGAAGCTCAAAAACAAAACAAAGCAAATAACTATTGGTTAAAAACTAAATCAGTTAAAAATAAATAAATAAATAAGCAAATATTCACTACCGCTGATATACTCACTTTCTGTTTATGCTGCTGCAAAAGGTTATCAAGATTATGTCGCCTTTTATAGTTAAAATAGAAGTTTTTGCATTGCGCTTCACTTTTAGTCCCCACCATTTTGGCAATTGCTGCCCAGTTACGACCATGTTCTACAAGACCTATATTTGAAAAACAGACCAAAGATTAATTGAACAATCACCTGATAAAGCAAACAAGAGAAATAAAATCAACTTAATTAGTCTTCAAAATCATTAACACTAAAAATGTGATTTCAATTATTTATTGATATATTTTAATACATACTTAAATATGTATTGACACAAAATTCACTGACAGCTCTATTTTGCCACCCAAATTTAAAACATGCTCATTAATGGAAGGGCTCAACTTTACCCTTGTTATGTATCTCCCAAAGAGCTAGGACAATGTCAGACACACAGTAACAACTCAAACACTTATAAACTGAGTGATTAGATACCTCTAAGTCTTTGGAAACAGTATATCAATATAAAGTTAATAAGGTAATCTTATAATTAACACAAAATAAAGATATATATGACTAGATTTATAATCAGCATGTCTTCAATCCATTCACAATCAAGAAATGCCCTCAAAAAAATTAACGAGTTTTAAAAACAGCAACAACAACAAACCTGTGGTAATACAATGCATCACAGAAATCTATGCAACCTGACACTTTTCAACTAAATAATGTATGTACACACACACACCTATGTGCGAGGAATATGGGCGTATAAACACACGTACACAGGGAGCTATATAGACGTATCCAAGCAGGAATTTCCAGTACAAATTTAACAATTTATAGAAAAACATGAGTTTTTCAAGGTTAACACAAGTAGCTTCCTTAATAATGACAACTGGAAGATTACTTCCAAATCCTTCTGATACATGAACAGAGCTGAGAAGAGTCCTATGGAGGTGTGTCTACCTGAAAAAGATTGCTCTATGATGTAGCTAGTATCTACTCACTCCACTATGACATTCTGATAACAGATGAGAATAAATGTCAATCTTTTTTTTTCTTTTTTAAAAAATGTGAATCTTTTTTTTTTTTTTAAAGATTTTATTTATTTATTTGACAGAGACACAGTGAGAGAGAGAACACAAGCAGGAGTGGGAGAGAGAGAAACAGGCTTCCTGCAGAGCAGGGAGCCAGATGTGGGGCTCGATCCCAGGAGCCTGGGATCACGACCTGAGCCGAAGGCAGACGCTTAACAACTGAGCCACCCAGGTGCCCAAAAATGTGAATCTTCTAAAAAGTTATACATGTAATCATGACAAGTCATGAATTTACTAATCATGGCAAATAAACATCAAATAAAAATATTTTGAGCACAGAACACATTAAACTGCTATATTTTTGGTAAAGTTGGTTTATATAACTCTTAAATGTATCACTTATTACCTATTAAATAGAAAATAAATCTGAAATGTGTCACTAAGAGGTCAACTTATTTACAATAATTTCTCTTTAGAACTATAAGGTAAATACTTAACTCCAAAAAGAGTTGGCTAATCTTTCTCAAAATTATTTTATTTAAAACACAAACTATTGTTCATTTATAAACCAATTATTTATCCTACTAGAAATTTTACTTCCATTTCAAATTACATTATCTTAACAAGCAACAACAGAAAAACACAAGATTCCTAATGTTCCAGAATAAGATCAAGGCAATGAGTGGGAGAGACAAAATTCAAACCTTTGTCCGGCTCCAAAGTTCATGCCCTGTCCTCTGAATCGCAGTGCAGTTTCTTACTAGTTTATAACCAAATGCCTTACAAATACAAACTGAGGAGATATGTACCACCCTATTAAATCCAACTTTTAAATAACAGAAAATATAGACTCTTTATATTAAAATACCCTCCAAAACACTGAATCACAGCGATGCTGGAAAAGTGAGAATAGTCCACTTGCTCTCTAACAAAATGACATTCAAAATAAAACTGTGCAGGGCGCCTGGGTGGCTCAGTTGGTTAAGCGACTGCCTTTGGCTCAGGTCATGGTCCCAGGGTCCTGGGATCGAGTTCCGCATCGGGCTCCCTCTGCTCTGTGGGGTGCCTGCTTCTCCCTCTGCCTGCCACTCCCCCTGCTTGTGCACTCTCTCTCTCTGTCAAATAAATGAATAAAATCTTTAAAAAAATAAAAATAAAAAAAATAAAACCGTGCAGAGAATCTTAAATCCCTCAAAATTGGGCCTCTTAAGCAAGGCACAGCAGGGTTACCTGAGAGGGCACCACCCCATCATAAAGAACTCGAGTCTACCTCTAAATTCTATTTACCATTGCAGAAGAACTTTCTTCTTTTTTCAATTAAAAAAAATTCATTCCATCTGACTTATTAACCCTGAGGAACCTAAAGAACTATAACTTACCTTTTTTAGCGACTTCCATTTCTTCTTCTGTCCATCGAGAGGTTTCTACAGGCTCTGTGGAAACTGAAATAAAGAGAGAGAACCCAGTAAGGCAGAGAAAACTTAAGTTCATTCACAGATGAGATGGCACCGACCTGCTTGTCTGACATAAAGCCTGTCTGAAGCATTAGGCAAAGGAAACTATGGACACAGGATGGTGGCAGGCTCTCCCCACCAACTAAAGGGGTATAGTCAAGGCTTCTCCGTTAGGATCTTTCTCAATGTTCTTTGAAGTTCCACCCACGTCTACATGTTTGTTTTATTTTCTATGAAGTCCCACCTCACCCACTGCCTTCCCACTATTCGAGCCCCATCCCTCCTCTCCTGAAGTGTGAAAGGAAGAAACAACAGTCCCCCTTCCTGTCCAGGCACAGTTCTCTCCTGCTCTCTGAATCCCCCATCTCGTCCTCACTCCTGGAGGCCCTATGACACCTAGTAAACACAGATGGATCACAAACTGCACATTCTCCCTTCTACATTAGAAAGGAAAGTAAGACTATCAGGCATGAAATGAGCTCCTGCCATATTCCCCTTCTCAATTAATAGTACCATCATCCATCCAGTCACTCAAATTATTAACAGCCTCCTCAGACCAATTTTTCAATCCTTCGTCCCATATACTACTCACATCCAATGATGTGTGTCAGTTCTAATCTCCCAAATCATCCCCTTCTTGCCTGGGCCACTGCGTGCATAGTGACACCCGTCTGGCTGGTTCCTCTGCCTCCAGCCCCTTACTCTCTCCAACCTGACCTCCACAACTGTCACTAGTTAGCTTTCTAAAACATCAATCTATGTACAAACATTCCTCTATTTAAAAACCCCTATGAGCTCCCACTTTGTAAGCAAAGCAGGATATAACTCAAACAAGGTCCATCATGATCTGCCCCCATGTGTTTATCTAGTTCTTTTCCTTGCATCCTTCCTTGCCATCCCCAGAACCCGGTTTCTTTATGCTTCATGTTATGGTAAAATTGGTACCACTGAACCAATGATGGTAAGCATTATTAACATGATCCCTTTATAAACTAATGAGACTGTACTTAGTAAAGGAGACAAAAATGCTTGGACCCAAGAATTTATTCCTATAAAAAATAATTTAACAGAAAGAAAATGTTACGTGACTCAAGATCTGTTTTTTCTTTACAGTGCTATCTCTATTAGTTTAAAGATGAGGGGGCAGGGGACAGCCGAATCATTCAGCAACAGGGAATGGTTCAAGAAATCGGGCCTCAGGGAACATGATGCCAACACTTCACAGCCATCAAAAAGCAAAAATGAAGATCACTTAGACTACATGATATTTATAATATGTCAAGTTAAAACATCAGAAAAAGCATGCACACTAAGATTACGACTAAGTAAAAAGAAAAACAGCTATATTAAGATAGCAAGATTGGGGCAGATCTTTTTCAAAAGACATTGATATTAAAGTTTAAAAAACGTAAAGGCCACGAAGAAGTAAAACTTTCACTACTTGCAGATGACCTGTTACTACATACAGAAAACCTAAAAGACTGCTAGAACTGATAAACAAATTCAGTGAAGTCACAGGATACAAAATCAATGTGAGAAAATCTGTTGCATTTCTACACACCAATAATGAAGCAGCAGAAAGAGAAAATAAGAATACAATCCCATTTACAATTGCACCAAAAATAATAAGATACCTAGGAATAAACCTACCCAAAGAGGTGAAATGCCTGTACTCTGAAAACTATAAAACACCGATAAAAGAAATTCAAGACAACACAAAGAAATGGAGAGACATTCCATGCTAGTGGATTGGGAGAACAAATATTGTTAAAATGTCTACACTACCCAAAGCAATCCACCCATTCAATGCAATCCCTATCAAAATGCCAATAGCAGTTTTCATAGAACTAGAACAAATAGTCCTAAAATTTGTATGGAACCACAAAAGACCCCGAATCACCAAAGCAATCTTGAAAAAGAAAAGCAAAGCTGGAGGCATCACAATTCTGGACTTCAAGTCATATTACAAAGTTGTAGTCATCAAAACACTATGGTACTGGCACAAATACAGACACACAGATCAATGGAACAGAAGAGAAAACCCAGAAACAAATCCACAATTATACCATCAACTCATCTTTGATAAAGCAGGGAAGAATACCTAATGGGAGAAAATCTCTTCAACAAATGGTGCTGGGAAAACCAGACAGCAACATACAAAAGAATGAAACTTGGCCACTTTCTTACACCGTACACAAAAATAAAGTCAAAATGGATTAAAGACCTAAATGTGAGACCTGAAACCATAAAAATCCTAGAAAAGAACACAGGCAGTAATTTCTCTGACGCTGGCTGTAGCAACTTTTTTCTAGATAGGTCCCCTGAGGCAAGGGAAACAAAAGCAAAAATCAACTATTGGGACTACATCAAAATAAAAAGCTTCTGGGAGGCCTGTGTGGCTCAGTCAGTTAAGCGTCCGGCTCTTGACTTTGGCTCAGTCATAATCTCAGGGTCGTGAGACAGAGCCCCGCGTCAGGTTCTGCGCTGGGTGTGGAGCCTGGTTGGGATTCTGTCTCTTTCCCTACCCCTCCCTCTCTAAAACAAAAATTAAATAAAATTTAAAAATAAAAAAATAAAATAAAATAAAAAGCTTCTACACAGCAAAGGAAACAACAAAACTAAAAGGCAACCTACGAAATGGGAGAAGATATTTCCAAATGACGTATCTGATAAAGGGTTAGTATCGAAAATACATAAAGAATTTATAAAATTCAACACCCACAGAACAAATAATCCAATTAAAAAATGGGCAGAAGATGTGAACGGACATTTCTCCAAAGACATCCAGATGGCCAAAAGACCCAAGAAAAGATGCTCAGCATCACTCATCATCAGGGAAATGCAAATCAAAACCACAATGAAATATCACCTCACACCTATCAGAATGGCTAAAATCAACAGCACAAAAAACAACAGGTGTTAGCAAGGATGTGGAGAAAAAGGAGCCCTCTTGTACTGTTGGTGGGTATGCAAACTGGTACAGCCACTGTGGAAAACAGTCTGGAGGTTCCTCAAAATTAAAAATACAACTGCCACCCGGGGCGCCGGGGTGGCTCAGATGGTTGGGTGTCTACCTTCAGCTCAGGTCATGATCTCCGGGTCCTGGGATTGAGCCCCATGTTGGTCTCCCAGCTCAGCTGGGGGTCTGCTTCTCCCTCTCCCTCTGCCTCTCTCCCTGCTTGTGCTCTCTCTCTCTCTCTCTCCCAAATGAATAAATAAAATCTTAAAAAAAAAACACAAAAAACAAAAATTGCCGTATGATCCAGCAATCACACTATTGGGTATTTACCCAAAGAATACAAAAACACTAATTCAAAGTGATACACGCATCCCTATGTTTATAGGAGCATTACTTACAATAGCCAAGATATAGAAGCAGCCCAACTGTTTATTAACTGATGAATGGATAAAGAAGATGTGGTGTGTGGATACACATACATACACATACATACACCATGGAATATTATTCAGCCACTAAAAAGGAAGGAAATCTTGCCATTTGCAATGACATGGATGGAGCCAGAGAGCATAATACTGAGTGCAGTAAGTCAGAGAAAGAGAAATACCATATGATCTCACTCATATATGGAATTTCAGAAACAAAGCAAATAAGCAAAGGGGAGGTGGGGAAGAGAGAGAGAAATAAACCAAGAAACAGACTCTGAACTATAGAGAACAAACAAGCTCACCAGAGGGGAGCTGCAGGGCAGGCGGGAAAGGGAGGTGTAGATATGAGTGAAAAGGGTGATGGGGATTAAGGCGTGTACTTCTCATGATGAGCACCAGGTGATTACAATAAAACCTCAACACCAAAAAAAAAAAGTAAAGGGCAGCCTTCCAGATTATTTGTAGGCCGTCGATATCGGAGGACCCTCCTGCTCTACCCTGGCACTGCAAGAGAACCCCGCACAAAATCCTGGCCTGTTCGCTCCCATCTTGCGCACTCACTGGGTTCTGGTGGGGGTGGCAGAGGCGGCGGGGGCTCCTCAGTGGCCGCGGCGGCCGCAGCGCTGGCCGCCGCCGCTTCGTTGGTCATGGACCGGGTGATGCGGCCCTTTCTGCGGCCCTGACTGTTGGCAGTCTTTCGTCCCCGGGGTGTGGCCTGCTCTCTCTCCTCCGTTTCTTCTGCTGTACCTTCCGTCTTGTCCTTTTCCTTGGCATTTTCTCTGGAAACAGAAGCAGACAAAAAGTTTGTGTGATTTGGAAGTATACGTGCATCTAAGAAGGTTGGGGCTTGAAATTTTTTTTTAATAGAAATTAAATAAGACTACCCAGTCTCTCAGTTACTGAAAACGAAATTTATGAAAAATGCTGTCATGCCCCAATTTTGAAGGGTTTTGACTGGCTCAAATTAAGATATTTCACAAAGGTCTGTTTTATTCCTTAATGGACTCAAAATTCAAACACGTTTCAAATCACCTCATTATGTATGAGAACACCCTATGAGGAAGTAAAGGATGGCAGCAGAAAAGCCGCTAGACCTGCAATCCAGAGGCAGCGGGGTACACCAAAAGGCGGGAGTCTGGGATTTCTTGCCTTGGCTCCAAGGTAAGTTTTCTCCTCTGTGAAATGAAGAGGCTGAAACAGATACCCTTTCCGTAGTAATAATCTACAATACTGCTTCATTAAACCAGGCTCAGTATTCTCAACCATCTCCAATATTAATTACGTGCAAACAGGCCAGTGTGGCCCAGAGGTTATAACGGAGAACGGTCTAGAGCCAGGCTGCCCAGGTTGGTACCAGAGCTGTGTGATTTACTAGCCATGTGACCTGGGACCTCCCCTCCACAGCCTCTGTTTTTCTCATCTATAAGTGAGAATAATAACAGTATGTTTCATAGAGCTGTTGCATTGATTAAAAGAGTTAATCTATATAAAATGCTCAGAACTGTGCCTGGAACATAGTAAGCATCATATATAGATAGTTTGCTGTTATTAAGACTAAACCTACCTCAGCCACTTAGGAAAAACTTGATCAATAAATAAAGGGTCATTATTATTAGCAGCAACAGTACTGCATGTAACACTAGAAGCCTATTCTCTATACTACGCATCTCCCAGGATTGTTAGATTTAAAAACAAGGCCCCTAATGTACATTTCTGCAAATGAATGGATAGGTGGCAATACTCAAAGACTCAACTGCTCTTGCTTAATGGGAGGTGTTGATTTTTTTCAAATTTTATGTACTTCAAGCAAAGATCTGTTGTAGCTTACCAAGCTTACCCCAATAAAAAAATTCTTCAAGAATCTTCCCCCTTCGGTCCTGAACTGCCCTTGCAGTTACCCTGCAGGCCTCTTTCTCCACCTCTTTATTCCCTTAGCAATCTAGCTACCACTACAGTCTCATCTTAAAGACGTTTGTCAAAAGGCACCAATGGGGGAAAAAAAGTCACCAATGACTCAAAAACTGCAAGTTCAGATGACCTTTTCTCCATTCTTGTTGCACGGATCTTCCTGCTGCAACTGATCCTAAGGACAATTCTTTTTACATCCTTCTCAACTTTTAGGACTTCATGCTTTCCTGATAGCCCTACTGCTATCCTGGCTCTCCCTCTGGGGACTGCCTTCTTCCTCTCAACCTTTCACATTGCATTTCCCAAGGCTCACCCTAGCCTTAAAGCTCTGTGAGGTTACCCCATTCGCATCCATTCCAACGGGATGACTCCCAGTCTGTATCTTTAGACTCACACCTCCCATCTCCGAAATCTTCTAAGATCCAGAGTTGTCTTCCCAAATACCTGCTGGAAATCCCTATCAATACACCTGGATTCCCCATCAATACTAAGTCAACATGTCCAAAACCATGCTTGTCAGTGCTCTGCCTCTTGCTTCCCTCCATGGAACAGTACACATCACGCACCATTAACAGTTCTGCCATGATCATATTCATTCATGTTTACGGATCTGGCATCATCTTTAGCTTTTCCCCTTTTCCTTTACCTCCTATATGCGATCTCACGCCAAGGTTTGGTTACTTCATCTCGGTAACAGTCCTCCCACTAATTCCACCATCTCGATTTCTACTACCACTGTCCTTAGTCAGGGCTTCGGTACTCCAAACCACTCTTCTGTAACAGCCTCCCTGACTTGCATCTCCAATCCATCCATTCTCTGCTGCTCGTGGGTCAATATTCTAGTAGAATAGCTTTGGTAAGAAACCACTCCATCCAGGGGCACCTGGGTGGCTCTATCAGTTAAGCGTCTGGCTCTTGATTTCAGCTCAGGTCATGATCTCAGCGTTCTGAGATCAAGCCCCACATTAGGCTCCATGCTCAGCAGGGTCTGCTTGAGATTCCCTCCCTCTCCTTCTGCCCCTCCCCCTACTCATACATGCTTGTGCATGCACACTCCCCAAAAACATAAATAAATCTTAAAAAAATTAAAAAAGGAAACAAACCATTCCATCCATTGAAACCGCTACCTACAACTCACAACACAGACTATTTTAGCTTCATTAAGGTTTTACTTAATCTAACCCCAATCCACCCTCCACTTTTCTTCTTCAGCTGCCCTCTGTTCCAGTCTAATAAAACCATTATAATGTTGCCATTTCTTTTTTTTTTTTTTAATTATAATGTTGCCATTTCTCATAGCAGCACATCTCCTTGCGTGAATCCCTCTGTTCTTTCCACATTAACCGCCAGCTCCTGCATAAAGTCCTCTAAACTATCCAGACAGAAGTAACCCTGAACCTCTTTTCAGTCTCCCAACATCCTTTACTGGCTCTGCTCATTTCTCCCGGGCTTTCTTCTTTTTCATAAATAGTACTTGCATCTTGCCTAGCTTTCCTCTACTAGATCATAAACCACCTTGGAATAGTACATATCTTATGTACTTTTGCATCCTCCATAAGAGCTAGCTCACATCACTAATAAATGAATGCTTGTTAATAGAGATTTTAGGAAAAAAGAAAAAACCAAGATATGGCAGTTTCATAAGAGCAGAACCACTGACCACATGGGAGTATAAATGTTTTACCCAAACTTAAAAAAAAAAAAAAAAATTGCTTTTAATAGTTACTTCCTCAAGTACAACATTAGAATGGCAATGGCATGAGGATCCAACTCTTTAACAACCATACCAAGTGATTCAGGCTGTAGTTGCCACAAAACCTGATAAACCTTCAGTATTTCTAAGGGGATTACAGAAATAACACAATAAATATTAAAAAGAACAAACTACTGATACGTGCAACAACCTGCATGGATCTCAATGTCATTATGCTAAGTAAACGAAGCCATGCACAGAAGACTACATACTGCATAAATCCATGTATATGAAATTCTAGAAAAGGCAAAACAGATGAGTAGTCGCCAAAGGCTGGGGATGGCAGGGGAGTGTGGGAAAACCTACGGCAAAGGAGCATATGGAACTTTCTGGAGTGATGGGAACACTCTATGTCACAACTGTGGCAAGAGTTACACCAGGGCATATATTTGTCAACATATATTCAATACACACCTAAATTGGTGAATTCTATTCTGTAAATAATGCCTCAAGAGAGCCAATCCCTGGTGGAAAAACCACCAACTGAGCTGCTAAGCGCCCCCCACCACCCCACCACAATATGTGCATTAAGGCATCAACAAGAGCCGTCTCTGAGCGGCAGAATCACAGGCTGATTTTGTTAATATTTTGCTCCCTTTTCCTCATTTTCTATAGTGAACAAGAATTACTTTTATAACCAGGCAAACAACAACAAAACCACAAACAAACCAGGAACCCCACTTTATACAATAAATAAAACCCATGAAACTGTAATATAATGTATTATAGAAAACCATTTATCAGCATTTTTACATGAGTGTAAAGTATCAAAAGTGCAAAAAAAAAGATCCTGGGGCGCCTAGGTGGCTCAGTCGTTAAGTGTCTGCCTTCAGCTCAGGTCATGATCCCGGGGTCCTGGGATCGAGCCCCACATCGGGCTCCCTGCTCAGCAGGAAGCCTGCTTCTCCCTCTCACACTCCCCCTGCTTGTGTTCCCTCTCTCACTGTCTCTGTCAAATAAATAAAATCTTTAAAAAAAAAAAAAAGATCCTGAGGTACCTTCCAAGTCAAAAATTAAGTTAATATTCAATATATCTCAAGTGATGAGTGTATATTATTATAGCTCATCCCTTCTGAAAAGTAACATCTCATGTCTGGCAAACAAGTCCGTTAAGCCAAAAGTTGTATTTACCAGAATATCCTGTTCTTTAATTATGTCAAAGCACATGAGATGATCAAAGCACACATCCCATTCATTCTTTTATCTAAAATTTTATACCTTCGAGAGAGTCAATAGGTTCATGATTAAGTAAGACGAATATCTAATCATTCAACTCACTTAGAGTCCTCCTTTTCATCTTTTTCTTCTTCATCTTTCTTTTCCTCTTCTTTTTTTTCTGTTTTTTCTGCTTTATCTTCTTCTTTTTCTTCTACTTTTTCTTCTTGTGAGGGTCGGGCAATTTGCTGCTAGAATGAACCATCATTTGTCAAATTCAACGTTAAAAGAAACAGCTCCTCAAACTGTGATGACAAATTACAATAAACACCTTTGCAAAAAAATTAATACACAATTACCTTATTGATCACTTACAATGTAATTAGGGGTAACGTATTAAAAATTAGTCTAATACTCTTTCATAAATTCCATAGGTGTTGCTTAAAGGTGCGCGTGGAATGCTCCTAGGGTCTGGACCCATCAGAGAGGTCAAAGTGTTAAAGATTCCACTTAGAAATCTGAAATCGGAGTTGGTTCTCTCTGTTTCTGTAACTCCCACGTCTAATCTGTCACTCAAGCACTTCAATTCTACCTTAAAATTTGATAACATATAATTTACCCCTAGTATTAGATACCTAATATGCTTCCAACTTTTTCATCACTATGGACGGATACTACAAGAAACACTTTTATGCTTTTACTCTTCTGCGGGAACATTCACTTAAAGGAATAGTAGACAACTATGGTCATCATCAAGACTAAAGTAATCTGGAAAAATAGTAAGGAAATAATAGAGTAAAAAGAAGTAAAACACTCAAATATTTCTAAGCTATAATTACAACTCTATAATTAAAAATATGAACAAAGACAAGAAGAGAATACGATTATAGACCCTTCTATCTTTGCTAAAATTTCACAAAAGTGAAATTAAGTTTGTGTTAATATTATTTTTATTTAATGCAGAAATCAAGACCACCTAACCTAAGTAGGTGGAACTGCCACTCGGCATTACAGGACACAGCCCCGTCTCATGTGTGCCTCTTCCAAACCCCCACCTTTCTTACACTGGTTGCTGCTCTGGACTCAACTAAACATACCCAGCATTTCACGTCTTTGCCTGGAACACCCTATCTATCCCTCCTTGCCTAGTAAACTCCTACATATCCTCTGAAATTCAGTTCAAAAGGCTACATCCTATGAGGCATTTCTTGATTTCCAGAGAAGCTCCAGGTTCTGTCTCCCTACCTTGCCACCTGCACGGGCCACATCTGCTTGCGGCACTTACCACGGGGTGGCACATACCTGATTATCAGGGTCTGTCTGGCTCCCTGCGTTACAATCTCCTCAAGGACAAGGACCCAGTCTTAATCATCTAAGTATCCCAAGTTCCTAGGAGACATCCGGACCTTAGAAGCCTCTGCATGTACCGGATACAGCCAGAACCAAGTTCCTTTATTCTGCTTATCTGAAAAGTTTTGTCCTCCCACCTCAATCTCTGATCCAGGCCAATGTCAATCTTGTCTCCTAATAACTGCCTGTCCTCTTACCTGTTCTGTCACCAGACAACATGAAGCACTCATTAATTTGACATCAAAGTTCCCTTAATTCTTAATACCATCTCAAAGTCTTCACCTACTCGCTAAATCTGGCTTTTTTCCTAAGATAACAAAGACCTTACTGGCCTTTCCAAGAGGTCCTATATTATGCCTTCTTCAAATCCACAAGGAAATAAAAAAGAATCTGTATCCTTCTTGCTCCCAACTGCCACTTCCAGAATATTGCTGAACTGCAGTATTTTTAAAAATACTTCCTTTTTTCAAATTTCACAAAATCTACCTATGATGCCTTTTTTTTTTTCCTCTTGTGGTGTTATGGATTGACTTCTCAGATACTCCTAAGAACAAATAAATGATTTTATCACATGGCTCATTATGCCCTGCCATTATTCTTCCAACTCTAAAATGTGTATCAGTGCCTTTTCTATCAACATCATATCCTACAGCTGGAAGACTCGGAGGTCGTGCTCATTAAACTCCCCAAAGGTGAAGTCACCGCTGCCATCACCAGCAGGCACTGCTCCGCCTCCACGATCCTGAAATCAGAAAATCCGCACAACAACCACTCATGCTCCACCCATCCAACATTTTCATTGTTGTTGATCCTGCTCTTTGTCCCCATCATGATCCTTGGTCCCTTTATTCTATGAAATTTCACAGTCCATCAGGAAGAGCTGTATCTACTCTTCCACTCTGACCCCTCACTAAATCGTTTCAATAACATGGTTCCCTCACTTGCTTTATCTGACTTCCCCAATTTCTCACCCTGGTAATTGCCAGTTTCCTTTGAGTATTTATTATTACTAGACAAAACTTAAAAATCAGGAAGACTTTCAAATGTACACTTTCCAACCATGACTCGGTCTGCTTTACAATTGAGAATGTTTTACTCACCTTTGACTGACTCCCTAGGACACCACAGTGGTCACAAGACTGGTTTCAAATGCTAATATCCTCAAACCACCCACTTGCTACAAATGTAGCATCCATTAGTCATTCTGAATAAGCAAGATGGCACACTAACGATAAACTCTTATGCCCTTTGCCTAGCAAGTAGGCTGGAAAACCCAGAAAATGGTTTATAGCCCTAAGAAATGACAGGGAGGTACCAACTTGGCAGAAGAGAAGTTAAGAGTTTCACTGTTCTCTTGGACTTGGATGACACATATAACTCGTTTCCCTGACACTTTTCTATTTCTAATGCCAACCAGTGTTCTGAAGAAACTAAGCAATCCCACACATTCCCAGCTGTCTGACATCCAGCCAACAGCTGACTTTACTCCCCCTTCCCTAGTGCCAGGGACTGAGAAGCAAGGGAACACCTGCTTCAATCAGGCAATGGGAAGATGAGGGCAGGATGTCTTTTGAAGCACAACCCCCAACTCTGCAGAAGGTGTGGACACGATCCCAAGAAACTGGCAGGGTTGCTAGACAGTCTCTAGAAGTGTGTGACAGCTGCAGAGCACACCCTCCACCCCCATCAAAGTAGTATCCACACTGACCAGGCAGCAGTGGGTGGGGAGGGAGAGCCAGGGGCAGGCCAGAGTGTGCAACCAGCATCTACCTTCGGGTGATGTGCATGGAGAGCCATTGCAACGCCTGCCACGGGCAGTAAAGAGCGTAAGGAGGGCGCCTGGGTGGCTCAGTTGTTAAGCGTCTGCCTTCGGCTCAGGTCATGATCCCAGGGTCCTGGGATCGAGCCCCGCATCGGGCTCCCTGCTCAGTGGGAAGCCTGCTTCTCCCCCTCCCACTCCCCCTGCTTGTGTTCCTGCTCTCGCTATCTCTCTCTCTGTCAAATAAATAAATAAAATCTTTAAAAAAAAAAAAAAAAAAGCATAAGGAATAACCTCCGATGTTCCCAAGAAGTGATCGCAACTGCTTGTGTTTCAGGCAAATCTGTAAAGAGAAGTGCCAATCCCCACGGTCTGGGATGGAGGTTGTAAGTTACAGCCCTGACACCCTGCAGTAGGTTGGCTGGAGTAGAAGTCCGCAGATTCAAAAGGAAAGTCATCCAAAGATCCCCTAATAGAGGCACCCCAACAGCTTCCTGTCCAGGTTTCTCCCTCCTTAAGCCTAGTACTTCTTAGTCAATTAAAAAAAGTTTCATTCTGGGGTGCCTGGGTGGCTCAGTTGTTAAGCATCTGCCTTCGGCTCAGGTCATGGTCCCACGGTCCTGGGATCGAGCCCCACATCGGGCTCCCTGCTCGGCGAGAAGCCTGCTTCTCCCTCTCCCACTCCCCCTGCTTGTGTTCCCTCTCTCACTGTGTCTCTCCTCTGTCAAATAAATAAATAAAATCTTCAAAAAAAAAAAAAGTTTCATTCTGTTAGGGAGGATCTCATAACATAAAACATGTCTGCCGAACAACAAACTATGCACTATAAATGTGAGACTACATTAGAAAACAAAATAAAAATCCAAATGAAAAAAATGAAACGTTTTATGTATTTTCTTTTCTTTTTTTTTTTAAGATTCTTATTTATTTATTTGACAGAGAGAGCACAAGCAGGGGGAGCGGCAGGCAGAGGGAGAAGCAGGCTCCGGCTAAGCAGGGAGCCCAATGTGGGACTCCATCCCAGGACCCTGGGATCATGACCCCAGGTGAAGGCTGATGCCCAACCAATTCAACCACCCAGGCACCCCATTTTATGTATTTTGTAACGATAAATGAAGAACAAGGAAATTTCAACAGTCCTCTATAGCAAGATCCAAAGACAGTTTATGCTGAGATTTATTTCTACTATATCTGACTGAATATCTAACACTTATATATATTCTATATGTATTTGTTAACATGCTCGAGTCTTTAGAAAACAGATAAATGAATTCCCACTCAGTAGATGATGAAGTTGCCAAGAAATAAAATGACTAAATTTAAGAGCAAGCATCTAATGAACTAAAAACATACAAGAGACAAAAAGAATGAGGTCCTACTTTAGCCATTTAGTTGTTTGTTTTTAAAGGTTTTATTTATTTATTTGACAGACAGAGAGAGAGAGAGAGAGATAGAACACAAGCAGGGGGGGCAGCAGAGGCAGAGGGAGAAGCAAGCTCCCCATGGAGCAGGAAGCCCGATGCAGGGCTCGATCCCAGGACCCCGGGATCATGACCTGAACTGAAAGCAGACACTTAACTGGCTAAGCCACCCACGTGCCCCTAGCCATTGAGTTTTTTAAATATCTCAGGCAGTAAACAGAAAATATCCTATCAAAATATATTTAAGAACTAACCTTTAAACCAACTGAATCTGAGACTAGTTTCCCGAAGAGTAAAAACTGTCAATCACAACACATCATCGTGAAGGTGACAAAGGCAACAGTTCTACCATTTATTGGGCGCGCCCCTTGTCCCAGATACGACACTCCAGGGACCTCACACACACAACCAGTTCTCACGTTGACCCTGCAAGGTAATATTACTGCTTCCACGCTCACAGATGTGGAAACCAAGGCTCAGCAAGTGAAGGGACACATCTAGGCTTACATGGATACAAAGAGGCAGAGCATTTTTGGGTCTAAAGCTCTTTCTGTTATAACCAACTTTCTAAACATGCCTAAAACAGTCTGTCTATTGTCTAACAATTCAGTCAGAAACTTTCCCAACTTCAAACATTACTACATTTACGTAAGTATATGCTTTCTCAATACCTCTGGGGAATAAAAAACATGCTGACATATTTAAAGAGGAAGATGTTGTCAGAATGAAGGAAGAGTACAAATTCTTGTGAAAGGTAATCAAGTATTTGGAAATGAAGAATGTGGCTTCTAAACAATGACTTGCTTTATTGTAGGTCACTAGCAAGTACCACAGTCCACGTGAATTCTAGCTGCATAGTGACAGACTTATTAGATGGGAGTTTATGCTGGAAGGTAAGAATTTACCTCTAACAAAAATGTTACACATAGAATCAAATTACTACTTGGCATGTTACATATAATTCTAGATCCCATATAGTAACACTGAGGAGTGGCTTTTGGCTTCTGATCTTCGATATATATTCATTGCTTCAACTAAAACTTACAAAGAACCACACTCACTCTTGTCATGGGATGCTAGTAAGTTGAACTGTGAAATGGTTTCAACAGTATCCAACAGAATTTTGAGTTACTTTTGCCAACAGTAATCTTTGAACACAAGTCTAACAAAAATATGATTATCTGTCTCATTTCCCTATGATTCTAAGGTTAAACTCCTTTTCAGAGGAAATAATATGCAAGGTTCCCTATAGCAATAGCAGGTTAAAAATCAAACCTCACAAGCTTGGAATCTCTCTCCACAAACAGCACACACTATACATTCATGTGCTGAAATAACAATGACTTCCTATGGGTAAGAGGTCGGGAGGGGAGGATGGGTGAAGCAATCAAATAAAAACGGAAAGGATCAGGCATAAACTTCAGCAGAACTCTACAGCGTCTTGAAATAAATTTGCCCTGATTGCTTTGGAATTACCTAAGGTAATTCCTACTGATTCAAACTTGATTGGATAATAGAGCAGTAAAGTGATTTTCAAATTAGTTGGATCTCTATTATCTACCAGGGTAAAATCAAGACACCAATTTAGAAATTCTTTACTTGTAACTAGTTCTTTAAAAAAAAAAAAAAAAGACTTTCTAAACTTTTTTCTATATAGCAAATTCTACATACCCAACCCAGATCTGTTTCCTAAACTCCAGACTTCTACATCTAACTGCCCCCTTTATATCTCCACTTGGACATATGTACCTGAAATTCAGCATGTCCCAACGTTCCCCCCCAATCTGCCACCCCCTCAGTCATGCCTACACAGTAAATGGCAATCCCATTAGCCAAAACTTGGGTTATCTTTGATAACTGTCCTTGAATCCCCCACAATCAATCCATCAGCAAAACCTGTTTACCTTACCTTCAAAAATACATCCAGAAATGGACAGGTTCTCTGCACCTCCCCCGCTAGAGTCTAGTCCAAGCCACTGGGAGGATTAACGTAACCTCCTAACTGGTCTCCCTTACAATCTAGTCTCAACAGAGCAGGCAGAATGATCCTGTCACAACTAAAATCTGATACTATTCTGCTCAAAAGTCCAATGGCTCCTCCTCTGGTTTGGTATCAGTTCTAATGTCATTCAGTTCTATATAAATGAGCCCTTAAACCGACACCACCTAATTTCAGAAAAACCTGTCCACCTATTTTGACACAAACAGAATGAAGTACACAAGCAATTAAGAAACAGAGGTAAGATTCTTCCGGTCTGAGATGGTGCTATATTTCCATCATTCAATCCCCTCCTCTCCCAAATTCCCAGTGAAACAATCAGAGAAATATACAACTAGAGAAAAAAATCTTCAAGGTAATAACTTAAAAGCTACTGTGGGAAGGACTAGACTGATGGAAAGGCTGACCAACCCCAACCTGAGCCAACTTGGGGGCAAACATACGAAGGTTCAGGTCAAGGTGAGAGCACATATGGACAATCTCAGTTCTGTTAAAGGCACTCTGGGACGTGCCAGAGGTGTGAGCACGTAGAACAAGAATGTGCAGAAGAAAACTCTAATATGGCTGGAACTTAACAAGAACGAGTGTGCCACACAGAACAGTAAGATGGTGTACCAGATAACTTTAGGACAGAAAACCAATGTTTCAGAGTAACAGAGACATTCCCTGTCACACAGAATTTCCTGCTAGAGCTTTCTCCTCTATCATCACAAGCAAGAGACTGCTAATCCTGCAAATGTAAGATATGACAAATAGCAAATTATTCCCTTACATTATTGGGGACTGAAAATTTTAAACAATTTATAAATATAAAATATGTTAATTTCTAAAAATTAAGTTCCATTAAAGTTATAAATACTAGTTTAATAAGGAACAAAGCTATTGTTAAAAATCTGTAGCTGAAACTTGTTGAAAACACAGATAGGCTCTAGCATCTCTAGCTAGAAGAGCTTGATTCCACCTTCTCCGTGGGAAGACCTGGCACCTTTGATGGAACAGTGTTTGCCGCCTCACTGACAACATCTGATTTGCTCCCCATCAGGCAGGAATTCTTCCCGGAGCTCCAGAAGCATCCCTCGCTCTGTCTCTACAGTAGCGGCCCCATCACCGTACAAGCGCGCTCTTTTCCTCCCTCCCGATCCTTGTCAGCCCTCCACCCATCTCTCTGTTCCCCTTGGTAAGCAAACCTTACGGACAAGGGCACACCTGTACCACCGCCTCTCGCGCACCTTCCACATCCACCTTCCACTCACTACCATCTTATTTCTGCCCCCTCACCAATCCACTGAAAATGCACGCCCGGGGCACCTCAGCTTTCTCCACCTCTAGCAGCATTTCACGCAGTTGGCTCGTGAAACACTGCCTGTACTTTGACCAAGAAACACCGTTTCCGAAGAATACGGAATCACATCCTGTGAGGCAGTAGTATTCTGTAGGAAACAATGACCCCGGAAACACAAACAGGTCATGGCTACCCATAATGAAGCCCTGGGTCAGCGTGTATCTGGTGAGCAGGGTGGCTAAGGAAAGAAAGGGTGGCTGTGCGGGGAAACGAGGAGAGATTTAGGAAGGCTGGTCGGTAGTGAGCAGCTGTGCAAGTTCACGCACGCGATTCCAAATCCCAAGATGAATCTGGGCGCGGACAGCAACGGTGTTCACATCGTCCCAGCAACCACACTGGTAAAGCACACGTGAGCTGTGACAGCTGCTGATCGGTTATTGGGGGGAAAACAGTTTTTAATGTACTGAATTGCAACCGTGAAAACGTACGCTGCACTGTATTAAAAACTGTCTTTTAAGATCAAGTGCTTTTACTGAGTAAAAACTATCTAAACTCCAGAAATGAAGTTACTCTGAAACAAAATCAGGCCCCAGTATTTGGGTAAATCAGCCTCTACGCTCATTACCACACTACATTTCTATTTCTCACGTGTTCTACCTGCCCCCTCCTCAGACAAAAGGACTGTTAAGACAGTGAATGAAATGAGGTGTCATGGGTCCCATTCTGTACGTTATCACTGTTAACGCTGACAGGCACAATTTAGATAACATGGAAGTACAGAACTTTTCTCGTTGATTTTATCATACTATAAACTTACAGTACATTCACAACAGATAATGTCACACATTAAAGATATATTAATTTTGAAATAATAACATGTTCATAACATCCCCATTATTTAATGAAATGTCAATTCCTAAAATACACATGATTAAATACAAGGCCCTGGTTATACCATTTTTTTCCTCCATATCTCCACCCTGAAACATCTTCCACACAGTAATGAAACATACCTGGTTTCTTCCTCTGCGTTTTCCATAATTCCTTCTTACTAGGGCTTTATAATTCTCATTTTTCTTGGTTAAGTAGTAATATAAAACACAATCAGGAACACTCTATAAGGAAAAAAAATTATTTTTGAGGAGCCAAAGAAATAACATTTTTTAAAAATCAAGCAACACTTTCAAGGGAAATCTCTGGTATTCCCAAGGTATAAATTGAAGAGCAACACACGGCTAGCATTTTAAGGGATATCTAGGCTGTAAAAATATATACATTATATCGACTATTTTAATGGACAATTATAGTGATCTTAATCCAAGTTACGTAAAAGATACCAGGAACTATCAGAACATCCAAGCACTTCCTTATTAAGCAGTAACTAAATTCTCTTTCTTGTTGCATATATGTAAATATTCAAAATGTCTCTTTTTTAAATATGTTGCTTAAAAACACTACATCCAATCCATTGTGGAAAAAAAAAAATGAGGGAAAATCAGGACTCTGATATTTTAATCAGAAATTCAGTAAGGTTCAAAAAGCATTGTAATCTATGTGTTTTTAGGGAAATATAGTATCAAGTCGTTTTTTGTTAACCATGAAAATTGGACTGTGTTCTGTGCTTATGATCTGTTACATAATTATAAATATCACTATATTAGTCACCTGAGAATCTTTCCTGTATCAAGCCCTCTATAAAAATCAGTTCTATTTAACTACCTCTGTGTATTAGAGCACAAAAACTTCAAAGTAGCGAACATCACAAACCTATAAACATTCTCAATGCAAACCATTTCTTACCTTCCTTTCCAAGTAGGATGCAATTAGTCCAAAGTTTTTTGGATGCTGGATAAACCTGAGTAAAAAAAGGGAAAACAAACAAACACATACACACATACACACAAACATTTTAATGACTTAAAAAGCGGGGGGGGGGACCTCGGGAACAGAACTATTAGTACAGACTACTTCCCGGTGACCCCTAACTGCCAACCTGAGAAACAACCACAGAATCACTGGAGTCTTTTAAGGGCATAGATTCCTGGGCACCATCCACCAGGAACTGATGGGACTGGCCTATGGTAGAGCACAGAAACCTGTACTTTTAAAATGCACCCCCCAGGTGAATGAGACACCACCCAAGTTTGGGTACCACGCTTAACATGACTCCATAACCCCAGTTCTCATCTGTGACCGATCCTCCCATCTATAAGCTTATGGGAAGGTCATAGCAAATCTATATTCTCTACTTTCCACAGTATCCATCCAAATGCCAAAAAGGGGCCAAGGTTTTGGGGAAACGGTTCAATTTACAAGTGAATGCCAAATACTTTTCACGAATTTATGTAAGCTTCTATAAGAAAATAATTTAAAGTTTAAATTACTTGTCCTTAAAGATCTCCTTCTCGTGGTCAGTCCAAACATTCATAAACTGCCTATCTTTATAAACCTTCATAGGGTCCTCCATGAGCCCGTTCATGTTGATGAACTTGACCCGTCTCTGTTCTGCATCAAACATCATAGGCGGGATCACAGAGAGCTGCCGCATTTGTTTCTCATTATTCTGCAAAAGAAAGTAAACATCATTTACAAAGAATAAAATTTAAAGAGGGCTATAGACCAGCTACCCTAATATACGCCAGAAGAACCACATGCGTAGTTTCATGTGTCAGTAGCATGTGGTAATTACTCACGTATCTAATAAATATTCATTAAATGAATCATACAGGCAGAGGGTATACACATTATGTTTTTATATCCCACTCCTACAATTCGAGAAGAGTTCTTTACTTAAAAGAAATAGATACTTCAGATAGTAACATTTTAGACCTAAAGGACACAAAGAAATGCCAAGTTCATTGAAGTAATAATCTTATGAAACATTTAATTATATTAATACAGTCTCATTTTTAAAAGTCTTAACATCATTTTAGAGAATAAATCTTAATGTCATTTTGGAGACCAATGAATAGGGGAAAAAAACAGGCACCAAAATCTTAAGGACAGTGATTTTAAATTAAACTCACGTGTGAAATACTTCTTGCTAATCTTATGTAATCTTTCCACTGAAAATTGAAGACTACTATCCGTAAAATTTCAACTAAAACTTCGTTACATCTATACAGTCGGTTTTTCCCAAAGTTCATGAGCACAAATTTCTATGAAAAAACTCACCAAAACTACAGGTATTGACCTCAACACAAAGCTAGGTTTTTTCCTACTCATAGAAGTGGATACTGCCTTACAGTCAAGTCCTTACAAAGTGTCAAATTTTATGGAGTAGTCTCAGTCAATCTGAACACCAAAGCATGATTTGGGGCAGACACATGAGCTTGAGTCACCTCAACTGGTCCTAGTTTTGGATGCTTACAGATGTGCCCTAATGGAATCAGTCAAAAAGCAAGCAAAAAAAATTAACATAGATTTAGTCATCACTGCAGGGATTATGAACACAAGTTTTTTTTTTTTTTTTTTTTTATTATGTTATGTTACTCACCATACATTACATCATTAGTTTTTGATGTAGTGTTCCATGATTCATTGTTTGCGTATAA